>NW_027207504.1:0-303698 GCF_963455315.2 Globicephala melas | reverse complement strand
CCATAAGTGGAAGTGCCCTAGGCTCTGTTGCTTTGTTTTTTAGATGTTTCAGGAAACACCATACACTTCTCCCGAGTGTCTGTTGGCAGTTTACATCCCGCCCATCAGCATAACAAGGCTCCCAGTTCTCCATGGCCTGTCCTGCCTTTCTGGATTTTACACTTTTTTCAGATGGCCCTTTTGACCGGGGGGAAGTGAGACTTCATTGTAGTGCAGATTTCCTTTGCAAGCTTGCTTGGTTGGCCAAAAAGGGCGTATGCGTTTTTTCCTGAATATATTCAGGAAAAAACGCATACGCCCTTTTTGGCCAAGTGCATCATTGTGGACGTTCTGCCTCTTTTCCTATGCTTTCAATGCAATTCCAGTCTACCTCCTGAAATCGGTTTCCTGCAATTCTGCCCCGCTTTCAAGTCCTCTTGGCAGCCTTACTTCAGTATATTTTTGGACGATAGCTGTCATTTATAACTCTGCAGGTTTGTGAATTACAGTGCCCCTGAGCTCCTTTCTTCAACTCGCTTTCTTGTGAGCTGGCCGCAACACCGCAGGATGGCTTCAGGCCCTAATCTGGTTCCGGCACGGCACGCTGAGCCTTTGGTTATTTCCTCTTCCTGGTGGGAAATGAGAGTTAAATTTGCCCGTCCAGACACCTCCAGCTAGTCTCTCATTGGTTCTCGCTATTCCTGTTCATCTTCCGCAGAAATTGCAAACTGGGCCAAACAGGAGGTTAAAGGGACAGACTCTCCAAGTCGGGAGAGTGTTAGTAAAGCGTCTGGAATGTTGCACCCGAGTACCAGGGTACGAAAACTGAGACATATTTGAACACGTCTCCCGATCACATGGTTGATCATACTCTAGGTTCCACATGCATGTTTTAGCTGAAGGAAGAATACCTTAAACCTGGGTAGTTGAAACCCGTGGAATGGGTACCATGCAATATGACTTCAAAGGGTCTTCATTTGCTCACCGAACCTCTCCAATCCTATCACTGCTGCGTTTATGTCCCTGTACACATGCTTGATTCTCTTTCGGAGACATAGCAATCCATAGGTTTTAAGATACTTAAGAGTCAGGTACATTCTTAGGCGTTTAATATGGGGTGTTGAGTCCATTTCGTTGAGCAAGGAGTAGCTCTTGTCTATTCCATATTTGGCTTAAGGAACTTTATCTGTGCTCATTTCAATCTCTGGTTTTATGCAGCACCCCAACTCACCTTTACCCTTAAACAAGCATAAGTTGGTTTTCTAAATTTGAGACCCTGTTCTGTTCTGTAATTCAGTTCCTGTGTAGCCAAGTTTACATTCCGTGTATTACTGATATCTTATGATGTTTCTTTTTCTGTGTGACTTATTTCAGTTAGAATCATCGTACCTGAATCCACTCATTGTGCTGCTACGGGCCTGATGACATAGATTTCACTGCTGAGTGATACTGCATTGTACGTAAGTACCACAAGTTCTTTATCCATTTTTCACTTTCTGTGATATTGAATTTGTACGGTAAACGAGGTTCTTGTAAACAGAGGCGTCCCAAACATTGGGGTGGCTGTGTCTTTTTGATTTTAATTTCCCTAAGCTATAGGACCATAAGTGGAAGTGCCCTAGGCTCTGTTGCTTTGTTTTTTAGATGTTTCAGGAAACACCATACACTTCTCCCGAGTGTCTGTTGGCAGTTTACATCCCGCCCATCAGCATAACAAGGCTCCCAGTTCTCCATGGCCTGTCCTGCCTTTCTGGATTTTACACTTTTTTCAGATGGCCCTTTTGACCGGGGGGAAGTGAGACTTCATTGTAGTGCAGATTTCCTTTGCAAGCTTGCTTGGTTGGCCAAAAAGGGCGTATGCGTTTTTTCCTGAATATATTCAGGAAAAAACGCATACGCCCTTTTTGGCCAAGTGCATCATTGTGGACGTTCTGCCTCTTTTCCTATGCTTTCAATGCAATTCCAGTCTACCTCCTGAAATCGGTTTCCTGCAATTCTGCCCCGCTTTCAAGTCCTCTTGGCAGCCTTACTTCAGTATATTTTTGGACGATAGTTGTCATTTATAACTCTGCAGGTTTGTGAATTACAGTGCCCCTGAGCTCCTTTCTTCAACTCGTTTTCTTGTGAGCTGGCCGCAACACCGCAGGATGGCTTCAGGCCCTAATCTGGTTCCGGCACGGCACGCTGAGCCTTTGGTTATTTCCTCTTCCTGGTGGGAAATGAGAGTTAAATTTGCCCGTCCAGACACCTCCAGCTAGTCTCTCATTGGTTCTCGCTATTCCTGTTCATCTTCCGCAGAAATTGCAAACTGGGCCAAACAGGAGGTTAAAGGGACTGACTCTCCAAGTCGGGAGAGTGTTAGTAAAGCGTCTGGAATGTTGCACCCGAGTACCAGGGTACGAAAACTGAGACATATTTGAACACGTCTCCCGATCACATGGTTGATCATACTCTAGGTTCCACATGCATGTTTTAGCTGAAGGAAGAATACCTTAAACCTGGGTATTTGAAACCCGTGGAATGGGTACCATGCAATATGACTTCAAAGGGTCTTCATTTGCTCACCGAACCTCTCCAATCCTATCACTGCTGCGTTTATGTCCCTGTACACATGCTTGATTCTCTTTCGGAGACATAGCAATCCATAGGTTTTAAGATACTTAAGAGTTAGGTACATTCTTAGGCGTTTAATATGGGGTGTTGAGTCCATTTCGTTGAGCAAGGAGTAGCTCTTGTCTATTCCATATTTGGCTTAAGGAACTTTATCTGTGCTCATTTCAATCTCTGGTTTTATGCAGCACCCCAACTCACCTTTACCCTTAAACAAGCATAAGTTGGTTTTCTAAATTTGAGACCCTGTTCTGTTCTGTAATACAGTTCCTGTGTAGCCAAGTTTACATTCCGTGTATTACTGATATCTTATGATGTTTCTTTTTCTGTGTGACTTATTTCAGTTAGAATCATCGTACCTGAATCCACTCATTGTGCTGCTACGGGCCTGATGACATAGATTTCACTGCTGAGTGATACTGCATTGTACGTAAGTACCACAAGTTCTTTATCCATTTTTCACTTTCTGTGATATTGAACTTGTACGGTAAACGAGGTTCTTGTAAACAGAGGCGTCCCAAACATTGGGGTGGCTGTGTGTTTTTGATTTTAATTTCCCTAAGCTATAGGACCATAAGTGGAAGTGCCCTAGGCTCTGTTGCTTTGTTTTTTAGATGTTTCAGGAAACACCATACACTTCTCCAGAGTGTCTGTTGGCAATTTACATCCCGCCCATCAGCATAACAAGGCTCCCAGTTCTCCATGGCCTGTCCTGCCTTTCTGGATTTTACACTTTTTTCAGATGGCCCTTTTGACCGGGGGGAAGTGAGACTTCATTGTAGTGCAGATTTCCTTTGCAAGCTTGCTTGGTTGGCCAAAAAGGGCGTATGCGTTTTTTCCTGAATATATTCAGGAAAAAACGCATACGCCCTTTTTGGCCAAGTGCATCATTGTGGACGTTCTGCCTCTTTACCTATGCTTTCAATGCAATTCCAGTCTACCTCCTGAAATCGGTTTCCTGCAATTCTGCCCCGCTTTCAAGTCCTCTTGGCAGCCTTACTTCAGTATATTTTTGGACGATAGTTGTCATTTATAACTCTGCAGGTTTGTGAATTACAGTGCCCCTGAGCTCCTTTCTTCAACTCGTTTTCTTGTGAGCTGGCCGCAACACCGCAGGATGGCTTCAGGCCCTAATCTGGTTCCGGCACGGCACGCTGAGCCTTTGGTTATTTCCTCTTCCTGGTGGGAAATGAGAGTTAAATTTGCCCGTCCAGACACCTCCAGCTAGTCTCTCATTGGTTCTCGCTATTCCTGTTCATCTTCTGCAGAAATTGCAAACTGGGCCAAACAGGAGGTTAAAGGGACTGACTCTCCAAGTCGGGAGAGTGTTAGTAAAGCGTCTGGAATGTTGCACCCGAGTACCAGGGTACGAAAACTGAGACATATTTGAACACGTCTCCCGATCACATGGTTGATCATACTCTAGGTTCCACATGCATGTTTTAGCTGAAAGAAGAATACCTTAAACCTGGGTATTTGAAACCCGTGGAATGGGTACCATGCAATATGACTTCAAAGGGTCTTCATTTGCTCACCGAACCTCTCCAATCCTATCACTGCTGCGTTTATGTCCCTGTACACATGCTTGATTCTCTTTCGGAGACATAGCAATCCATAGGTTTTAAGATACTTAAGAGTCAGGTACATTCTTAGGCGTTTAATATGCGGTGTTGAGTCCATTTCGTTGAGCAAGGAGTAGCTCTTGTCTATTCCATATTTGGCTTAAGGAACTTTATCTGTGCTCATTTCAATCTCTGGTTTTATGCAGCACCCCAACTCACCTTTACCCTTAAACAAGCATAAGTTGGTTTTCTAAATTTGAGACCCTGTTCTGTTCTGTAATTCAGTTCCTGTGTAGCCAAGTTTACATTCCGTGTATTACTGATATCTTATGATGTTTCTTTTTCTGTGTGACTTATTTCAGTTAGAATCATCGTACCTGAATCCACTCATTGTGCTGCTACGGGCCTGATGACATAGATTTCACTGCTGAGTGATACTGCATTGTACGTAAGTACCACAAGTTCTTTATCCATTTTTCACTTTCTGTGATATTGAACTTGTACGGTAAACGAGGTTCTTGTAAACAGAGGCGTCCCAAACATTGGGGTGGCTGTGTCTTTTTGATTTTAATTTCCCTAAGCTATAGGACCATAAGTGGAAGTGCCCTAGGCTCTGTTGCTTTGTTTTTTAGATGTTTCAGGAAACACCATACACTTCTCCCGAGTGTCTGTTGGCAGTTTACATCCCGCCCATCAGCATAACAAGGCTCCCAGTTCTCCATGGCCTGTCCTGCCTTTCTGGATTTTACACTTTTTTCAGATGGCCCTTTTGACCGGGGGGCAGTGAGACTTCATTGTAGTGCAGATTTCCTTTGCAAGCTTGCTTGGTTGGCCAAAAAGGGCGTATGCGTTTTTTCCTGAATATATTCAGGAAAAAACGCATACGCCCTTTTTGGCCAAGTGCATCATTGTGGACGTTCTGCCTCTTTTCCTATGCTTTCAATGCAATTCCAGTCTACCTCCTGAAATCGGTTTCCTGCAATTCTGCCCCGCTTTCAAGTCCTCTTGGCAGCCTTACTTCAGTATATTTTTGGACGATAGTTGTCATTTATAACTCTGCAGGTTTGTGAATTACAGTGCCCCTGAGCTCCTTTCTTCAACTCGTTTTCTTGTGAGCTGGCCGCAACACCGCAGGATGGCTTCAGGCCCTAATCTGGTTCCGGCACGGCACGCTGAGCCTTTGGTTATTTCCTCTTCCTGGTGGGAAATGAGAGTTAAATTTGCCCGTCCAGACACCTCCAGCTAGTCTCTCATTGGTTCTCGCTATTCCTGTTCATCTTCCGCAGAAATTGCAAACTGGGCCAAACAGGAGGTTAAAGGGACAGACTCTCCAAGTCGGGAGAGTGTTAGTAAAGCGTCTGGAATGTTGCACCCGAGTACCAGGGTACGAAAACTGAGACATATTTGAACACGTCTCCCGATCACATGGTTGATCATACTCTAGGTTCCACATGCATGTTTTAGCTGAAGGAAGAATACCTTAAACCTGGGTAGTTGAAACCCGTGGAATGGGTACCATGCAATATGACTTCAAAGGGTCTTCATTTGCTCACCGAACCTCTCCAATCCTATCACTGCTGCGTTTATGTCCCTGTACACATGCTTGATTCTCTTTCGGAGACATAGCAATCCATAGGTTTTAAGATACTTAAGAGTCAGGTACATTCTTAGGCGTTTAATATGGGGTGTTGAGTCCATTTCGTTGAGCAAGGAGTAGCTCTTGTCTATTCCATATTTGGCTTAAGGAACTTTATCTGTGCTCATTTCAATCTCTGGTTTTATGCAGCACCCCAACTCACCTTTACCCTTAAACAAGCATAAGTTGGTTTTCTAAATTTGAGACCCTGTTCTGTTCTGTAATTCAGTTCCTGTGTAGCCAAGTTTACATTCCGTGTATTACTGATATCTTATGATGTTTCTTTTTCTGTGTGACTTATTTCAGTTAGAATCATCGTACCTGAATCCACTCATTGTGCTGCTACGGGCCTGATGACATAGATTTCACTGCTGAGTGATACTGCATTGTACGTAAGTACCACAAGTTCTTTATCCATTTTTCACTTTCTGTGATATTGAACTTGTACGGTAAACGAGGTTCTTGTAAACAGAGGCGTCCCAAACATTGGGGTGGCTGTGTCTTTTTGATTTTAATTTCCCTAAGCTATAGGACCATAAGTGGAAGTGCCCTAGGCTCTGTTGCTTTGTTTTTTAGATGTTTCAGGAAACACCATACACTTCTCCCGAGTGTCTGTTGGCAGTTTACATCCCGCCCATCAGCATAACAAGGCTCCCATTTCTCCATGGCCTGTCCTGCCTTTCTGGATTTTACACTTTTTTCAGATGGCCCTTTTGACCGGGGGGAAGTGAGACTTCATTGTAGTGCAGATTTCCTTTGCAAGCTTGCTTGGTTGGCCAAAAAGGGCGTATGCGTTTTTTCCTGAATATATTCAGGAAAAAACGCATACGCCCTTTTTGGCCAAGTGCATCATTGTGGACGTTCTGCCTCTTTTCCTATGCTTTCAATGCAATTCCAGTCTACCTCCTGAAATCGGTTTCCTGCAATTCTGCCCCGCTTTCAAGTCCTCTTGGCAGCCTTACTTCAGTATATTTTTGGACGATAGTTGTCATTTATAACTCTGCAGGTTTGTGAATTACAGTGCCCCTGAGCTCCTTTCTTCAACTCGTTTTCTTGTGAGCTGGCCGCAACACCGCAGGATGGCTTCAGGCCCTAATCTGGTTCCGGCACGGCACGCTGAGCCTTTGGTTATTTCCTCTTCCTGGTGGGAAATGAGAGTTAAATTTGCCCGTCCAGACACCTCCAGCTAGTCTCTCATTGGTTCTCGCTATTCCTGTTCATCTTCCGCAGAAATTGCAAACTGGGCCAAACAGGAGGTTAAAGGGACAGACTCTCCAAGTCGGGAGAGTGTTAGTAAAGCGTCTGGAATGTTGCACCCGAGTACCAGGGTACGAAAACTGAGACATATTTGAACACGTCTCCCGATCACATGGTTGATCATACTCTAGGTTCCACATGCATGTTTTAGCTGAAGGAAGAATACCTTAAACCTGGGTAGTTGAAACCCGTGGAATGGGTACCATGCAATATGACTTCAAAGGGTCTTCATTTGCTCACCGAACCTCTCCAATCCTATCACTGCTGCGTTTATGTCCCTGTACACATGCTTGATTCTCTTTCGGAGACATAGCAATCCATAGGTTTTAAGATACTTAAGAGTCAGGTACATTCTTAGGCGTTTAATATGGGGTGTTGAGTCCATTTCGTTGAGCAAGGAGTAGCTCTTGTCTATTCCATATTTGGCTTAAGGAACTTTATCTGTGCTCATTTCAATCTCTGGTTTTATGCAGCACCCCAACTCACCTTTACCCTTAAACAAGCATAAGTTGGTTTTCTAAATTTGAGACCCTGTTCTGTTCTGTAATTCAGTTCCTGTGTAGCCAAGTTTACATTCCGTGTATTACTGATATCTTATGATGTTTCTTTTTCTGTGTGACTTATTTCAGTTAGAATCATCGTACCTGAATCCACTCATTGTGCTGCTACGGGCCTGATGACATAGATTTCACTGCTGAGTGATACTGCATTGTACGTAAGTACCACAAGTTCTTTATCCATTTTTCACTTTCTGTGATATTGAACTTGTACGGTAAACGAGCTTCTTGTAAACAGAGGCGTCCCAAACATTGGGGTGGCTGTGTCTTTTTGATTTTAATTTCCCTAAGCTATAGGACCATAAGTGGAAGTGCCCTAGGCTCTGTTGCTTTGTTTTTTAGATGTTTCAGGAAACACCATACACTTCTCCCGAGTGTCTGTTGGCAGTTTACATCCCGCCCATCAGCATAACAAGGCTCCCAGTTCTCCATGGCCTGTCCTGCCTTTCTGGATTTTACACTTTTTTCAGATGGCCCTTTTGACCGGGGGGAAGTGAGACTTCATTGTAGTGCAGATTTCCTTTGCAAGCTTGCTTGGTTGGCCAAAAAGGGCGTATGCGTTTTTTCCTGAATATATTCAGGAAAAAACGCATACGCCCTTTTTGGCCAAGTGCATCATTGTGGACGTTCTGCCTCTTTTCCTATGCTTTCAATGCAATTCCAGTCTACCTCCTGAAATCGGTTTCCTGCAATTCTGCCCCGCTTTCAAGTCCTCTTGGCAGCCTTACTTCAGTATATTTTTGGACGATAGTTGTCATTTATAACTCTGCAGGTTTGTGAATTACAGTGCCCCTGAGCTCCTTTCTTCAACTCGTTTTCTTGTGAGCTGGCCGCAACACCGCAGGATGGCTTCAGGCCCTAATCTGGTTCCGGCACGGCACGCTGAGCCTTTGGTTATTTCCTCTTCCTGGTGGGAAATGAGAGTTAAATTTGCCCGTCCAGACACCTCCAGCTAGTCTCTCATTGGATCTCGCTATTCCTGTTCATCTTCCGCAGAAATTGCAAACTGGGCCAAACAGGAGGTTAAAGGGACAGACTCTCCAAGTCGGGAGAGTGTTAGTAAAGCGTCTGGAATGTTGCACCCGAGTACCAGGGTACGAAAACTGAGACATATTTGAACACGTCTCCCGATCACATGGTTGATCATACTCTAGGTTCCACATGCATGTTTTAGCTGAAGGAAGAATACCTTAAACCTGGGTAGTTGAAACCCGTGGAATGGGTACCATGCAATATGACTTCAAAGGGTCTTCATTTGCTCACCGAACCTCTCCAATCCTATCACTGCTGCGTTTATGTCCCTGTACACATGCTTGATTCTCTTTCGGAGACATAGCAATCCATAGGTTTTAAGATACTTAAGAGTCAGGTACATTCTTAGGCGTTTAATATGGGGTGTTGAGTCCATTTCGTTGAGCAAGGAGTAGCTCTTGTCTATTCCATATTTGGCTTAAGGAACTTTATCTGTGCTCATTTCAATCTCTGGTTTTATGCAGCACCCCAACTCACCTTTACCCTTAAACAAGCATAAGTTGGTTTTCTAAATTTGAGACCCTGTTCTGTTCTGTAATTCAGTTCCTGTGTAGCCAAGTTTACATTCCGTGTATTACTGATATCTTATGATGTTTCTTTTTCTGTGTGACTTATTTCAGTTAGAATCATCGTACCTGAATCCACTCATTGTGCTGCTATGGGCCTGATGACATAGATTTCACTGCTGAGTGATACTGCATTGTACGTAAGTACCACAAGTTCTTTATCCATTTTTCACTTTCTGTGATATTGAACTTGTACGGTAAACGAGGTTCTTGTAAACAGAGGCGTCCCAAACATTGGGGTGGCTGTGTCTTTTTGATTTTAATTTCCCTAAGCTATAGGACCATAAGTGGAAGTGCCCTAGGCTCTGTTGCTTTGTTTTTTAGATGTTGCAGGAAACACCATACACTTCTCCCGAGTGTCTGTTGGCAGTTTACATCCCGCCCATCAGCATAACAAGGCTCCCAGTTCTCCATGGCCTGTCCTGCCTTTCTGGATTTTACACTTTTTTCAGATGGCCCTTTTGACCGGGGGGAAGTGAGACTTCATTGTAGTGCAGATTTCCTTTGCAAGCTTGCTTGGTTGGCCAAAAAGGGCGTACGCGTTTTTTCCTGAATATATTCAGGAAAAAACGCGTACGCCCTTTTTGGCCAAGTGCATCATTGTGGACGTTCTGCCTCTTTTCCTATGCTTTCAATGCAATTCCAGTCTACCTCCTGAAATCGGTTTCCTGCAATTCTGCCCGGCTTTCAAGTCCTCTTGGCAGCCTTACTTCAGTATATTTTTGGACGATAGCTGTCATTTATAACTCTGCAGGTTTGTGAATTACAGTGCCCCTGAGCTCCTTTCTTCAACTCGCTTTCTTGTGAGCTGGCCGCAACACCGCAGGATGGCTTCAGGCCCTAATCTGGTTCCGGCACGGCACGCTGAGCCTTTGGTTATTTCCTCTTCCTGGTGGGAAATGAGAGTTAAATTTGCCCGTCCAGACACCTCCAGCTAGTCTCTCATTGGTTCTCGCTATTCCTGTTCATCTTCCGCAGAAATTGCAAACTGGGCCAAACAGGAGGTTAAAGGGACAGACTCTCCAAGTCGGGAGAGTGTTAGTAAAGCGTCTGGAATGTTGCACCCGAGTACCAGGGTACGAAAACTGAGACATATTTGAACACGTCTCCCGATCACATGGTTGATCATACTCTAGGTTCCACATGCATGTTTTAGCTGAAGGAAGAATACCTTAAACCTGGGTAGTTGAAACCCGTGGAATGGGTACCATGCAATATGACTTCAAAGGGTCTTCATTTGCTCACCGAACCTCTCCAATCCTATCACTGCTGCGTTTATGTCCCTGTACACATGCTTGATTCTCTTTCGGAGACATAGCAATCCATAGGTTTTAAGATACTTAAGAGTCAGGTACATTCTTAGGCGTTTAATATGGGGTGTTGAGTCCATTTCGTTGAGCAAGGAGTAGCTCTTGTCTATTCCATATTTGGCTTAAGGAATTTTATCTGTGCTCATTTCAATCTCTGGTTTTATGCAGCACCCCAACTCACCTTTACCCTTAAACAAGCATAAGTTGGTTTTCTAAATTTGAGACCCTGTTCTGTTCTGTAATTCAGTTCCTGTGTAGCCAAGTTTACATTCCGTGTATTACTGATATCTTATGATGTTTCTTTTTCTGTGTGACTTATTTCAGTTAGAATCATCGTACCTGAATCCACTCATTGTGCTGCTACGGGCCTGATGACATAGATTTCACTGCTGAGTGATACTGCATTGTACGTAAGTACCACAAGTTCTTTATCCATTTTTCACTTTCTGTGATATTGAACTTGTACGGTAAATGAGGTTCTTGTAAACAGAGGCGTCCCAAACATTGGGGTGGCTGTGTCTTTTTGATTTTAATTTCCCTAAGCTATAGGACCATAAGTGGAAGTGCCCTAGGCTCTGTTGCTTTGTTTTTTAGATGTTTCAGGAAACACCATACACTTCTCCCCAGTGTCTGTTGGCAGTTTACATCCCGCCCATCAGCATAACAAGGCTCCCAGTTCTCCATGGCCTGTCCTGCCTTTCTGGATTTTACACTTTTTTCAGATGGCCCTTTTGACCGGGGGGAAGTGAGACTTCATTGTAGTGCAGATTTCCTTTGCAAGCTTGCTTGGTTGGCCAAAAAGGGCGTATGCGTTTTTTCCTGAATATATTCAGGAAAAAACGCATACGCCCTTTTTGGCCAAGTGCATCATTGTGGACGTTCTGCCTCTTTTCCTATGCTTTCAATGCAATTCCAGTCTACCTCCTGAAATCGGTTTCCTGCAATTCTGCCCCGCTTTCAAGTCCTCTTGGCAGCCTTACTTCAGTATATTTTTGGACGATAGCTGTCATTTATAACTCTGCAGGTTTGTGAATTACAGTGCCCCTGAGCTCCTTTCTTCAACTCGCTTTCTTGTGACCTGGCCGCAACACCACAGGATGGCTTCAGGCCCTAATCTGGTTCCGGCACGGCACGCTGAGCCTTTGGTTATTTCCTCTTCCTGGTGGGAAATGAGAGTTAAATTTGCCCGTCCAGACACCTCCAGCTAGTCTCTCATTGGTTCTCGCTATTCCTGTTCATCTTCCGCAGAAATTGCAAACTGGGCCAAACAGGAGGTTAAAGGGACAGACTCTCCAAGTCGGGAGAGTGTTAGTAAAGCGTCTGGAATGTTGCACCCGAGTACCAGGGTACGAAAACTGAGACATATTTGAACACGTCTCCCGATCACATGGTTGATCATACTCTAGGTTCCACATGCATGTTTTAGCTGAAGGAAGAATACCTTAAACCTGGGTAGTTGAAACCCGTGGAATGGGTACCATGCAATATGACTTCAAAGGGTCTTCATTTGCTCACCGAACCTGTCCAATCCTATCACTGCTGCGTTTATGTCCCTGTACACATGCTTGATTCTCTTTCGGAGACATAGCAATCCATAGGTTTTAAGATACTTAAGAGTCAGGTACATTCTTAGGCGTTTAATATGCGGTGTTGAGTCCATTTCGTTGAGCAAGGAGTAGCTCTTGTCTATTCCATATTTGGCTTAAGGAACTTTATCTGTGCTCATTTCAATCTCTGGTTTTATGCAGCACCCCAACTCACCTTTACCCTTAAACAAGCATAAGTTGGTTTTCTAAATTTGAGACCCTGTTCTGTTCTGTAATTCAGTTCCTGTGTAGCCAAGTTTACATTCCGTGTATTACTGATATCTTATGATGTTTCTTTTTCTGTGTGACTTATTTCAGTTAGAATCATCGTACCTGAATCCACTCATTGTGCTGCTACGGGCCTGATGACATAGATTTCACTGCTGAGTGATACTGCATTGTACGTAAGTACCACAAGTTCTTTATCCATTTTTCACTTTCTGTGATATTGAACTTGTACGGTAAACGAGGTTCTTGTAAACAGAGGCGTCCCAAACATTGGGGTGGCTGTGTCTTTTTGATTTTAATTTCCCTAAGCTATAGGACCATAAGTGGAAGTGCCCTAGGCTCTGTTGCTTTGTTTTTTAGATGTTTCAGGAAACACCATACACTTCTCCCGAGTGTCTGTTGGCAGTTTACATCCCGCCCATCAGCATAACAAGGCTCCCAGTTCTCCATGGCCTGTCCTGCCTTTCTGGATTTTACACTTTTTTCAGATGGCCCTTTTGACCGGGGGGAAGTGAGACTTCATTGTAGTGCAGATTTCCTTTGCAAGCTTGCTTGGTTGGCCAAAAAGGGCGTACGCGTTTTTTCCTGAATATATTCAGGAAAAAACGCGTACGCCCTTTTTGGCCAAGTGCATCATTGTGGACGTTCTGCCTCTTTTCCTATGCTTTCAATGCAATTCCAGTCTACCTCCTGAAATCGGTTTCCTGCAATTCTGCCCCGCTTTCAAGTCCTCTTGGCAGCCTTACTTCAGTATATTTTTGGACGATAGCTGTCATTTATAACTCTGCAGGTTTGTGAATTACAGTGCCCCTGAGCTCCTTTCTTCAACTCGCTTTCTTGTGAGCTGGCCGCAACACCGCAGGATGGCTTCAGGCCCTAATCTGGTTCCGGCACGGCACGCTGAGCCTTTGGTTATTTCCTCTTCCTGGTGGGAAATGAGAGTTAAATTTGCCCGTCCAGACACCTCCAGCTAGTCTCTCATTGGTTCTCGCTATTCCTGTTCATCTTCCGCAGAAATTGCAAACTGGGCCAAACAGGAGGTTAAAGGGACAGACTCTCCA
Source organism: Globicephala melas (assembly GCF_963455315.2). Lineage (NCBI taxonomy): Eukaryota > Metazoa > Chordata > Mammalia > Artiodactyla > Delphinidae > Globicephala > Globicephala melas. The sequence continues at coordinate 290,314 of NW_027207504.1, read as the reverse complement.
AGTCGGGAGAGTGTTAGTAAAGCGTCTGGAATGTTGCACCCGAGTACCAGGGTACGAAAACTGAGACATATTTGAACACGTCTCCCGATCACATGGTTGATCATACTCTAGGTTCCACATGCATGTTTTAGCTGAAGGAAGAATACCTTAAACCTGGGTAGTTGAAACCCGTGGAATGGGTACCATGCAATATGACTTCAAAGGGTCTTCATTTGCTCACCGAACCTCTCCAATCCTATCACTGCTGCGTTTATGTCCCTGTACACATGCTTGATTCTCTTTCGGAGACATAGCAATCCATAGGTTTTAAGATACTTAAGAGTCAGGTACATTCTTAGGCGTTTAATATGGGGTGTTGAGTCCATTTCGTTGAGGAAGGAGTAGCTCTTGTCTATTCCATATTTGGCTTAAGGAACTTTATCTGTGCTCATTTCAATCTCTGGTTTTATGCAGCACCCCAACTCACCTTTACCCTTAAACAAGCATAAGTTGGTTTTCTAAATTTGAGACCCTGTTCTGTTCTGTAATTCAGTTCCTGTGTAGCCAAGTTTACATTCCGTGTATTACTGATATCTTATGATGTTTCTTTTTCTGTGTGACTTATTTCAGTTAGAATCATCGTACCTGAATCCACTCATTGTGCTGCTACGGGCCTGATGACATAGATTTCACTGCTGAGTGATACTGCATTGTACGTAAGTACCACAAGTTCTTTATCCATTTTTCACTTTCTGTGATATTGAACTTGTACGGTAAACGAGGTTCTTGTAAACAGAGGCGTCCCAAACATTGGGGTGGCTGTGTCTTTTTGATTTTAATTTCCCTAAGCTATAGGACCATAAGTGGAAGTGCCCTAGGCTCTGTTGCTTTGTTTTTTAGATGTTTCAGGAAACACCATACACTTCTCCCGAGTGTCTGTTGGCAGTTTACATCCCGCCCATCAGCATAACAAGGCTCCCAGTTCTCCATGGCCTGTCCTGCCTTTCTGGATTTTACACTTTTTTCAGATGGCCCTTTTGACCGGGGGGAAGTGAGACTTCATTGTAGTGCAGATTTCCTTTGCAAGCTTGCTTGGTTGGCCAAAAAGGGCATACGCGTTTTTTCCTGAATATATTCAGGAAAAAACGCATACGCCCTTTTTGGCCAAGTGCATCATTGTGGACGTTCTGCCTCTTTTCCTATGCTTTCAATGCAATTCCAGTCTACCTCCTGAAATCGGTTTCCTGCAATTCTGCCCCGCTTTCAAGTCCTCTTGGCAGCCTTACTTCAGTATATTTTTGGACGATAGCTGTCATTTATAACTCTGCAGGTTTGTGAATTACAGTGCCCCTGAGCTCCTTTCTTCAACTCGCTTTCTTGTGAGCTGGCCGCAACACCGCAGGATGGCTTCAGGCCCTAATCTGGTTCCGGCACGGCACGCTGAGCCTTTGGTTATTTCCTCTTCCTGGTGGGAAATGAGAGTTAAATTTGCCCGTCCAGACACCTCCAGCTAGTCTCTCATTGGTTCTCGCTATTCCTGTTCATCTTCCGCAGAAATTGCAAACTGGGCCAAACAGGAGGTTAAAGGGACAGACTCTCCAAGTCGGGAGAGTGTTAGTAAAGCGTCTGGAATGTTGCACCCGAGAACCAGGGTACGAAAACTGAGACATATTTGAACACGTCTCCCGATCACATGGTTGATCATACTCTAGGTTCCACATGCATGTTTTAGCTGAAGGAAGAATACCTTAAACCTGGGTAGTTGAAACCCGTGGAATGGGTACCATGCAATATGACTTCAAAGGGTCTTCATTTGCTCACCGAACCTCTCCAATCCTATCACTGCTGCGTTTATGTCCCTGTACACATGCTTGATTCTCTTTCGGAGACATAGCAATCCATAGGTTTTAAGATACTTAAGAGTCAGGTACATTCTTAGGCGTTTAATATGGGGTGTTGAGTCCATTTCGTTGAGCAAGGAGTAGCTCTTGTCTATTCCATATTTGGCTTAAGGAACTTTATCTGTGCTCATTTCAATCTCTGGTTTTATGCAGCACCCCAACTCACCTTTACCCTTAAACAAGCATAAGTTGGTTTTCTAAATTTGAGACCCTGTTCTGTTCTGTAATTCAGTTCCTGTGTAGCCAAGTTTACATTCCGTGTATTACTGATATCTTATGATGTTTCTTTTTCTGTGTGACTTATTTCAGTTAGAATCATCGTACCTGAATCCACTCATTGTGCTGCTACGGGCCTGATGACATAGATTTCACTGCTGAGTGATACTGCATTGTACGTAAGTACCACAAGTTCTTTATCCATTTTTCACTTTCTGTGATATTGAACTTGTACGGTAAACGAGGTTCTTGTAAACAGAGGCGTCCCAAACATTGGGGTGGCTGTGTCTTTTTGATTTTAATTTCCCTAAGCTATAGGACCATAAGTGGAAGTGCCCTAGGCTCTGTTGCTTTGTTTTTTAGATGTTTCAGGAAACACCATACACTTCTCCCGAGTGTCTGTTGGCAGTTTACATCCCGCCCATCAGCATAACAAGGCTCCCAGTTCTCCATGGCCTGTCCTGCCTTTCTGGATTTTACACTTTTTTCAGATGGCCCTTTTGACCGGGGGGAAGTGAGACTTCATTGTAGTGCAGATTTCCTTTGCAAGCTTGCTTGGTTGGCCAAAAAGGGCGTACGCGTTTTTTCCTGAATATATTCAGGAAAAAACGCGTACGCCCTTTTTGGCCAAGTGCATCATTGTGGACGTTCTGCCTCTTTTCCTATGCTTTCAATGCAATTCCAGTCTACCTCCTGAAATCGGTTTCCTGCAATTCTGCCCCGCTTTCAAGTCCTCTTGGCAGCCTTACTTCAGTATATTTTTGGACGATAGCTGTCATTTATAACTCTGCAGGTTTGTGAATTACAGTGCCCCTGAGCTCCTTTCTTCAACTCGCTTTCTTGTGACCTGGCCGCAACACCGCAGGATGGCTTCAGGCCCTAATCTGGTTCCGGCACGGCACGCTGAGCCTTTGGTTATTTCCTCTTCCTGGTGGGAAATGAGAGTTAAATTTGCCCGTCCAGACACCTCCAGCTAGTCTCTCATTGGTTCTCGCTATTCCTGTTCATCTTCCGCAGAAATTGCAAACTGGGCCAAACAGGAGGTTAAAGGGACAGACTCTCCAAGTCGGGAGAGTGTTAGTAAAGCGTCTGGAATGTTGCACCCGAGTACCAGGGTACGAAAACTGAGACATATTTGAACACGTCTCCCGATCACATGGTTGATCATACTCTAGGTTCCACATGCATGTTTTAGCTGAAGGAAGAATACCTTAAACCTGGGTAGTTGAAACCCGTGGAATGGGTACCATGCAATATGACTTCAAAGGGTCTTCATTTGCTCACCGAACCTCTCCAATCCTATCACTGCTGCGTTTATGTCCCTGTACACATGCTTGATTCTCTTTCGGAGACATAGCAATCCATAGGTTTTAAGATACTTAAGAGTCAGGTCCATTCTTAGGCGTTTAATATGGGGTGTTGAGTCCATTTCGTTGAGCAAGGAGTAGCTCTTGTCTATTCCATATTTGGCTTAAGGAACTTTATCTGTGCTCATTTCAATCTCTGGTTTTATGCAGCACCCCAACTCACCTTTACCCTTAAACAAGCATAAGTTGGTTTTCTAAATTTGAGACCCTGTTCTGTTCTGTAATTCAGTTCCTGTGTAGCCAAGTTTACATTCCGTGTATTACTGATATCTTATGATGTTTCTTTTTCTGTGTGACTTATTTCAGTTAGAATCATCGTACCTGAATCCACTCATTGTGCTGCTACGGGCCTGATGACATAGATTTCACTGCTGAGTGATACTGCATTGTACGTAAGTACCACAAGTTCTTTATCCATTTTTCACTTTCTGTGATATTGAACTTGTACGGTAAACGAGGTTCTTGTAAACAGAGGCGTCCCAAACATTGGGGTGGCTGTGTCTTTTTGATTTTAATTTCCCTAAGCTATAGGACCATAAGTGGAAGTGCCCTAGGCTCTGTTGCTTTGTTTTTTAGATGTTTCAGGAAACACCATACACTTCTCCCGAGTGTCTGTTGGCAGTTTACATCCCGCCCATCAGCATAACAAGGCTCCCAGTTCTCCATGGCCTGTCCTGCCTTTCTGGATTTTACACTTTTTTCAGATGGCCCTTTTGACCGGGGGGAAGTGAGACTTCATTGTAGTGCAGATTTCCTTTGCAAGCTTGCTTGGTTGGCCAAAAAGGGCGTACGCGTTTTTTCCTGAATATATTCAGGAAAAAACGCGTACGCCCTTTTTGGCCAAGTGCATCATTGTGGACGTTCTGCCTCTTTTCCTATGCTTTCAATGCAATTCCAGTCTACCTCCTGAAATCGGTTTCCTGCAATTCTGCCCCGCTTTCAAGTCCTCTTGGCAGCCTTACTTCAGTATATTTTTGGACGATAGCTGTCATTTATAACTCTGCAGGTTTGTGAATTACAGTGCCCCTGAGCTCCTTTCTTCAACTCGCTTTCTTGTGAGCTGGCCGCAACACCGCAGGATGGCTTCAGGCCCTAATCTGGTTCCGGCACGGCACGCTGAGCCTTTGGTTATTTCCTCTTCCTGGTGGGAAATGAGAGTTAAATTTGCCCGTCCAGACACCTCCAGCTAGTCTCTCATTGGTTCTCGCTATTCCTGTTCATCTTCCGCAGAAATTGCAAACTGGGCCAAACAGGAGGTTAAAGGGACAGACTCTCCAAGTCGGGAGAGTGTTAGTAAAGCGTCTGGAATGTTGCACCCGAGTACCAGGGTACGAAAACTGAGACATATTTGAACACGTCTCCCGATCACATGGTTGATCATACTCTAGGTTCCACATGCATGTTTTAGCTGAAGGAAGAATACCTTAAACCTGGGTAGTTGAAACCCGTGGAATGGGTACCATGCAATATGACTTCAAAGGGTCTTCATTTGCTCACCGAACCTCTCCAATCCTATCACTGCTGCGTTTATGTCCCTGTACACATGCTTGATTCTCTTTCGGAGACATAGCAATCCATAGGTTTTAAGATACTTAAGAGTCAGGTACATTCTTAGGCGTTTAATATGGGGTGTTGAGTCCATTTCGTTGAGCAAGGAGTAGCTCTTGTCTATTCCATATTTGGCTTAAGGAACTTTATCTGTGCTCATTTCAATCTCTGGTTTTATGCAGCACCCCAACTCACCTTTACCCTTAAACAAGCATAAGTTGGTTTTCTAAATTTGAGACCCTGTTCTGTTCTGTAATTCAGTTCCTGTGTAGCCAAGTTTACATTCCGTGTATTACTGATATCTTATGATGTTTCTTTTTCTGTGTGACTTATTTCAGTTAGAATCATCGTACCTGAATCCACTCATTGTGCTGCTATGGGCCTGATGACATAGATTTCACTGCTGAGTGATACTGCATTGTACGTAAGTACCACAAGTTCTTTATCCATTTTTCACTTTCTGTGATATTGAACTTGTACGGTAAACGAGGTTCTTGTAAACAGAGGCGTCCCAAACATTGGGGTGGCTGTGTCTTTTTGATTTTAATTTCCCTAAGCTATAGGACCATAAGTGGAAGTGCCCTAGGCTCTGTTGCTTTGTTTTTTAGATGTTTCAGGAAACACCATACACTTCTCCCGAGTGTCTGTTGGCAGTTTACATCCCGCCCATCAGCATAACAAGGCTCCCAGTTCTCCATGGCCTGTCCTGCCTTTCTGGATTTTACACTTTTTTCAGATGGCCCTTTTGACCGGGGGGAAGTGAGACTTCATTGTAGTGCAGATTTCCTTTGCAAGCTTGCTTGGTTGGCCAAAAAGGGCGTACGCGTTTTTTCCTGAATATATTCAGGAAAAAACGCATACGCCCTTTTTGGCCAAGTGCATCATTGTGGACGTTCTGCCTCTTTTCCTATGCTTTCAATGCAATTCCAGTCTACCTCCTGAAATCGGTTTCCTGCAATTCTGCCCCGCTTTCAAGTCCTCTTGGCAGCCTTACTTCAGTATATTTTTGGACGATAGCTGTCATTTATAACTCTGCAGGTTTGTGAATTACAGTGCCCCTGAGCTCCTTTCTTCAACTCGCTTTCTTGTGACCTGGCCGCAACACCGCAGGATGGCTTCAGGCCCTAATCTGGTTCCGGCACGGCACGCTGAGCCTTTGGTTATTTCCTCTTCCTGGTGGGAAATGAGAGTTAAATTTGCCCGTCCAGACACCTCCAGCTAGTCTCTCATTGGTTCTCGCTATTCCTGTTCATCTTCCGCAGAAATTGCAAACTGGGCCAAACAGGAGGTTAAAGGGACAGACTCTCCAAGTCGGGAGAGTGTTAGTAAAGCGTCTGGAATGTTGCACCCGAGTACCAGGGTACGAAAACTGAGACATATTTGAACACGTCTCCCGATCACATGGTTGATCATACTCTAGGTTCCACATGCATGTTTTAGCTGAAGGAAGAATACCTTAAACCTGGGTAGTTGAAACCCGTGGAATGGGTACCATGCAATATGACTTCAAAGGGTCTTCATTTGCTCACCGAACCTCTCCAATCCTATCACTGCTACGTTTATGTCCCTGTACACATGCTTGATTCTCTTTCGGAGACATAGCAATCCATAGGTTTTAAGATACTTAAGAGTCAGGTACATTCTTAGGCGTTTAATATGGGGTGTTGAGTCCATTTCGTTGAGCAAGGAGTAGCTCTTGTCTATTCCATATTTGGCTTAAGGAAGTTTATCTGTGCTCATTTCAATCTCTGGTTTTATGCAGCACCCCAACTCACCTTTACCCTTAAACAAGCATAAGTTGGTTTTCTAAATTTGAGACCCTGTTCTGTTCTGTAATTCAGTTCCTGTGTAGCCAAGTTTACATTCCGTGTATTACTGATATCTTATGATGTTTCTTTTTCTGTGTGACTTATTTCAGTTAGAATCATCGTACCTGAATCCACTCATTGTGCTGCTACGGGCCTGATGACATAGATTTCACTGCTGAGTGATACTGCATTGTACGTAAGTACCACAAGTTCTTTATCCATTTTTCACTTTCTGTGATATTGAACTTGTACGGTAAACGAGGTTCTTGTAAACAGAGGCGTCCCAAACATTGGGGTGGCTGTGTCTTTTTGATTTTAATTTCCCTAAGCTATAGGACCATAAGTGGAAGTGCCCTAGGCTCTGTTGCTTTGTTTTTTAGATGTTTCAGGAAACACCATACACTTCTCCCGAGTGTCTGTTGGCAGTTTACATCCCGCCCATCAGCATAACAAGGCTCCCAGTTCTCCATGGCCTGTCCTGCCTTTCTGGATTTTACACTTTTTTCAGATGGCCCTTTTGACCGGGGGGAAGTGAGACTTCATTGTAGTGCAGATTTCCTTTGCAAGCTTGCTTGGTTGGCCAAAAAGGGCGTACGCGTTTTTTCCTGAATATATTCAGGAAAAAACGCGTACGCCCTTTTTGGCCAAGTGCATCATTGTGGACGTTCTGCCTCTTTTCCTATGCTTTCAATGCAATTCCAATCTACCTCCTGAAATCGGTTTCCTGCAATTCTGCCCCGCTTTCAAGTCCTCTTGGCAGCCTTACTTCAGTATATTTTTGGACGATAGCTGTCATTTATAACTCTGCAGGTTTGTGAATTACAGTGCCCCTGAGCTCCTTTCTTCAACTCGCTTTCTTGTGAGCTGGCCGCAACACCGCAGGATGGCTTCAGGCCCTAATCTGGTTCCGGCACGGCACACTGAGCCTTTGGTTATTTCCTCTTCCTGGTGGGAAATGAGAGTTAAATTTGCCCGTCCAGACACCTCCAGCTAGTCTCTCATTGGTTCTCGCTATTCCTGTTCATCTTCCGCAGAAATTGCAAACTGGGCCAAACAGGAGGTTAAAGGGACAGACTCTCCAAGTCGGGAGAGTGTTAGTAAAGCGTCTGGAATGTTGCACCCGAGTACCAGGGTATGAAAACTGAGACATATTTGAACACGTCTCCCGATCACATGGTTGATCATACTCTAGGTTCCACATGCATGTTTTAGCTGAAGGAAGAATACCTTAAACCTGGGTAGTTGAAACCCGTGGAATGGGTACCATGCAATATGACTTCAAAGGGTCTTCATTTGCTCACCGAACCTCTCCAATCCTATCACTGCTGCGTTTATGTCCCTGTACACATGCTTGATTCTCTTTCGGAGACATAGCAATCCATAGGTTTTAAGATACTTAAGAGTCAGGTACATTCTTAGGCGTTTAATATGGGGTGTTGAGTCCATTTCGTTGAGCAAGGAGTAGCTCTTGTCTATTCCATATTTGGCTTAAGGAACTTTATCTGTGCTCATTTCAATCTCTGGTTTTATGCAGCACCCCAACTCACCTTTACCCTTAAACAAGCATAAGTTGGTTTTCTAAATTTGAGACCCTGTTCTGTTCTGTAATTCAGTTCCTGTGTAGCCAAGTTTACATTCCGTGTATTACTGATATCTTATGATGTTTCTTTTTCTGTGTGACTTATTTCAGTTAGAATCATCGTACCTGAATCCACTCATTGTGCTGCTACGGGCCTGATGACATAGATTTCACTGCTGAGTGATACTGCATTGTACATAAGTACCACAAGTTCTTTATCCATTTTTCACTTTCTGTGATATTGAACTTGTACGGTAAACGAGGTTCTTGTAAACAGAGGCGTCCCAAACATTGGGGTGGCTGTGTCTTTTTGATTTTAATTTCCCTAAGCTATAGGACCATAAGTGGAAGTGCCCTAGGCTCTGTTGCTTTGTTTTTTAGATGTTTCAGGAAACACCATACACTTCTCCCGAGTGTCTGTTGGCAGTTTACATCCCGCCCATCAGCATAACAAGGCTCCCAGTTCTCCATGGCCTGTCCTGCCTTTCTGGATTTTACACTTTTTTCAGATGGCCCTTTTGACCGGGGGGAAGTGAGACTTCATTGTAGTGCAGATTTCCTTTGCAAGCTTGCTTGGTTGGCCAAAAAGGGCATACGCGTTTTTTCCTGAATATATTCAGGAAAAAACGCATACGCCCTTTTTGGCCAAGTGCATCATTGTGGACGTTCTGCCTCTTTTCCTATGCTTTCAATGCAATTCCAGTCTACCTCCTGAAATCGGTTTCCTGCAATTCTGCCCCGCTTTCAAGTCCTCTTGGCAGCCTTACTTCAGTATATTTTTGGACGATAGCTGTCATTTATAACTCTGCAGGTTTGTGAATTACAGTGCCCCTGAGCTCCTTTCTTCAACTCGCTTTCTTGTGAGCTGGCCGCAACACCGCAGGATGGCTTCAGGCCCTAATCTGGTTCCGGCACGGCACGCTGAGCCTTTGGTTATTTCCTCTTCCTGGTGGGAAATGAGAGTTAAATTTGCCCGTCCAGACACCTCCAGCTAGTCTCTCATTGGTTCTCGCTATTCCTGTTCATCTTCCGCAGAAATTGCAAACTGGGCCAAACAGGAGGTTAAAGGGACAGACTCTCCAAGTCGGGAGAGTGTTAGTAAAGCGTCTGGAATGTTGCACCCGAGTACCAGGGTACGAAAACTGAGACATATTTGAACACGTCTCCCGATCACATGGTTGATCATACTCTAGGTTCCACATGCATGTTTTAGCTGAAGGAAGAATACCTTAAACCTGGGTAGTTGAAACCCGTGGAATGGGTACCATGCAATATGACTTCAAAGGGTCTTCATTTGCTCACCGAACCTCTCCAATCCTATCACTGCTGCGTTTATGTCCCTGTACACATGCTTGATTCTCTTTCGGAGACATAGCAATCCATAGGTTTTAAGATACTTAAGAGTCAGGTACATTCTTAGGCGTTTAATATGGGGTGTTGAGTCCATTTCGTTGAGCAAGGAGTAGCTCTTGTCTATTCCATATTTGGCTTAAGGAACTTTATCTGTGCTCATTTCAATCTCTGGTTTTATGCAGCACCCCAACTCACCTTTACCCTTAAACAAGCATAAGTTGGTTTTCTAAATTTGAGACCCTGTTCTGTTCTGTAATTCAGTTCCTGTGTAGCCAAGTTTACATTCCGTGTATTACTGATATCTTATGATGTTTCTTTTTCTGTGTGACTTATTTCAGTTAGAATCATCGTACCTGAATCCACTCATTGTGCTGCTACGGGCCTGATGACATAGATTTCACTGCTGAGTGATACTGCATTGTACGTAAGTACCACAAGTTCTTTATCCATTTTTCACTTTCTGTGATATTGAACTTGTACGGTAAACGAGGTTCTTGTAAACAGAGGCGTCCCAAACATTGGGGTGGCTGTGTCTTTTTGATTTTAATTTCCCTAAGCTATAGGACCATAAGTGGAAGTGCCCTAGGCTCTGTTGCTTTGTTTTTTAGATGTTTCAGGAAACACCATACACTTCTCCCGAGTGTCTGTTGGCAGTTTACATCCCGCCCATCAGCATAACAAGGCTCCCAATTCTCCATGGCCTGTCCTGCCTTTCTGGATTTTACACTTTTTTCAGATGGCCCTTTTGACCGGGGGGAAGTGAGACTTCATTGTAGTGCAGATTTCCTTTGCAAGCTTGCTTGGTTGGCCAAAAAGGGCGTACGCGTTTTTTCCTGAATATATTCAGGAAAAAACGCATACGCCCTTTTTGGCCAAGTGCATCATTGTGGACGTTCTGCCTCTTTTCCTATGCTTTCAATGCAATTCCAGTCTACCTCCTGAAATCGGTTTCCTGCAATTCTGCCCCGCTTTCAAGTCCTCTTGGCAGCCTTACTTCAGTATATTTTTGGACGATAGCTGTCATTTATAACTCTGCAGGTTTGTGAATTACAGTGCCCCTGAGCTCCTTTCTTCAACTCGCTTTCTTGTGAGCTGGCCGCAACACCGCAGGATGGCTTCAGGCCCTAATCTGGTTCCGGCACGGCACGCTGAGCCTTTGGTTATTTCCTCTTCCTGGTGGGAAATGAGAGTTAAATTTGCCCGTCCAGACACCTCCAGCTAGTCTCTCATTGGTTCTCGCTATTCCTGTTCATCTTCCGCAGAAATTGCAAACTGGGCCAAACAGGAGGTTAAAGGGACAGACTCTCCAAGTCGGGAGAGTGTTAGTAAAGCGTCTGGAATGTTGCACCCGAGTACCAGGGTACGAAAACTGAGACATATTTGAACACGTCTCCCGATCACATGGTTGATCATACTCTAGGTTCCACATGCATGTTTTAGCTGAAGGAAGAATACCTTAAACCTGGGTAGTTGAAACCCGTGGAATGGGTACCATGCAATATGACTTCAAAGGGTCTTCATTTGCTCACCGAACCTCTCCAATCCTATCACTGCTGCGTTTATGTCCCTGTACACATGCTTGATTCTCTTTCGGAGACATAGCAATCCATAGGTATTAAGATACTTAAGAGTCAGGTACATTCTTAGGCGTTTAATATGGGGTGTTGAGTCCATTTCGTTGAGCAAGGAGTAGCTCTTGTGTATTCCATATTTGGCTTAAGGAACTTTATCTGTGCTCATTTCAATCTCTGGTTTTATGCAGCACCCCAACTCACCTTTACCCTTAAACAAGCATAAGTTGGTTTTCTAAATTTGAGACCCTGTTCTGTTCTGTAATTCAGTTCCTGTGTAGCCAAGTTTACATTCCGTGTATTACTGATATCTTATGATGTTTCTTTTTCTGTGTGACTTATTTCAGTTAGAATCATCGTACCTGAATCCACTCATTGTGCTGCTACGGGCCTGATGACATAGATTTCACTGCTGAGTGATACTGCATTGTACGTAAGTACCACAAGTTCTTTATCCATTTTTCACTTTCTGTGATATTGAACTTGTACGGTAAACGAGGTTCTTGTAAACAGAGGCGTCCCAAACATTGGGGTGGCTGTGTCTTTTTGATTTTAATTTCCCTAAGCTATAGGACCATAAGTGGAAGTGCCCTAGGCTCTGTTGCTTTGTTTTTTAGATGTTTCAGGAAACACCATACACTTCTCCCGAGTGTCTGTTGGCAATTTACATCCCGCCCATCAGCATAACAAGGCTCCCAGTTCTCCATGGCCTGTCCTGCCTTTCTGGATTTTACACTTTTTTCAGATGGCCCTTTTGACCGGGGGGAAGTGAGACTTCATTGTAGGGCAGATTTCCTTTGCAAGCTTGCTTGGTTGGCCAAAAAGGGCGTATGCGTTTTTTCCTGAATATATTCAGGAAAAAACGCATACGCCCTTTTTGGCCAAGTGCATCATTGTGGACGTTCTGCCTCTTTTCCTATGCTTTCAATGCAATTCCAGTCTACCTCCTGAAATCGGTTTCCTGCAATTCTGCCCCGCTTTCAAGTCCTCTTGGCAGCCTTACTTCAGTATATTTTTGGACGATAGCTGTCATTTATAACTCTGCAGGTTTGTGAATTACAGTGCCCCTGAGCTCCTTTCTTCAACTCGCTTTCTTGTGAGCTGGCCGCAACACCGCAGGATGGCTTCAGGCCCTAATCTGGTTCCGGCACGGCACGCTGAGCCTTTGGTTATTTCCTCTTCCTGGTGGGAAATGAGAGTTAAATTTGCCCGTCCAGACACCTCCAGCTAGTCTCTCATTGGTTCTCGCTATTCCTGTTCATCTTCCGCAGAAATTGCAAACTGGGCCAAACAGGAGGTTAAAGGGACAGACTCTCCAAGTCGGGAGAGTGTTAGTAAAGCGTCTGGAATGTTGCACCCGAGTACCAGGGTACGAAAACTGAGACATATTTGAACACGTCTCCCGATCACATGGTTGATCATACTCTAGGTTCCACATGCATGTTTTAGCTGAAGGAAGAATACCTTAAACCTGGGTAGTTGAAACCCGTGGAATGGGTACCATGCAATATGACTTCAAAGGGTCTTCATTTGCTCACCGAACCTCTCCAATCCTATCACTGCTGCGTTTATGTCCCTGTACACATGCTTGATTCTCTTTCGGAGACATAGCAATCCATAGGTTTTAAGATACTTAAGAGTCAGGTACATTCTTAGGCGTTTAATATGGGGTGTTGAGTCCATTTCGTTGAGCAAGGAGTAGCTCTTGTCTATTCCATATTTGGCTTAAGGAACTTTATCTGTGCTCATTTCAATCTCTGGTTTTATGCAGCACCCCAACTCACCTTTACCCTTAAACAAGCATAAGTTGGTTTTCTAAATTTGAGACCCTGTTCTGTTCTGTAATTCAGTTCCTGTGTAGCCAAGTTTACATTCCGTGTATTACTGATATCTTATGATGTTTCTTTTTCTGTGTGACTTATTTCAGTTAGAATCATCGTACCTGAATCCACTCATTGTGCTGCTACGGGCCTGATGACATAGATTTCACTGCTGAGTGATACTGCATTGTACGTAAGTACCACAAGTTCTTTATCCATTTTTCACTTTCTGTGATATTGAACTTGTACGGTAAACGAGGTTCTTGTAAACAGAGGCGTCCCAAACATTGGGGTGGCTGTGTCTTTTTGATTTTAATTTCCCTAAGCTATAGGACCATAAGTGGAAGTGCCCTAGGCTCTGTTGCTTTGTTTTTTAGATGTTTCAGGAAACACCATACACTTCTCCCGAGTGTCTGTTGGCAGTTTACATCCCGCCCATCAGCATAACAAGGCTCCCAATTCTCCATGGCCTGTCCTGCCTTTCTGGATTTTACACTTTTTTCAGATGGCCCTTTTGACCGGGGGGAAGTGAGACTTCATTGTAGTGCAGATTTCCTTTGCAAGCTTGCTTGGTTGGCCAAAAAGGGCGTACGCGTTTTTTCCTGAATATATTCAGGAAAAAACGCATACGCCCTTTTTGGCCAAGTGCATCATTGTGGACGTTCTGCCTCTTTTCCTATGCTTTCAATGCAATTCCAGTCTACCTCCTGAAATCGGTTTCCTGCAATTCTGCCCCGCTTTCAAGTCCTCTTGGCAGCCTTACTTCAGTATATTTTTGGACGATAGCTGTCATTTATAACTCTGCAGGTTTGTGAATTACAGTGCCCCTGAGCTCCTTTCTTCAACTCGCTTTCTTGTGACCTGGCCGCAACACCGCAGGATGGCTTCAGGCCCTAATCTGGTTCCGGCACGGCACGCTGAGCCTTTGGTTATTTCCTCTTCCTGGTGGGAAATGAGAGTTAAATTTGCCCGTCCAGACACCTCCAGCTAGTCTCTCATTGGTTCTCGCTATTCCTGTTCATCTTCCGCAGAAATTGCAAACTGGGCCAAACAGGAGGTTAAAGGGACAGACTCTCCAAGTCGGGAGAGTGTTAGTAAAGCGTCTGGAATGTTGCACCCGAGTACCAGGGTACGAAAACTGAGACATATTTGAACACGTCTCCCGATCACATGGTTGATCATACTCTAGGTTCCACATGCATGTTTTAGCTGAAGGAAGAATACCTTAAACCTGGGTAGTTGAAACCCGTGGAATGGGTACCATGCAATATGACTTCAAAGGGTCTTCATTTGCTCACCGAACCTCTCCAATCCTATCACTGCTGCGTTTATGTCCCTGTACACATGCTTGATTCTCTTTCGGAGACATAGCAATCCATAGGTATTAAGATACTTAAGAGTCAGGTACATTCTTAGGCGTTTAATATGGGGTGTTGAGTCCATTTCGTTGAGCAAGGAGTAGCTCTTGTGTATTCCATATTTGGCTTAAGGAACTTTATCTGTGCTCATTTCAATCTCTGGTTTTATGCAGCACCCCAACTCACCTTTACCCTTAAACAAGCATAAGTTGGTTTTCTAAATTTGAGACCCTGTTCTGTTCTGTAATTCAGTTCCTGTGTAGCCAAGTTTACATTCCGTGTATTACTGATATCTTATGATGTTTCTTTTTCTGTGTGACTTATTTCAGTTAGAATCATCGTACCTGAATCCACTCATTGTGCTGCTACGGGCCTGATGACATAGATTTCACTGCTGAGTGATACTGCATTGTACGTAAGTACCACAAGTTCTTTATCCATTTTTCACTTTCTGTGATATTGAACTTGTACGGTAAACGAGGTTCTTGTAAACAGAGGCGTCCCAAACATTGGGGTGGCTGTGTCTTTTTGATTTTAATTTCCCTAAGCTATAGGACCATAAGTGGAAGTGCCCTAGGCTCTGTTGCTTTGTTTTTTAGATGTTTCAGGAAACACCATACACTTCTCCCGAGTGTCTGTTGGCAATTTACATCCCGCCCATCAGCATAACAAGGCTCCCAGTTCTCCATGGCCTGTCCTGCCTTTCTGGATTTTACACTTTTTTCAGATGGCCCTTTTGACCGGGGGGAAGTGAGACTTCATTGTAGTGCAGATTTCCTTTGCAAGCTTGCTTGGTTGGCCAAAAAGGGCGTATGCGTTTTTTCCTGAATATATTCAGGAAAAAACGCATACGCCCTTTTTGGCCAAGTGCATCATTGTGGACGTTCTGCCTCTTTTCCTATGCTTTCAATGCAATTCCAGTCTACCTCCTGAAATCGGTTTCCTGCAATTCTGCCCCGCTTTCAAGTCCTCTTGGCAGCCTTACTTCAGTATATTTTTGGACGATAGTTGTCATTTATAACTCTGCAGGTTTGTGAATTACAGTGCCCCTGAGCTCCTTTCTTCAACTCGTTTTCTTGTGAGCTGGCCGCAACACCGCAGGATGGCTTCAGGCCCTAATCTTGTTCCGGCATGGCACGCTGAGCCTTTGGTTATTTCCTCTTCCTGGTGGGAAATGAGAGTTAAATTTGCCCGTCCAGACACCTCCAGCTAGTCTCTCATTGGTTCTCGCTATTCCTGTTCATCTTCCGCAGAAATTGCAAACTGGGCCAAACAGGAGGTTAAAGGGACTGACTCTCCAAGTCGGGAGAGTGTTAGTAAAGCGTCTGGAATGTTGCACCCGAGTACCAGGGTACGAAAACTGAGACATATTTGAACACGTCTCCCGATCACATGGTTGATCATACTCTAGGTTCCACATGCATGTTTTAGCTGAAGGAAGAATACCTTAAACCTGGGTAGTTGAAACCCGTGGAATGGGTACCATGCAATATGACTTCAAAGGGTCTTCATTTGCTCACCGAACCTCTCCAATCCTATCACTGCTGCGTTTATGTCCCTGTACACATGCTTGATTCTCTTTCGGAGACATAGCAATCCATAGGTTTTAAGATACTTAAGAGTCAGGTACATTCTTAGGCGTTTAATATGCGGTGTTGAGTCCATTTCGTTGAGCAAGGAGTAGCTCTTGTGTATTCCATATTTGGCTTAAGGAACTTTATCTGTGCTCATTTCAATCTCTGGTTTTATGCAGCACCCCAACTCACCTTTACCCTTAAACAAGCATAAGTTGGTTTTCTAAATTTGAGACCCTGTTCTGTTCTGTAATTCAGTTCCTGTGTAGCCAAGTTTACATTCCGTGTATTACTGATATCTTATGATGTTTCTTTTTCTGTGTGACTTATTTCAGTTAGAATCATCGTACCTGAATCCACTCATTGTGCTGCTACGGGCCTGATGACATAGATTTCACTGCTGAGTGATACTGCATTGTACGTAAGTACCACAAGTTCTTTATCCATTTTTCACTTTCTGTGATATTGAACTTGTACGGTAAACGAGGTTCTTGTAAACAGAGGCGTCCCAAACATTGGGGTGGCTGTGTCTTTTTGATTTTAATTTCCCTAAGCTATAGGACCATAAGTGGAAGTGCCCTAGGCTCTGTTGCTTTGTTTTTTAGATGTTTCAGGAAACACCATACACTTCTCCCGAGTGTCTGTTGGCAGTTTACATCCCGCCCATCAGCATAACAAGGCTCCCAGTTCTCCATGGCCTGTCCTGCCTTTCTGGATTTTACACTTTTTTCAGATGGCCCTTTTGACCGGGGGGAAGTGAGACTTCATTGTAGTGCAGATTTCCTTTGCAAGCTTGCTTGGTTGGCCAAAAAGGGCGTATGCGTTTTTTCCTGAATATATTCAGGAAAAAACGCATACGCCCTTTTTGGCCAAGTGCATCATTGTGGACGTTCTGCCTCTTTTCCTATGCTTTCAATGCAATTCCAGTCTACCTCCTGAAATCGGTTTCCTGCAATTCTGCCCCGCTTTCAAGTCCTCTTGGCAGCCTTACTTCAGTATATTTTTGGACGATAGTTGTCATTTATAACTCTGCAGGTTTGTGAATTACAGTGCCCCTGAGCTCCTTTCTTCAACTCGTTTTCTTGTGAGCTGGCCGCAACACCGCAGGATGGCTTCAGGCCCTAATCTGGTTCCGGCACGGCACGCTGAGCCTTTGGTTATTTCCTCTTCCTGGTGGGAAATGAGAGTTAAATTTGCCCGTCCAGACACCTCCAGCTAGTCTCTCATTGGTTCTCGCTATTCCTGTTCATCTTCCGCAGAAATTGCAAACTGGGCCAAACAGGAGGTTAAAGGGACTGACTCTCCAAGTCGGGAGAGTGTTAGTAAAGCGTCTGGAATGTTGCACCCGAGTACCAGGGTACGAAAACTGAGACATATTTGAACACGTCTCCCGATCACATGGTTGATCATACTCTAGGTTCCACATGCATGTTTTAGCTGAAGGAAGAATACCTTAAACCTGGGTAGTTGAAACCCGTGGAATGGGTACCATGCAATATGACTTCAAAGGGTCTTCATTTGCTCACCGAACCTCTCCAATCCTATCACTGCTGCGTTTATGTCCCTGTACACATGCTTGATTCTCTTTCGGAGACATAGCAATCCATAGGTTTTAAGATACTTAAGAGTCAGGTACATTCTTAGGCGTTTAATATGCGGTGTTGAGTCCATTTCGTTGAGCAAGGAGTAGCTCTTGTCTATTCCATATTTGGCTTAAGGAACTTTATCTGTGCTCATTTCAATCTCTGGTTTTATGCAGCACCCCAACTCACCTTTACCCTTAAACAAGCATAAGTTGGTTTTCTAAATTTGAGACCCTGTTCTGTTCTGTAATTCAGTTCCTGTGTAGCCAAGTTTACATTCCGTGTATTACTGATATCTTATGATGTTTCTTTTTCTGTGTGACTTATTTCAGTTAGAATCATCGTACCTGAATCCACTCATTGTGCTGCTACGGGCCTGATGACATAGATTTCACTGCTGAGTGATACTGCATTGTACGTAAGTACCACAAGTTCTTTATCCATTTTTCACTTTCTGTGATATTGAACTTGTACGGTAAACGAGGTTCTTGTAAACAGAGGCGTCCCAAACATTGGGGTGGCTGTGTCTTTTTGATTTTAATTTCCCTAAGCTATAGGACCATAAGTGGAAGTGCCCTAGGCTCTGTTGCTTTGTTTTTTAGATGTTTCAGGAAACACCATACACTTCTCCCGAGTGTCTGTTGGCAGTTTACATCCCGCCCATCAGCATAACAAGGCTCCCAGTTCTCCATGGCCTGTCCTGCCTTTCTGGATTTTACACTTTTTTCAGATGGCCCTTTTGACCGGGGGGAAGTGAGACTTCATTGTAGTGCAGATTTCCTTTGCAAGCTTGCTTGGTTGGCCAAAAAGGGCGTATGCGTTTTTTCCTGAATATATTCAGGAAAAAACGCATACGCCCTTTTTGGCCAAGTGCATCATTGTGGACGTTCTGCCTCTTTTCCTATGCTTTCAATGCAATTCCAGTCTACCTCCTGAAATCGGTTTCCTGCAATTCTGCCCCGCTTTCAAGTCCTCTTGGCAGCCTTACTTCAGTATATTTTTGGACGATAGTTGTCATTTATAACTCTGCAGGTTTGTGAATTACAGTGCCCCTGAGCTCCTTTCTTCAACTCGTTTTCTTGTGAGCTGGCCGCAACACCGCAGGATGGCTTCAGGCCCTAATCTTGTTCCGGCATGGCACGCTGAGCCTTTGGTTATTTCCTCTTCCTGGTGGGAAATGAGAGTTAAATTTGCCCGTCCAGACACCTCCAGCTAGTCTCTCATTGGTTCTCGCTATTCCTGTTCATCTTCCGCAGAAATTGCAAACTGGGCCAAACAGGAGGTTAAAGGGACTGACTCTCCAAGTCGGGAGAGTGTTAGTAAAGCGTCTGGAATGTTGCACCCGAGTACCAGGGTACGAAAACTGAGACATATTTGAACACGTCTCCCGATCACATGGTTGATCATACTCTAGGTTCCACATGCATGTTTTAGCTGAAGGAAGAATACCTTAAACCTGGGTAGTTGAAACCCATGGAATGGGTACCATGCAATATGACTTCAAAGGGTCTTCATTTGCTCACCGAACCTCTCCAATCCTATCACTGCTGCGTTTATGTCCCTGTACACATGCTTGATTCTCTTTCGGAGACATAGCAATCCATAGGTTTTAAGATACTTAAGAGTCAGGTACATTCTTAGGCGTTTAATATGCGGTGTTGAGTCCATTTCGTTGAGCAAGGAGTAGCTCTTGTGTATTCCATATTTGGCTTAAGGAACTTTATCTGTGCTCATTTCAATCTCTGGTTTTATGCAGCACCCCAACTCACCTTTACCCTTAAACAAGCATAAGTTGGTTTTCTAAATTTGAGACCCTGTTCTGTTCTGTAATTCAGTTCCTGTGTAGCCAAGTTTACATTCCGTGTATTACTGATATCTTATGATGTTTCTTTTTCTGTGTGACTTATTTCAGTTAGAATCATCGTACCTGAATCCACTCATTGTGCTGCTACGGGCCTGATGACATAGATTTCACTGCTGAGTGATACTGCATTGTACGTAAGTACCACAAGTTCTTTATCCATTTTTCACTTTCTGTGATATTGAACTTGTACGGTAAACGAGGTTCTTGTAAACAGAGGCGTCCCAAACATTGGGGTGGCTGTGTCTTTTTGATTTTAATTTCCCTAAGCTATAGGACCATAAGTGGAAGTGCCCTAGGCTCTGTTGCTTTGTTTTTTAGATGTTTCAGGAAACACCATACACTTCTCCCGAGTGTCTGTTGGCAGTTTACATCCCGCCCATCAGCATAACAAGGCTCCCAGTTCTCCATGGCCTGTCCTGCCTTTCTGGATTTTACACTTTTTTCAGATGGCCCTTTTGACCGGGGGGAAGTGAGACTTCATTGTAGTGCAGATTTCCTTTGCAAGCTTGCTTGGTTGGCCAAAAAGGGCGTATGCGTTTTTTCCTGAATATATTCAGGAAAAAACGCATACGCCCTTTTTGGCCAAGTGCATCATTGTGGACGTTCTGCCTCTTTTCCTATGCTTTCAATGCAATTCCAGTCTACCTCCTGAAATCGGTTTCCTGCAATTCTGCCCCGCTTTCAAGTCCTCTTGGCAGCCTTACTTCAGTATATTTTTGGACGATAGTTGTCATTTATAACTCTGCAGGTTTGTGAATTACAGTGCCCCTGAGCTCCTTTCTTCAACTCGTTTTCTTGTGAGCTGGCCGCAACACCGCAGGATGGCTTCAGGCCCTAATCTGGTTCCGGCACGGCACGCTGAGCCTTTGGTTATTTCCTCTTCCTGGTGGGAAATGAGAGTTAAATTTGCCCGTCCAGACACCTCCAGCTAGTCTCTCATTGGTTCTCGCTATTCCTGTTCATCTTCCGCAGAAATTGCAAACTGGGCCAAACAGGAGGTTAAAGGGACTGACTCTCCAAGTCGGGAGAGTGTTAGTAAAGCGTCTGGAATGTTGCACCCGAGTACCAGGGTACGAAAACTGAGACATATTTGAACACGTCTCCCGATCACATGGTTGATCATACTCTAGGTTCCACATGCATGTTTTAGCTGAAGGAAGAATACCTTAAACCTGGGTAGTTGAAACCCGTGGAATGGGTACCATGCAATATGACTTCAAAGGGTCTTCATTTGCTCACCGAACCTCTCCAATCCTATCACTGCTGCGTTTATGTCCCTGTACACATGCTTGATTCTCTTTCGGAGACATAGCAATCCATAGGTTTTAAGATACTTAAGAGTCAGGTACATTCTTAGGCGTTTAATATGCGGTGTTGAGTCCATTTCGTTGAGCAAGGAGTAGCTCTTGTCTATTCCATATTTGGCTTAAGGAACTTTATCTGTGCTCATTTCAATCTCTGGTTTTATGCAGCACCCCAACTCACCTTTACCCTTAAACAAGCATAAGTTGGTTTTCTAAATTTGAGACCCTGTTCTGTTCTGTAATTCAGTTCCTGTGTAGCCAAGTTTACATTCCGTGTATTACTGATATCTTATGATGTTTCTTTTTCTGTGTGACTTATTTCAGTTAGAATCATCGTACCTGAATCCACTCATTGTGCTGCTACGGGCCTGATGACATAGATTTCACTGCTGAGTGATACTGCATTGTACGTAAGTACCACAAGTTCTTTATCCATTTTTCACTTTCTGTGATATTGAACTTGTACGGTAAACGAGGTTCTTGTAAACAGAGGCGTCCCAAACATTGGGGTGGCTGTGTCTTTTTGATTTTAATTTCCCTAAGCTATAGGACCATAAGTGGAAGTGCCCTAGGCTCTGTTGCTTTGTTTTTTAGATGTTTCAGGAAACACCATACACTTCTCCCGAGTGTCTGTTGGCAGTTTACATCCCGCCCATCAGCATAACAAGGCTCCCAGTTCTCCATGGCCTGTCCTGCCTTTCTGGATTTTACACTTTTTTCAGATGGCCCTTTTGACCGGGGGGAAGTGAGACTTCATTGTAGTGCAGATTTCCTTTGCAAGCTTGCTTGGTTGGCCAAAAAGGGCGTATGCGTTTTTTCCTGAATATATTCAGGAAAAAACGCATATGCCCTTTTTGGCCAAGTGCATCATTGTGGACGTTCTGCCTCTTTTCCTATGCTTTCAATGCAATTCCAGTCTACCTCCTGAAATCGGTTTCCTGCAATTCTGCCCCGCTTTCAAGTCCTCTTGGCAGCCTTACTTCAGTATATTTTTGGACGATAGTTGTCATTTATAACTCTGCAGGTTTGTGAATTACAGTGCCCCTGAGCTCCTTTCTTCAACTCGCTTTCTTGTGACCTGGCCGCAACACCGCAGGATGGCTTCAGGCCCTAATCTGGTTCCGGCACGGCACGCTGAGCCTTTGGTTATTTCCTCTTCCTGGTGGGAAATGAGAGTTAAATTTGCCCGTCCAGACACCTCCAGCTAGTCTCTCATTGGTTCTCGCTATTCCCGTTCATCTTCCGCAGAAATTGCAAACTGGGCCAAACAGGAGGTTAAAGGGACTGACTCTCCAAGTCGGGAGAGTGTTAGTAAAGCGTCTGGAATGTTGCACCCGAGTGCCATGGTACGAAAACTGAGACATATTTGAACACGTCTCCCGATCACATGGTTGATCATACTCTAGGTTCCACATGCATGTTTTAGCTGAAGGAAGAATACCTTAAACCTGGGTAGTTGAAACCCTTGGAATGGGTACCATGCAATATGACTTCAAAGGGTCTTCATTTGCTCACCGAACCTCTCCAATCCTATCACTGCTGCGTTTATGTCCCTGTACACATGCTTGATTCTCTTTCGGAGACATAGCAATCCATAGGTTTTAAGATACTTAAGAGTCAGGTACATTCTTAGGCGTTTAATATGCGGTGTTGAGTCCATTTCGTTGAGCAAGGAGTAGCTCTTGTCTATTCCATATTTGGCTTAAGGAACTTTATCTGTGCTCATTTCAATCTCTGGTTTTATGCAGCACCCCAACTCACCTTTACCCTTAAACAAGCATAAGTTGGTTTTCTAAATTTGAGACCCTGTTCTGTTCTGTAATTCAGTTCCTGTGTAGCCAAGTTTACATTCTGTGTATTACTGATATCTTATGATGTTTCTTTTTCTGTGTGACTTATTTCAGTTAGAATCATCGTACCTGAATCCACTCATTGTGCTGCTACGGGCCTGATGACATAGATTTCACTGCTGAGTGATACTGCATTGTACGTAAGTACCACAAGTTCTTTATCCATTTTTCACTTTCTGTGATATTGAACTTGTACGGTAAACGAGGTTCTTGTAAACAGAGGCGTCCCAAACATTGGGGTGGCTGTGTCTTTTTGATTTTAATTTCCCTAAGCTATAGGACCATAAGTGGAAGTGCCCTAGGCTCTGTTGCTTTGTTTTTTAGATGTTTCAGGAAACACCATACACTTCTCCCGAGTGTCTGTTGGCAGTTTACATCCCGCCCATCAGCATAACAAGGCTCCCAGTTCTCCTTGGCCTGTCCTGCCTTTCTGGATTTTACACTTTTTTCAGATGGCCCTTTTGACCGGGGGGAAGTGAGACTTCATTGTAGTGCAGATTTCCTTTGCAAGCTTGCTTGGTTGGCCAAAAAGGGCGTATGCGTTTTTTCCTGAATATATTCAGGAAAAAACGCATATGCCCTTTTTGGCCAAGTGCATCATTGTGGACGTTCTGCCTCTTTTCCTATGCTTTCAATGCAATTCCAGTCTACCTCCTGAAATCGGTTTCCTGCAATTCTGCCCCGCTTTCAAGTCCTCTTGGCAGCCTTACTTCAGTATATTTTTGGACGATAGTTGTCATTTATAACTCTGCAGGTTTGTGAATTACAGTGCCCCTGAGCTCCTTTCTTCAACTCGCTTTCTTGTGACCTGGCCGCAACACCGCAGGATGGCTTCAGGCCCTAATCTGGTTACGGCACGGCACGCTGAGCCTTTGGTTATTTCCTCTTCCTGGTGGGAAATGAGAGTTAAATTTGCCCGTCCAGACACCTCCAGCTAGTCTCTCATTGGTTCTCGCTATTCCCGTTCATCTTCCGCAGAAATTGCAAACTGGGCCAAACAGGAGGTTAAAGGGACTGACTCTCCAAGTCGGGAGAGTGTTAGTAAAGCGTCTGGAATGTTGCACCCGAGTGCCATGGTACGAAAACTGAGACATATTTGAACACGTCTCCCGATCACATGGTTGATCATACTCTAGGTTCCACATGCATGTTTTAGCTGAAGGAAGAATACCTTAAACCTGGGTATTTGAAACCCGTGGAATGGGTACCATGCAATATGACTTCAAAGGGTCTTCATTTGCTCACCGAACCTCTCCAATCCTATCACTGCTGCGTTTATGTCCCTGTACACATGCTTGATTCTCTTTCGGAGACATAGCAATCCATAGGTTTTAAGATACTTAAGAGTCAGGTACATTCTTAGGCGTTTAATATGGGGTGTTGAGTCCATTTCGTTGAGCAAGGAGTAGCTCTTGTCTATTCCATATTTGGCTTAAGGAACTTTATCTGTGCTCATTTCAATCTCTGGTTTTATGCAGCACCCCAACTCACCTTTACCCTTAAACAAGCATAAGTTGGTTTTCTAAATTTGAGACCCTGTTCTGTTCTGTAATTCAGTTCCTGTGTAGCCAAGTTTACATTCCGTGTATTACTGATATCTTATGATGTTTCTTTTTCTGTGTGACTTATTTCAGTTAGAATCATCGTACCTGAATCCACTCATTGTGCTGCTACGGGCCTGATGACATAGATTTCACTGCTGAGTGATACTGCATTGTACGTAAGTACCACAAGTTCTTTATCCATTTTTCACTTTCTGTGATATTGAACTTGTACGGTAAACGAGGTTCTTGTAAACAGAGGCGTCCCAAACATTGGGGTGGCTGTGTCTTTTTGATTTTAATTTCCCTAAGCTATAGGACCATAAGTGGAAGTGCCCTAGGCTCTGTTGCTTTGTTTTTTAGATGTTTCAGGAAACACCATACACTTCTCCCGAGTGTCTGTTGGCAATTTACATCCCGCCCATCAGCATAACAAGGCTCCCAGTTCTCCATGGCCTGTCCTGCCTTTCTGGATTTTACACTTTTTTCAGATGGCCCTTTTGACCGGGGGGAAGTGAGACTTCATTGTAGTGCAGATTTCCTTTGCAAGCTTGCTTGGTTGGCCAAAAAGGGCGTATGCGTTTTTTCCTGAATATATTCAGGAAAAAACGCATACGCCCTTTTTGGCCAAGTGCATCATTGTGGACGTTCTGCCTCTTTTCCTATGCTTTCAATGCAATTCCAGTCTACCTCCTGAAATCGGTTTCCTGCAATTCTGCCCCGCTTTCAAGTCCTCTTGGCAGCCTTACTTCAGTATATTTTTGGACGATAGTTGTCATTTATAACTCTGCAGGTTTGTGAATTACAGTGCCCCTGAGCTCCTTTCTTCAACTCGTTTTCTTGTGAGCTGGCCGCAACACCGCAGGATGGCTTCAGGCCCTAATCTTGTTCCGGCATGGCACGCTGAGCCTTTGGTTATTTCCTCTTCCTGGTGGGAAATGAGAGTTAAATTTGCCCGTCCAGACACCTCCAGCTAGTCTCTCATTGGTTCTCGCTATTCCTGTTCATCTTCCGCAGAAATTGCAAACTGGGCCAAACAGGAGGTTAAAGGGACTGACTCTCCAAGTCGGGAGAGTGTTAGTAAAGCGTCTGGAATGTTGCACCCGAGTACCAGGGTACGAAAACTGAGACATATTTGAACACGTCTCCCGATCACATGGTTGATCATACTCTAGGTTCCACATGCATGTTTTAGCTGAAGGAAGAATACCTTAAACCTGGGTAGTTGAAACCCGTGGAATGGGTACCATGCAATATGACTTCAAAGGGTCTTCATTTGCTCACCGAACCTCTCCAATCCTATCACTGCTGCGTTTATGTCCCTGTACACATGCTTGATTCTCTTTCGGAGACATAGCAATCCATAGGTTTTAAGATACTTAAGAGTCAGGTACATTCTTAGGCGTTTAATATGCGGTGTTGAGTCCATTTCGTTGAGCAAGGAGTAGCTCTTGTGTATTCCATATTTGGCTTAAGGAACTTTATCTGTGCTCATTTCAATCTCTGGTTTTATGCAGCACCCCAACTCACCTTTACCCTTAAACAAGC
The DNA here is from genome assembly GCF_963455315.2 of Globicephala melas. Taxonomy (NCBI): domain Eukaryota; kingdom Metazoa; phylum Chordata; class Mammalia; order Artiodactyla; family Delphinidae; genus Globicephala; species Globicephala melas. The sequence goes on along the minus strand of NW_027207504.1, from coordinate 264,550 downwards.
ATAAGTTGGTTTTCTAAATTTGAGACCCTGTTCTGTTCTGTAATTCAGTTCCTGTGTAGCCAAGTTTACATTCCGTGTATTACTGATATCTTATGATGTTTCTTTTTCTGTGTGACTTATTTCAGTTAGAATCATCGTACCTGAATCCACTCATTGTGCTGCTACGGGCCTGATGACATAGATTTCACTGCTGAGTGATACTGCATTGTACGTAAGTACCACAAGTTCTTTATCCATTTTTCACTTTCTGTGATATTGAACTTGTACGGTAAACGAGGTTCTTGTAAACAGAGGCGTCCCAAACATTGGGGTGGCTGTGTCTTTTTGATTTTAATTTCCCTAAGCTATAGGACCATAAGTGGAAGTGGCCTAGGCTCTGTTGCTTTGTTTTTTAGATGTTTCAGGAAACACCATACACTTCTCCCGAGTGTCTGTTGGCAGTTTACATCCCGCCCATCAGCATAACAAGGCTCCCAGTTCTCCATGGCCTGTCCTGCCTTTCTGGATTTTACACTTTTTTCAGATGGCCCTTTTGACCGGGGGGAAGTGAGACTTCATTGTAGTGCAGATTTCCTTTGCAAGCTTGCTTGGTTGGCCAAAAAGGGCGTATGCGTTTTTTCCTGAATATATTCAGGAAAAAACGCATACGCCCTTTTTGGCCAAGTGCATCATTGTGGACGTTCTGCCTCTTTTCCTATGCTTTCAATGCAATTCCAGTCTACCTCCTGAAATCGGTTTCCTGCAATTCTGCCCCGCTTTCAAGTCCTCTTGGCAGCCTTACTTCAGTATATTTTTGGACGATAGTTGTCATTTATAACTCTGCAGGTTTGTGAATTACAGTGCCCCTGAGCTCCTTTCTTCAACTCGTTTTCTTGTGAGCTGGCCGCAACACCGCAGGATGGCTTCAGGCCCTAATCTGGTTCCGGCACGGCACGCTGAGCCTTTGGTTATTTCCTCTTCCTGGTGGGAAATGAGAGTTAAATTTGCCCGTCCAGACACCTCCAGCTAGTCTCTCATTGGTTCTCGCTATTCCCGTTCATCTTCCGCAGAAATTGCAAACTGGGCCAAACAGGAGGTTAAAGGGACTGACTCTCCAAGTGGGGAGAGTGTTAGTAAAGCGTCTGGAATGTTGCACCCGAGTACCAGGGTACGAAAACTGAGACATATTTGAACACGTCTCCCGATCACATGGTTGATCATACTCTAGGTTCCACATGCATGTTTTAGCTGAAGGAAGAATACCTTAAACCTGGGTAGTTGAAACCCGTGGAATGGGTACCATGCAATATGACTTCAAAGGGTCTTCATTTGCTCACCGAACCTCTCCAATCCTATCACTGCTGCGTTTATGTCCCTGTACACATGCTTGATTCTCTTTCGGAGACATAGCAATCCATAGGTTTTAAGATACTTAAGAGTCAGGTACATTCTTAGGCGTTTAATATGCGGTGTTGAGTCCATTTCGTTGAGCAAGGAGTAGCTCTTGTCTATTCCATATTTGGCTTAAGGAACTTTATCTGTGCTCATTTCAATCTCTGGTTTTATGCAGCACCCCAACTCACCTTTACCCTTAAACAAGCATAAGTTGGTTTTCTAAATTTGAGACCCTGTTCTGTTCTGTAATTCAGTTCCTGTGTAGCCAAGTTTACATTCCGTGTATTACTGATATCTTATGATGTTTCTTTTTCTGTGTGACTTATTTCAGTTAGAATCATCATACCTGAATCCACTCATTGTGCTGCTACGGGCCTGATGACATAGATTTCACTGCTGAGTGATACTGCATTGTACGTAAGTACCACAAGTTCTTTATCCATTTTTCACTTTCTGTGATATTGAACTTGTACGGTAAACGAGGTTCTTGTAAACAGAGGCGTCCCAAACATTGGGGTGGCTGTGTCTTTTTGATTTTAATTTCCCTAAGCTATAGGACCATAAGTGGAAGTGCCCTAGGCTCTGTTGCTTTGTTTTTTAGATGTTTCAGGAAACACCATACACTTCTCCCGAGTGTCTGTTGGCAGTTTACATCCCGCCCATCAGCATAACAAGGCTCCCAGTTCTCCATGGCCTGTCCTGCCTTTCTGGATTTTACACTTTTTTCAGATGGCCCTTTTGACCGGGGGGAAGTGAGACTTCATTGTAGTGCAGATTTCCTTTGCAAGCTTGCTTGTTTGGCCAAAAAGGGCGTATGCGTTTTTTCCTGAATATATTCAGGAAAAAACGCATACGCCCTTTTTGGCCAAGTGCATCATTGTGGACGTTCTGCCTCTTTTCCTATGCTTTCAATGCAATTCCAGTCTACCTCCTGAAATCGGTTTCCTGCAATTCTGCCCCGCTTTCAAGTCCTCTTGGCAGCCTTACTTCAGTATATTTTTGGACGATAGTTGTCATTTATAACTCTGCAGGTTTGTGAATTACAGTGCCCCTGAGCTCCTTTCTTCAACTCGTTTTCTTGTGAGCTGGCCGCAACACCGCAGGATGGCTTCAGGCCCTAATCTGGTTCCGGCACGGCACGCTGAGCCTTTGGTTATTTCCTCTTCCTGGTGGGAAATGAGAGTTAAATTTGCCCGTCCAGACACCTCCAGCTAGTCTCTCATTGGTTGTCGCTATTCCCGTTCATCTTCCGCAGAAATTGCAAACTGGGCCAAACAGGAGGTTAAAGGGACTGACTCTCCAAGTCGGGAGAGTGTTAGTAAAGCGTCTGGAATGTTGCACCCGAGTACCAGGGTACGAAAACTGAGACATATTTGAACACGTCTCCCGATCACATGGTTGATCATACTCTAGGTTCCACATGCATGTTTTAGCTGAAGGAAGAATACCTTAAACCTGGGTAGTTGAAACCCGTGGAATGGGTACCATGCAATATGACTTCAAAGGGTCTTCATTTGCTCACCGAACCTCTCCAATCCTATCACTGCTGCGTTTATGTCCCTGTACACATGCTTGATTCTCTTTCGGAGACATAGCAATCCATAGGTTTTAAGATACTTAAGAGTCAGGTACATTCTTAGGCGTTTAATATGGGGTGTTGAGTCCATTTCGTTGAGCAAGGAGTAGCTCTTGTCTATTCCATATTTGGCTTAAGGAACTTTATCTGTGCTCATTTCAATCTCTGGTTTTATGCAGCACCCCAACTCACCTTTACCCTTAAACAAGCATAAGTTGGTTTTCTAAATTTGAGACCCTGTTCTGTTCTGTAATTCAGTTCCTGTGTAGCCAAGTTTACATTCTGTGTATTACTGATATCTTATGATGTTTCTTTTTCTGTGTGACTTATTTCAGTTAGAATCATCGTACCTGAATCCACTCATTGTGCTGCTACGGGCCTGATGACATAGATTTCACTGCTGAGTGATACTGCATTGTACGTAAGTACCACAAGTTCTTTATCCATTTTTCACTTTCTGTGATATTGAACTTGTACGGTAAACGAGGTTCTTGTAAACAGAGGCGTCCCAAACATTGGGGTGGCTGTGTCTTTTTGATTTTAATTTCCCTAAGCTATAGGACCATAAGTGGAAGTGCCCTAGGCTCTGTTGCTTTGTTTTTTAGATGTTTCAGGAAACACCATACACTTCTCCCGAGTGTCTGTTGGCAGTTTACATCCCGCCCATCAGCATAACAAGGCTCCCAGTTCTCCTTGGCCTGTCCTGCCTTTCTGGATTTTACACTTTTTTCAGATGGCCCTTTTGACCGGGGGGAAGTGAGACTTCATTGTAGTGCAGATTTCCTTTGCAAGCTTGCTTGGTTGGCCAAAAAGGGCGTATGCGTTTTTTCCTGAATATATTCAGGAAAAAACGCATATGCCCTTTTTGGCCAAGTGCATCATTGTGGACGTTCTGCCTCTTTTCCTATGCTTTCAATGCAATTCCAGTCTACCTCCTGAAATCGGTTTCCTGCAATTCTGCCCCGCTTTCAAGTCCTCTTGGCAGCCTTACTTCAGTATATTTTTGGACGATAGTTGTCATTTATAACTCTGCAGGTTTGTGAATTACAGTGCCCCTGAGCTCCTTTCTTCAACTCGCTTTCTTGTGACCTGGCCGCAACACCGCAGGATGGCTTCAGGCCCTAATCTGGTTCCGGCACGGCACGCTGAGCCTTTGGTTATTTCCTCTTCCTGGTGGGAAATGAGAGTTAAATTTGCCCGTCCAGACACCTCCAGCTAGTCTCTCATTGGTTCTCGCTATTCCCGTTCATCTTCCGCAGAAATTGCAAACTGGGCCAAACAGGAGGTTAAAGGGACTGACTCTCCAAGTCGGGAGAGTGTTAGTAAAGCGTCTGGAATGTTGCACCCGAGTGCCATGGTACGAAAACTGAGACATATTTGAACACGTCTCCCGATCACATGGTTGATCATACTCTAGGTTCCACATGCATGTTTTAGCTGAAGGAAGAATACCTTAAACCTGGGTATTTGAAACCCGTGGAATGGGTACCATGCAATATGACTTCAAAGGGTCTTCATTTGCTCACCGAACCTCTCCAATCCTATCACTGCTGCGTTTATGTCCCTGTACACATGCTTGATTCTCTTTCGGAGACATAGCAATCCATAGGTTTTAAGATACTTAAGAGTCAGGTACATTCTTAGGCGTTTAATATGGGGTGTTGAGTCCATTTCGTTGAGCAAGGAGTAGCTCTTGTCTATTCCATATTTGGCTTAAGGAACTTTATCTGTGCTCATTTCAATCTCTGGTTTTATGCAGCACCCCAACTCACCTTTACCCTTAAACAAGCATAAGTTGGTTTTCTAAATTTGAGACCCTGTTCTGTTCTGTAATTCAGTTCCTGTGTAGCCAAGTTTACATTCCGTGTATTACTGATATCTTATGATGTTTCTTTTTCTGTGTGACTTATTTCAGTTAGAATCATCGTACCTGAATCCACTCATTGTGCTGCTACGGGCCTGATGACATAGATTTCACTGCTGAGTGATACTGCATTGTACGTAAGTACCACAAGTTCTTTATCCATTTTTCACTTTCTGTGATATTGAACTTGTACGGTAAACGAGGTTCTTGTAAACAGAGGCGTCCCAAACATTGGGGTGGCTGTGTCTTTTTGATTTTAATTTCCCTAAGCTATAGGACCATAAGTGGAAGTGCCCTAGGCTCTGTTGCTTTGTTTTTTAGATGTTTCAGGAAACACCATACACTTCTCCCGAGTGTCTGTTGGCAATTTACATCCCGCCCATCAGCATAACAAGGCTCCCAGTTCTCCATGGCCTGTCCTGCCTTTCTGGATTTTACACTTTTTTCAGATGGCCCTTTTGACCGGGGGGAAGTGAGACTTCATTGTAGTGCAGATTTCCTTTGCAAGCTTGCTTGGTTGGCCAAAAAGGGCGTATGCGTTTTTTCCTGAATATATTCAGGAAAAAACGCATACGCCCTTTTTGGCCAAGTGCATCATTGTGGACGTTCTGCCTCTTTTCCTATGCTTTCAATGCAATTCCAGTCTACCTCCTGAAATCGGTTTCCTGCAATTCTGCCCCGCTTTCAAGTCCTCTTGGCAGCCTTACTTCAGTATATTTTTGGACGATAGTTGTCATTTATAACTCTGCAGGTTTGTGAATTACAGTGCCCCTGAGCTCCTTTCTTCAACTCGTTTTCTTGTGAGCTGGCCGCAACACCGCAGGATGGCTTCAGGCCCTAATCTTGTTCCGGCATGGCACGCTGAGCCTTTGGTTATTTCCTCTTCCTGGTGGGAAATGAGAGTTAAATTTGCCCGTCCAGACACCTCCAGCTAGTCTCTCATTGGTTCTCGCTATTCCTGTTCATCTTCCGCAGAAATTGCAAACTGGGCCAAACAGGAGGTTAAAGGGACTGACTCTCCAAGTCGGGAGAGTGTTAGTAAAGCGTCTGGAATGTTGCACCCGAGTACCAGGGTACGAAAACTGAGACATATTTGAACACGTCTCCCGATCACATGGTTGATCATACTCTAGGTTCCACATGCATGTTTTAGCTGAAGGAAGAATACCTTAAACCTGGGTAGTTGAAACCCGTGGAATGGGTACCATGCAATATGACTTCAAAGGGTCTTCATTTGCTCACCGAACCTCTCCAATCCTATCACTGCTGCGTTTATGTCCCTGTACACATGCTTGATTCTCTTTCGGAGACATAGCAATCCATAGGTTTTAAGATACTTAAGAGTCAGGTACATTCTTAGGCGTTTAATATGCGGTGTTGAGTCCATTTCGTTGAGCAAGGAGTAGCTCTTGTGTATTCCATATTTGGCTTAAGGAACTTTATCTGTGCTCATTTCAATCTCTGGTTTTATGCAGCACCCCAACTCACCTTTACCCTTAAACAAGCATAAGTTGGTTTTCTAAATTTGAGACCCTGTTCTGTTCTGTAATTCAGTTCCTGTGTAGCCAAGTTTACATTCCGTGTATTACTGATATCTTATGATGTTTCTTTTTCTGTGTGACTTATTTCAGTTAGAATCATCGTACCTGAATCCACTCATTGTGCTGCTACGGGCCTGATGACATAGATTTCACTGCTGAGTGATACTGCATTGTACGTAAGTACCACAAGTTCTTTATCCATTTTTCACTTTCTGTGATATTGAACTTGTACGGTAAACGAGGTTCTTGTAAACAGAGGCGTCCCAAACATTGGGGTGGCTGTGTCTTTTTGATTTTAATTTCCCTAAGCTATAGGACCATAAGTGGAAGTGGCCTAGGCTCTGTTGCTTTGTTTTTTAGATGTTTCAGGAAACACCATACACTTCTCCCGAGTGTCTGTTGGCAGTTTACATCCCGCCCATCAGCATAACAAGGCTCCCAGTTCTCCATGGCCTGTCCTGCCTTTCTGGATTTTACACTTTTTTCAGATGGCCCTTTTGACCGGGGGGAAGTGAGACTTCATTGTAGTGCAGATTTCCTTTGCAAGCTTGCTTGGTTGGCCAAAAAGGGCGTATGCGTTTTTTCCTGAATATATTCAGGAAAAAACGCATACGCCCTTTTTGGCCAAGTGCATCATTGTGGACGTTCTGCCTCTTTTCCTATGCTTTCAATGCAATTCCAGTCTACCTCCTGAAATCGGTTTCCTGCAATTCTGCCCCGCTTTCAAGTCCTCTTGGCAGCCTTACTTCAGTATATTTTTGGACGATAGTTGTCATTTATAACTCTGCAGGTTTGTGAATTACAGTGCCCCTGAGCTCCTTTCTTCAACTCGTTTTCTTGTGAGCTGGCCGCAACACCGCAGGATGGCTTCAGGCCCTAATCTGGTTCCGGCACGGCACGCTGAGCCTTTGGTTATTTCCTCTTCCTGGTGGGAAATGAGAGTTAAATTTGCCCGTCCAGACACCTCCAGCTAGTCTCTCATTGGTTCTCGCTATTCCCGTTCATCTTCCGCAGAAATTGCAAACTGGGCCAAACAGGAGGTTAAAGGGACTGACTCTCCAAGTGGGGAGAGTGTTAGTAAAGCGTCTGGAATGTTGCACCCGAGTACCAGGGTACGAAAACTGAGACATATTTGAACACGTCTCCCGATCACATGGTTGATCATACTCTAGGTTCCACATGCATGTTTTAGCTGAAGGAAGAATACCTTAAACCTGGGTAGTTGAAACCCGTGGAATGGGTACCATGCAATATGACTTCAAAGGGTCTTCATTTGCTCACCGAACCTCTCCAATCCTATCACTGCTGCGTTTATGTCCCTGTACACATGCTTGATTCTCTTTCGGAGACATAGCAATCCATAGGTTTTAAGATACTTAAGAGTCAGGTACATTCTTAGGCGTTTAATATGCGGTGTTGAGTCCATTTCGTTGAGCAAGGAGTAGCTCTTGTCTATTCCATATTTGGCTTAAGGAACTTTATCTGTGCTCATTTCAATCTCTGGTTTTATGCAGCACCCCAACTCACCTTTACCCTTAAACAAGCATAAGTTGGTTTTCTAAATTTGAGACCCTGTTCTGTTCTGTAATTCAGTTCCTGTGTAGCCAAGTTTACATTCCGTGTATTACTGATATCTTATGATGTTTCTTTTTCTGTGTGACTTATTTCAGTTAGAATCATCATACCTGAATCCACTCATTGTGCTGCTACGGGCCTGATGACATAGATTTCACTGCTGAGTGATACTGCATTGTACGTAAGTACCACAAGTTCTTTATCCATTTTTCACTTTCTGTGATATTGAACTTGTACGGTAAACGAGGTTCTTGTAAACAGAGGCGTCCCAAACATTGGGGTGGCTGTGTCTTTTTGATTTTAATTTCCCTAAGCTATAGGACCATAAGTGGAAGTGCCCTAGGCTCTGTTGCTTTGTTTTTTAGATGTTTCAGGAAACACCATACACTTCTCCCGAGTGTCTGTTGGCAGTTTACATCCCGCCCATCAGCATAACAAGGCTCCCAGTTCTCCATGGCCTGTCCTGCCTTTCTGGATTTTACACTTTTTTCAGATGGCCCTTTTGACCGGGGGGAAGTGAGACTTCATTGTAGTGCAGATTTCCTTTGCAAGCTTGCTTGTTTGGCCAAAAAGGGCGTATGCGTTTTTTCCTGAATATATTCAGGAAAAAACGCATACGCCCTTTTTGGCCAAGTGCATCATTGTGGACGTTCTGCCTCTTTTCCTATGCTTTCAATGCAATTCCAGTCTACCTCCTGAAATCGGTTTCCTGCAATTCTGCCCCGCTTTCAAGTCCTCTTGGCAGCCTTACTTCAGTATATTTTTGGACGATAGTTGTCATTTATAACTCTGCAGGTTTGTGAATTACAGTGCCCCTGAGCTCCTTTCTTCAACTCGTTTTCTTGTGAGCTGGCCGCAACACCGCAGGATGGCTTCAGGCCCTAATCTGGTTCCGGCACGGCACGCTGAGCCTTTGGTTATTTCCTCTTCCTGGTGGGAAATGAGAGTTAAATTTGCCCGTCCAGACACCTCCAGCTAGTCTCTCATTGGTTGTCGCTATTCCCGTTCATCTTCCGCAGAAATTGCAAACTGGGCCAAACAGGAGGTTAAAGGGACTGACTCTCCAAGTCGGGAGAGTGTTAGTAAAGCGTCTGGAATGTTGCACCCGAGTACCAGGGTACGAAAACTGAGACATATTTGAACACGTCTCCCGATCACATGGTTGATCATACTCTAGGTTCCACATGCATGTTTTAGCTGAAGGAAGAATACCTTAAACCTGGGTAGTTGAAACCCGTGGAATGGGTACCATGCAATATGACTTCAAAGGGTCTTCATTTGCTCACCGAACCTCTCCAATCCTATCACTGCTGCGTTTATGTCCCTGTACACATGCTTGATTCTCTTTCGGAGACATAGCAATCCATAGGTTTTAAGATACTTAAGAGTCAGGTACATTCTTAGGCGTTTAATATGGGGTGTTGAGTCCATTTCGTTGAGCAAGGAGTAGCTCTTGTCTATTCCATATTTGGCTTAAGGAACTTTATCTGTGCTCATTTCAATCTCTGGTTTTATGCAGCACCCCAACTCACCTTTACCCTTAAACAAGCATAAGTTGGTTTTCTAAATTTGAGACCCTGTTCTGTTCTGTAATTCAGTTCCTGTGTAGCCAAGTTTACATTCCGTGTATTACTGATATCTTATGATGTTTCTTTTTCTGTGTGACTTATTTCAGTTAGAATCATCGTACCTGAATCCACTCATTGTGCTGCTACGGGCCTGATGACATAGATTTCACTGCTGAGTGATACTGCATTGTACGTAAGTACCACAAGTTCTTTATCCATTTTTCACTTTCTGTGATATTGAACTTGTACGGTAAACGAGGTTCTTGTAAACAGAGGCGTCCCAAACATTGGGGTGGCTGTGTCTTTTTGATTTTAATTTCCCTAAGCTATAGGACCATAAGTGGAAGTGCCCTAGGCTCTGTTGCTTTGTTTTTTAGATGTTTCAGGAAACACCATACACTTCTCCCGAGTGTCTGTTGGCAGTTTACATCCCGCCCATCAGCATAACAAGGCTCCCAGTTCTCCTTGGCCTGTCCTGCCTTTCTGGATTTTACACTTTTTTCAGATGGCCCTTTTGACCGGGGGGAAGTGAGACTTCATTGTAGTGCAGATTTCCTTTGCAAGCTTGCTTGGTTGGCCAAAAAGGGCGTATGCGTTTTTTCCTGAATATATTCAGGAAAAAACGCATACGCCCTTTTTGGCCAAGTGCATCATTGTGGACGTTCTGCCTCTTTTCCTATGCTTTCAATGCAATTCCAGTCTACCTCCTGAAATCGGTTTCCTGCAATTCTGCCCCGCTTTCAAGTCCTCTTGGCAGCCTTACTTCAGTATATTTTTGGACGATAGTTGTCATTTATAACTCTGCAGGTTTGTGAATTACAGTGCCCCTGAGCTCCTTTCTTCAACTCGTTTTCTTGTGAGCTGGCCGCAACACCGCAGGATGGCTTCAGGCCCTAATCTTGTTCCGGCATGGCACGCTGAGCCTTTGGTTATTTCCTCTTCCTGGTGGGAAATGAGAGTTAAATTTGCCCGTCCAGACACCTCCAGCTAGTCTCTCATTGGTTCTCGCTATTCCTGTTCATCTTCCGCAGAAATTGCAAACTGGGCCAAACAGGAGGTTAAAGGGACTGACTCTCCAAGTCGGGAGAGTGTTAGTAAAGCGTCTGGAATGTTGCACCCGAGTACCAGGGTACGAAAACTGAGACATATTTGAACACGTCTCCCGATCACATGGTTGATCATACTCTAGGTTCCACATGCATGTTTTAGCTGAAGGAAGAATACCTTAAACCTGGGTAGTTGAAACCCGTGGAATGGGTACCATGCAATATGACTTCAAAGGGTCTTCATTTGCTCACCGAACCTCTCCAATCCTATCACTGCTGCGTTTATGTCCCTGTACACATGCTTGATTCTCTTTCGGAGACATAGCAATCCATAGGTTTTAAGATACTTAAGAGTCAGGTACATTCTTAGGCGTTTAATATGCGGTGTTGAGTCCATTTCGTTGAGCAAGGAGTAGCTCTTGTGTATTCCATATTTGGCTTAAGGAACTTTATCTGTGCTCATTTCAATCTCTGGTTTTATGCAGCACCCCAACTCACCTTTACCCTTAAACAAGCATAAGTTGGTTTTCTAAATTTGAGACCCTGTTCTGTTCTGTAATTCAGTTCCTGTGTAGCCAAGTTTACATTCCGTGTATTACTGATATCTTATGATGTTTCTTTTTCTGTGTGACTTATTTCAGTTAGAATCATCGTACCTGAATCCACTCATTGTGCTGCTACGGGCCTGATGACATAGATTTCACTGCTGAGTGATACTGCATTGTACGTAAGTACCACAAGTTCTTTATCCATTTTTCACTTTCTGTGATATTGAACTTGTACGGTAAACGAGGTTCTTGTAAACAGAGGCGTCCCAAACATTGGGGTGGCTGTGTCTTTTTGATTTTAATTTCCCTAAGCTATAGGACCATAAGTGGAAGTGCCCTAGGCTCTGTTGCTTTGTTTTTTAGATGTTTCAGGAAACACCATACACTTCTCCCGAGTGTCTGTTGGCAGTTTACATCCCGCCCATCAGCATAACAAGGCTCCCAGTTCTCCATGGCCTGTCCTGCCTTTCTGGATTTTACACTTTTTTCAGATGGCCCTTTTGACCGGGGGGAAGTGAGACTTCATTGTAGTGCAGATTTCCTTTGCAAGCTTGCTTGGTTGGCCAAAAAGGGCGTATGCGTTTTTTCCTGAATATATTCAGGAAAAAACGCATACGCCCTTTTTGGCCAAGTGCATCATTGTGGACGTTCTGCCTCTTTTCCTATGCTTTCAATGCAATTCCAGTCTACCTCCTGAAATCGGTTTCCTGCAATTCTGCCCCGCTTTCAAGTCCTCTTGGCAGCCTTACTTCAGTATATTTTTGGACGATAGTTGTCATTTATAACTCTGCAGGTTTGTGAATTACAGTGCCCCTGAGCTCCTTTCTTCAACTCGTTTTCTTGTGAGCTGGCCGCAACACCGCAGGATGGCTTCAGGCCCTAATCTGGTTCCGGCACGGCACGCTGAGCCTTTGGTTATTTCCTCTTCCTGGTGGGAAATGAGAGTTAAATTTGCCCGTCCAGACACCTCCAGCTAGTCTCTCATTGGTTCTCGCTATTCCTGTTCATCTTCCGCAGAAATTGCAAACTGGGCCAAACAGGAGGTTAAAGGGACTGACTCTCCAAGTCGGGAGAGTGTTAGTAAAGCGTCTGGAATGTTGCACCCGAGTACCAGGGTACGAAAACTGAGACATATTTGAACACGTCTCCCGATCACATGGTTGATCATACTCTAGGTTCCACATGCATGTTTTAGCTGAAGGAAGAATACCTTAAACCTGGGTAGTTGAAACCCGTGGAATGGGTACCATGCAATATGACTTCAAAGGGTCTTCATTTGCTCACCGAACCTCTCCAATCCTATCACTGCTGCGTTTATGTCCCTGTACACATGCTTGATTCTCTTTCGGAGACATAGCAATCCATAGGTTTTAAGATACTTAAGAGTCAGGTACATTCTTAGGCGTTTAATATGCGGTGTTGAGTCCATTTCGTTGAGCAAGGAGTAGCTCTTGTCTATTCCATATTTGGCTTAAGGAACTTTATCTGTGCTCATTTCAATCTCTGGTTTTATGCAGCACCCCAACTCACCTTTACCCTTAAACAAGCATAAGTTGGTTTTCTAAATTTGAGACCCTGTTCTGTTCTGTAATTCAGTTCCTGTGTAGCCAAGTTTACATTCCGTGTATTACTGATATCTTATGATGTTTCTTTTTCTGTGTGACTTATTTCAGTTAGAATCATCGTACCTGAATCCACTCATTGTGCTGCTACGGGCCTGATGACATAGATTTCACTGCTGAGTGATACTGCATTGTACGTAAGTACCACAAGTTCTTTATCCATTTTTCACTTTCTGTGATATTGAACTTGTACGGTAAACGAGGTTCTTGTAAACAGAGGCGTCCCAAACATTGGGGTGGCTGTGTCTTTTTGATTTTAATTTCCCTAAGCTATAGGACCATAAGTGGAAGTGCCCTAGGCTCTGTTGCTTTGTTTTTTAGATGTTTCAGGAAACACCATACACTTCTCCCGAGTGTCTGTTGGCAGTTTACATCCCGCCCATCAGCATAACAAGGCTCCCAGTTCTCCATGGCCTGTCCTGCCTTTCTGGATATTACACTTTTTTCAGATGGCCCTTTTGACCGGGGGGAAGTGAGACTTCATTGTAGTGCAGATTTCCTTTGCAAGCTTGCTTGTTTGGCCAAAAAGGGCGTATGCGTTTTTTCCTGAATATATTCAGGAAAAAACGCATACGCCCTTTTTGGCCAAGTGCATCATTGTGGACGTTCTGCCTCTTTTCCTATGCTTTCAATGCAATTCCAGTCTACCTCCTGAAATCGGTTTCCTGCAATTCTGCCCCGATTTCAAGTCCTCTTGGCAGCCTTACTTCAGTATATTTTTGGACGATAGTTGTCATTTATAACTCTGCAGGTTTGTGAATTACAGTGCCCCTGAGCTCCTTTCTTCAACTCGTTTTCTTGTGAGCTGGCCGCAACACCGCAGGATGGCTTCAGGCCCTAATCTGGTTCCGGCACGGCACGCTGAGCCTTTGGTTATTTCCTCTTCCTGGTGGGAAATGAGAGTTAAATTTGCCCGTCCAGACACCTCCAGCTAGTCTCTCATTGGTTGTCGCTATTCCCGTTCATCTTCCGCAGAAATTGCAAACTGGGCCAAACAGGAGGTTAAAGGGACTGACTCTCCAAGTCGGGAGAGTGTTAGTAAAGTGTCTGGAATGTTGCACCCGAGTACCAGGGTACGAAAACTGAGACATATTTGAACACGTCTCCCGATCACATGGTTGATCATACTCTAGGTTCCACATGCATGTTTTAGCTGAAGGAAGAATACCTTAAACCTGGGTAGTTGAAACCCGTGGAATGGGTACCATGCAATATGACTTCAAAGGGTCTTCATTTGCTCACCGAACCTCTCCAATCCTATCACTGCTGCGTTTATGTCCCTGTACACATGCTTGATTCTCTTTCGGAGACATAGCAATCCATAGGTTTTAAGATACTTAAGAGTCAGGTACATTCTTAGGCGTTTAATATGGGGTGTTGAGTCCATTTCGTTGAGCAAGGAGTAGCTCTTGTCTATTCCATATTTGGCTTAAGGAACTTTATCTGTGCTCATTTCAATCTCTGGTTTTATGCAGCACCCCAACTCACCTTTACCCTTAAACAAGCATAAGTTGGTTTTCTAAATTTGAGACCCTGTTCTGTTCTGTAATTCAGTTCCTGTGTAGCCAAGTTTACATTCCGTGTATTACTGATATCTTATGATGTTTCTTTTTCTGTGTGACTTATTTCAGTTAGAATCATCGTACCTGAATCCACTCATTGTGCTGCTACGGGCCTGATGACATAGATTTCACTGCTGAGTGATACTGCATTGTACGTAAGTACCACAAGTTCTTTATCCATTTTTCACTTTCTGTGATATTGAACTTGTACGGTAAACGAGGTTCTTGTAAACAGAGGCGTCCCAAACATTGGGGTGGCTGTGTCTTTTTGATTTTAATTTCCCTAAGCTATAGGACCATAAGTGGAAGTGCCCTAGGCTCTGTTGCTTTGTTTTTTAGATGTTTCAGGAAACACCATACACTTCTCCCGAGTGTCTGTTGGCAGTTTACATCCCGCCCATCAGCATAACAAGGCTCCCAGTTCTCCTTGGCCTGTCCTGCCTTTCTGGATTTTACACTTTTTTCAGATGGCCCTTTTGACCGGGGGGAAGTGAGACTTCATTGTAGTGCAGATTTCCTTTGCAAGCTTGCTTGGTTGGCCAAAAAGGGCGTATGCGTTTTTTCCTGAATATATTCAGGAAAAAACGCATACGCCCTTTTTGGCCAAGTGCATCATTGTGGACGTTCTGCCTCTTTTCCTATGCTTTCAATGCAATTCCAGTCTACCTCCTGAAATCGGTTTCCTGCAATTCTGCCCCGCTTTCAAGTCCTCTTGGCAGCCTTACTTCAGTATATTTTTGGACGATAGTTGTCATTTATAACTCTGCAGGTTTGTGAATTACAGTGCCCCTGAGCTCCTTTCTTCAACTCGCTTTCTTGTGACCTGGCCGCAACACCGCAGGATGGCTTCAGGCCCTAATCTGGTTCCGGCACGGCACGCTGAGCCTTTGGTTATTTCCTCTTCCTGGTGGGAAATGAGAGTTAAATTTGCCCGTCCAGACACCTCCAGCTAGTCTCTCATTGGTTCTCGCTATTCCCGTTCATCTTCCGCAGAAATTGCAAACTGGGCCAAACAGGAGGTTAAAGGGACTGACTCTCCAAGTCGGGAGAGTGTTAGTAAAGCGTCTGGAATGTTGCACCCGAGTGCCATGGTACGAAAACTGAGACATATTTGAACACGTCTCCCGATCACATGGTTGATCATACTCTAGGTTCCACATGCATGTTTTAGCTGAAGGAAGAATACCTTAAACCTGGGTAGTTGAAACCCTTGGAATGGGTACCATGCAATATGACTTCAAAGGGTCTTCATTTGCTCACCGAACCTCTCCAATCCTATCACTGCTGCGTTTATGTCCCTGTACACATGCTTGATTCTCTTTCGGAGACATAGCAATCCATAGGTTTTAAGATACTTAAGAGTCAGGTACATTCTTAGGCGTTTAATATGCGGTGTTGAGTCCATTTCGTTGAGCAAGGAGTAGCTCTTGTCTATTCCATATTTGGCTTAAGGAACTTTATCTGTGCTCATTTCAATCTCTGGTTTTATGCAGCACCCCAACTCACCTTTACCCTTAAACAAGCATAAGTTGGTTTTCTAAATTTGAGACCCTGTTCTGTTCTGTAATTCAGTTCCTGTGTAGCCAAGTTTACATTCTGTGTATTACTGATATCTTATGATGTTTCTTTTTCTGTGTGACTTATTTCAGTTAGAATCATCGTACCTGAATCCACTCATTGTGCTGCTACGGGCCTGATGACATAGATTTCACTGCTGAGTGATACTGCATTGTACGTAAGTACCACAAGTTCTTTATCCATTTTTCACTTTCTGTGATATTGAACTTGTACGGTAAACGAGGTTCTTGTAAACAGAGGCGTCCCAAACATTGGGGTGGCTGTGTCTTTTTGATTTTAATTTCCCTAAGCTATAGGACCATAAGTGGAAGTGCCCTAGGCTCTGTTGCTTTGTTTTTTAGATGTTTCAGGAAACACCATACACTTCTCCCGAGTGTCTGTTGGCAGTTTACATCCCGCCCATCAGCATAACAAGGCTCCCAGTTCTCCTTGGCCTGTCCTGCCTTTCTGGATTTTACACTTTTTTCAGATGGCCCTTTTGACCGGGGGGAAGTGAGACTTCATTGTAGTGCAGATTTCCTTTGCAAGCTTGCTTGGTTGGCCAAAAAGGGCGTATGCGTTTTTTCCTGAATATATTCAGGAAAAAACGCATATGCCCTTTTTGGCCAAGTGCATCATTGTGGACGTTCTGCCTCTTTTCCTATGCTTTCAATGCAATTCCAGTCTACCTCCTGAAATCGGTTTCCTGCAATTCTGCCCCGCTTTCAAGTCCTCTTGGCAGCCTTACTTCAGTATATTTTTGGACGATAGTTGTCATTTATAACTCTGCAGGTTTGTGAATTACAGTGCCCCTGAGCTCCTTTCTTCAACTCGCTTTCTTGTGACCTGGCCGCAACACCGCAGGATGGCTTCAGGCCCTAATCTGGTTCCGGCACGGCACGCTGAGCCTTTGGTTATTTCCTCTTCCTGGTGGGAAATGAGAGTTAAATTTGCCCGTCCAGACACCTCCAGCTAGTCTCTCATTGGTTCTCGCTATTCCCGTTCATCTTCCGCAGAAATTGCAAACTGGGCCAAACAGGAGGTTAAAGGGACTGACTCTCCAAGTCGGGAGAGTGTTAGTAAAGCGTCTGGAATGTTGCACCCGAGTACCAGGGTACGAAAACTGAGACATATTTGAACACGTCTCCCGATCACATGGTTGATCATACTCTAGGTTCCACATGCATGTTTTAGCTGAAGGAAGAATACCTTAAACCTGGGTATTTGAAACCCGTGGAATGGGTACCATGCAATATGACTTCAAAGGGTCTTCATTTGCTCACCGAACCTCTCCAATCCTATCACTGCTGCGTTTATGTCCCTGTACACATGCTTGATTCTCTTTCGGAGACATAGCAATCCATAGGTTTTAAGATACTTAAGAGTCAGGTACATTCTTAGGCGTTTAATATGCGGTGCTGAGTCCATTTCGTTGAGCAAGGAGTAGCTCTTGTCTATTCCATATTTGGCTTAAGGAACTTTATCTGTGCTCATTTCAATCTCTGGTTTTATGCAGCACCCCAACTCACCTTTACCCTTAAACAAGCATAAGTTGGTTTTCTAAATTTGAGACCCTGTTCTGTTCTGTAATTCAGTTCCTGTGTAGCCAAGTTTACATTCCGTGTATTACTGATATCTTATGATGTTTCTTTTTCTGTGTGACTTATTTCAGTTAGAATCATCGTACCTGAATCCACTCATTGTGCTGCTACGGGCCTGATGACATAGATTTCACTGCTGAGTGATACTGCATTGTACGTAAGTACCACAAGTTCTTTATCCATTTTTCACTTTCTGTGATATTGAACTTGTACGGTAAACGAGGTTCTTGTAAACAGAGGCGTCCCAAACATTGGGGTGGCTGTGTCTTTTTGATTTTAATTTCCCTAAGCTATAGGACCATAAGTGGAAGTGCCCTAGGCTCTGTTGCTTTGTTTTTTAGATGTTTCAGGAAACACCATACACTTCTCCCGAGTGTCTGTTGGCAATTTACATCCCGCCCATCAGCATAACAAGGCTCCCAGTTCTCCATGGCCTGTCCTGCCTTTCTGGATTTTACACTTTTTTCAGATGGCCCTTTTGACCGGGGGGAAGTGAGACTTCATTGTAGTGCAGATTTCCTTTGCAAGCTTGCTTGGTTGGCCAAAAAGGGCGTATGCGTTTTTTCCTGAATATATTCAGGAAAAAACGCATACGCCCTTTTTGGCCAAGTGCATCATTGTGGACGTTCTGCCTCTTTTCCTATGCTTTCAATGCAATTCCAGTCTACCTCCTGAAATCGGTTTCCTGCAATTCTGCCCCGCTTTCAAGTCCTCTTGGCAGCCTTACTTCAGTATATTTTTGGACGATAGCTGTCATTTATAACTCTGCAGGTTTGTGAATTACAGTGCCCCTGAGCTCCTTTCTTCAACTCGCTTTCTTGTGAGCTGGCCGCAACACCGCAGGATGGCTTCAGGCCCTAATCTGGTTCCGGCACGGCACGCTGAGCCTTTGGTTATTTCCTCTTCCTGGTGGGAAATGAGAGTTAAATTTGCCCGTCCAGACACCTCCAGCTAGTCTCTCATTGGTTCTCGCTATTCCTGTTCATCTTCCGCAGAAATTGCAAACTGGGCCAAACAGGAGGTTAAAGGGACAGACTCTCCAAGTCGGGAGAGTGTTAGTAAAGCGTCTGGAATGTTGCACCCGAGTACCAGGGTACGAAAACTGAGACATATTTGAACACGTCTCCCGATCACATGGTTGATCATACTCTAGGTTCCACATGCATGTTTTAGCTGAAGGAAGAATACCTTAAACCTGGGTAGTTGAAACCCGTGGAATGGGTACCATGCAATATGACTTCAAAGGGTCTTCATTTGCTCACCGAACCTCTCCAATCCTATCACTGCTGCGTTTATGTCCCTGTACACATGCTTGATTCTCTTTCGGAGACATAGCAATCCATAGGTTTTAAGATACTTAAGAGTCAGGTACATTCTTAGGCGTTTAATATGGGGTGTTGAGTCCATTTCGTTGAGCAAGGAGTAGCTCTTGTCTATTCCATATTTGGCTTAAGGAACTTTATCTGTGCTCATTTCAATCTCTGGTTTTATGCAGCACCCCAACTCACCTTTACCCTTAAACAAGCATAAGTTGGTTTTCTAAATTTGAGACCCTGTTCTGTTCTGTAATTCAGTTCCTGTGTAGCCAAGTTTACATTCCGTGTATTACTGATATCTTATGATGTTTCTTTTTCTGTGTGACTTATTTCAGTTAGAATCATCGTACCTGAATCCACTCATTGTGCTGCTACGGGCCTGATGACATAGATTTCACTGCTGAGTGATACTGCATTGTACGTAAGTACCACAAGTTCTTTATCCATTTTTCACTTTCTGTGATATTGAACTTGTACGGTAAACGAGGTTCTTGTAAACAGAGGCGTCCCAAACATTGGGGTGGCTGTGTCTTTTTGATTTTAATTTCCCTAAGCTATAGGACCATAAGTGGAAGTGCCCTAGGCTCTGTTGCTTTGTTTTTTAGATGTTTCAGGAAACACCATACACTTCTCCCGAGTGTCTGTTGGCAATTTACATCCCGCCCATCAGCATAACAAGGCTCCCATTTCTCCATGGCCTGTCCTGCCTTTCTGGATTTTACACTTTTTTCAGATGGCCCTTTTGACCGGGGGGAAGTGAGACTTCATTGTAGTGCAGATTTCCTTTGCAAGCTTGCTTGGTTGGCCAAAAAGGGCGTATGCGTTTTTTCCTGAATATATTCAGGAAAAAACGCATACGCCCTTTTTGGCCAAGTGCATCATTGTGGACGTTCTGCCTCTTTTCCTATGCTTTCAATGCAATTCCAGTCTACCTCCTGAAATCGGTTTCCTGCAATTCTGCCCCGCTTTCAAGTCCTCTTGGCAGCCTTACTTCAGTATATTTTTGGACGATAGTTGTCATTTATAACTCTGCAGGTTTGTGAATTACAGTGCCCCTGAGCTCCTTTCTTCAACTCGTTTTCTTGTGAGCTGGCCGCAACACCGCAGGATGGCTTCAGGCCCTAATCTGGTTCCGGCACGGCACGCTGAGCCTTTGGTTATTTCCTCTTCCTGGTGGGAAATGAGAGTTAAATTTGCCCGTCCAGACACCTCCAGCTAGTCTCTCATTGGTTCTCGCTATTCCTGTTCATCTTCCGCAGAAATTGCAAACTGGGCCAAACAGGAGGTTAAAGGGACAGACTCTCCAAGTCGGGAGAGTGTTAGTAAAGCGTCTGGAATGTTGCACCCGAGTACCAGGGTACGAAAACTGAGACATATTTGAACACGTCTCCCGATCACATGGTTGATCATACTCTAGGTTCCACATGCATGTTTTAGCTGAAGGAAGAATACCTTAAACCTGGGTAGTTGAAACCCGTGGAATGGGTACCATGCAATATGACTTCAAAGGGTCTTCATTTGCTCACCGAACCTCTCCAATCCTATCACTGCTGCGTTTATGTCCCTGTACACATGCTTGATTCTCTTTCGGAGACATAGCAATCCATAGGTTTTAAGATACTTAAGAGTCAGGTACATTCTTAGGCGTTTAATATGGGGTGTTGAGTCCATTTCGTTGAGCAAGGAGTAGCTCTTGTCTATTCCATATTTGGCTTAAGGAACTTTATCTGTGCTCATTTCAATCTCTGGTTTTATGCAGCACCCCAACTCACCTTTACCCTTAAACAAGCATAAGTTGGTTTTCTAAATTTGAGACCCTGTTCTGTTCTGTAATTCAGTTCCTGTGTAGCCAAGTTTACATTCCGTGTATTACTGATATCTTATGATGTTTCTTTTTCTGTGTGACTTATTTCAGTTAGAATCATCGTACCTGAATCCACTCATTGTGCTGCTACGGGCCTGATGACATAGATTTCACTGCTGAGTGATACTGCATTGTACGTAAGTACCACAAGTTCTTTATCCATTTTTCACTTTCTGTGATATTGAACTTGTACGGTAAACGAGGTTCTTGTAAACGGAGGCGTCCCAAACATTGGGGTGTCTGTGTCTTTTTGATTTTAATTTCCCTAAGCTATAGGACCATAAGTGGAAGTGCCCTAGGCTCTGTTGCTTTGTTTTTTAGATGTTTCAGGAAACACCATACACTTCTCCCGAGTGTCTGTTGGCAGTTTACATCCCGCCCATCAGCATAACAAGGCTCCCAGTTCTCCATGGCCTGTCCTGCCTTTCTGGATTTTACACTTTTTTCAGATGGCCCTTTTGACCGGGGGGAAGTGAGACTTCATTGTAGTGCAGATTTCCTTTGCAAGCTTGCTTGGTTGGCCAAAAAGGGCGTATGCGTTTTTTCCTGAATATATTCAGGAAAAAACGCATACGCCCTTTTTGGCCAAGTGCATCATTGTGGACGTTCTGCCTCTTTTCCTATGCTTTCAATGCAATTCCAGTCTACCTCCTGAAATCGGTTTCCTGCAATTCTGCCCCGCTTTCAAGTCCTCTTGGCAGCCTTACTTCAGTATATTTTTGGACGATAGCTGTCATTTATAACTCTGCAGGTTTGTGAATTACAGTGCCCCTGAGCTCCTTTCTTCAACTCGCTTTCTTGTGAGCTGGCCGCAACACCACAGGATGGCTTCAGGCCCTAATCTGGTTCCGGCACGGCACGCTGAGCCTTTGGTTATTTCCTCTTCCTGGTGGGAAATGAGAGTTAAATTTGCCCGTCCAGACACCTCCAGCTAGTCTCTCATTGGTTCTCGCTATTCCTGTTCATCTTCCGCAGAAATTGCAAACTGGGCCAAACAGGAGGTTAAAGGGACAGACTCTCCAAGTCGGGAGAGTGTTAGTAAAGCGTCTGGAATGTTGCACCCGAGTACCAGGGTACGAAAACTGAGACATATTTGAACACGTCTCCCGATCACATGGTTGATCATACTCTAGGTTCCACATGCATGTTTTAGCTGAAGGAAGAATACCTTAAACCTGGGTAGTTGAAACCCGTGGAATGGGTACCATGCAATATGACTTCAAAGGGTCTTCATTTGCTCACCGAACCTCTCCAATCCTATCACTGCTGCGTTTATGTCCCTGTACACATGCTTGATTCTCTTTCGGAGACATAGCAATCCATAGGTTTTAAGATACTTAAGAGTCAGGTACATTCTTAGGCGTTTAATATGGGGTGTTGAGTCCATTTCGTTGAGCAAGGAGTAGCTCTTGTCTATTCCATATTTGGCTTAAGGAACTTTATCTGTGCTCATTTCAATCTCTGGTTTTATGCAGCACCCCAACTCACCTTTACCCTTAAACAAGCATAAGTTGGTTTTCTAAATTTGAGACCCTGTTCTGTTCTGTAATTCAGTTCCTGTGTAGCCAAGTTTACATTCCGTGTATTACTGATATCTTATGATGTTTCTTTTTCTGTGTGACTTATTTCAGTTAGAATCATCGTACCTGAATCCACTCATTGTGCTGCTACGGGCCTGATGACATAGATTTCACTGCTGAGTGATACTGCATTGTACGTAAGTACCACAAGTTCTTTATCCATTTTTCACTTTCTGTGATATTGAACTTGTACGGTAAACGAGGTTCTTGTAAACAGAGGCGTCCCAAACATTGGGGTGGCTGTGTCTTTTTGATTTTAATTTCCCTAAGCTATAGGACCATAAGTGGAAGTGCCCTAGGCTCTGTTGCTTTGTTTTTTAGATGTTTCAGGAAACACCATACACTTCTCCCGAGTGTCTGTTGGCAGTTTACATCCCGCCCATCAGCATAACAAGGCTCCCAGTTCTCCATGGCCTGTCCTGCCTTTCTGGATTTTACACTTTTTTCAGATGGCCCTTTTGACCGGGGGGAAGTGAGACTTCATTGTAGTGCAGATTTCCTTTGCAAGCTTGCTTGGTTGGCCAAAAAGGGCGTATGCGTTTTTTCCTGAATATATTCAGGAAAAAACGCATATGCCCTTTTTGGCCAAGTGCATCATTGTGGACGTTCTGCCTCTTTTCCTATGCTTTCAATGCAATTCCAGTCTACCTCCTGAAATCGGTTTCCTGCAATTCTGCCCCGCTTTCAAGTCCTCTTGGCAGCCTTACTTCAGTATATTTTTGGACGATAGTTGTCATTTATAACTCTGCAGGTTTGTGAATTACAGTGCCCCTGAGCTCCTTTCTTCAACTCGTTTTCTTGTGAGCTGGCCGCAACACCGCAGGATGGCTTCAGGCCCTAATCTGGTTCCGGCATGGCACGCTGAGCCTTTGGTTATTTCCTCTTCCTGGTGGGAAATGAGAGTTAAATTTGCCCGTCCAGACACCTCCAGCTAGTCTCTCATTGGTTCTCGCTATTCCTGTTCATCTTCCGCAGAAATTGCAAACTGGGCCAAACAGGAGGTTAAAGGGACTGACTCTCCAAGTCGGGAGAGTGTTAGTAAAGCGTCTGGAATGTTGCACCCGAGTACCAGGGTACGAAAACTGAGACATATTTGAACACGTCTCCCGATCACATGGTTGATCATACTCTAGGTTCCACATGCATGTTTTAGCTGAAGGAAGAATACCTTAAACCTGGGTATTTGAAACCCGTGGAATGGGTACCATGCAATATGACTTCAAAGGGTCTTCATTTGCTCACCGAACCTCTCCAATCCTATCACTGCTGCGTTTATGTCCCTGTACACATGCTTGATTCTCTTTCGGAGACATAGCAATCCATAGGTTTTAAGATACTTAAGAGTTAGGTACATTCTTAGGCGTTTAATATGGGGTGTTGAGTCCATTTCGTTGAGCAAGGAGTAGCTCTTGTCTATTCCATATTTGGCTTAAGGAACTTTATCTGTGCTCATTTCAATCTCTGGTTTTATGCAGCACCCCAACTCACCTTTACCCTTAAACAAGCATAAGTTGGTTTTCTAAATTTGAGACCCTGTTCTGTTCTGTAATTCAGTTCCTGTGTAGCCAAGTTTACATTCCGTGTATTACTGATATCTTATGATGTTTCTTTTTCTGTGTGACTTATTTCAGTTAGAATCATCGTACCTGAATCCACTCATTGTGCTGCTACGGGCCTGATGACATAGATTTCACTGCTGAGTGATACTGCATTGTACGTAAGTACCACAAGTTCTTTATCCATTTTTCACTTTCTGTGATATTGAACTTGTACGGTAAACGAGGTTCTTGTAAACAGAGGCGTCCCAAACATTGGGGTGGCTGTGTCTTTTTGATTTTAATTTCCCTAAGCTATAGGACCATAAGTGGAAGTGCCCTAGGCTCTGTTGCTTTGTTTTTTAGATGTTTCAGGAAACACCATACACTTCTCCCGAGTGTCTGTTGGCAATTTACATCCCGCCCATCAGCATAACAAGGCTCCCAGTTCTCCATGGCCTGTCCTGCCTTTCTGGATTTTACACTTTTTTCAGATGGCCCTTTTGACCGGGGGGAAGTGAGACTTCATTGTAGTGCAGATTTCCTTTGCAAGCTTGCTTGGTTGGCCAAAAAGGGCGTATGCGTTTTTTCCTGAATATATTCAGGAAAAAACGCATACGCCCTTTTTGGCCAAGTGCATCATTGTGGACGTTCTGCCTCTTTACCTATGCTTTCAATGCAATTCCAGTCTACCTCCTGAAATCGGTTTCCTGCAATTCTGCCCCGCTTTCAAGTCCTCTTGGCAGCCTTACTTCAGTATATTTTTGGACGATAGTTGTCATTTATAACTCTGCAGGTTTGTGAATTACAGTGCCCCTGAGCTCCTTTCTTCAACTCGTTTTCTTGTGAGCTGGCCGCAACACCGCAGGATGGCTTCAGGCCCTAATCTGGTTCCGGCACGGCACGCTGAGCCTTTGGTTATTTCCTCTTCCTGGTGGGAAATGAGAGTTAAATTTGCCCGTCCAGACACCTCCAGCTAGTCTCTCATTGGTTCTCGCTATTCCTGTTCATCTTCCGCAGAAATTGCAAACTGGGCCAAACAGGAGGTTAAAGGGACTGACTCTCCAAGTCGGGAGAGTGTTAGTAAAGCATCTGGAATGTTGCACCCGAGTACCAGGGTACGAAAACTGAGACATATTTGAACACGTCTCCCGATCACATGGTTGATCATACTCTAGGTTCCACATGCATGTTTTAGCTGAAGGAAGAATACCTTAAACCTGGGTATTTGAAACCCGTGGAATGGGTACCATGCAATATGACTTCAAAGGGTCTTCATTTGCTCACCGAACCTCTCCAATCCTATCACTGCTGCGTTTATGTCCCTGTACACATGCTTGATTCTCTTTCGGAGACATAGCAATCCATAGGTTTTAAGATACTTAAGAGTCAGGTACATTCTTAGGCGTTTAATATGCGGTGTTGAGTCCATTTCGTTGAGCAAGGAGTAGCTCTTGTCTATTCCATATTTGGCTTAAGGAACTTTATCTGTGCTCATTTCAATCTCTGGTTTTATGCAGCACCCCAACTCACCTTTACCCTTAAACAAGCATAAGTTGGTTTTCTAAATTTGAGACCCTGTTCTGTTCTGTAATTCAGTTCCTGTGTAGCCAAGTTTACATTCCGTGTATTACTGATATCTTATGATGTTTCTTTTTCTGTGTGACTTATTTCAGTTAGAATCATCGTACCTGAATCCACTCATTGTGCTGCTACGGGCCTGATGACATAGATTTCACTGCTGAGTGATACTGCATTGTACGTAAGTACCACAAGTTCTTTATCCATTTTTCACTTTCTGTGATATTGAACTTGTACGGTAAACGAGGTTCTTGTAAACAGAGGCGTCCCAAACATTGGGGTGGCTGTGTCTTTTTGATTTTAATTTCCCTAAGCTATAGGACCATAAGTGGAAGTGCCCTAGGCTCTGTTGCTTTGTTTTTTAGATGTTTCAGGAAACACCATACACTTCTCCCGAGTGTCTGTTGGCAGTTTACATCCCGCCCATCAGCATAACAAGGCTCCCAGTTCTCCATGGCCTGTCCTGCCTTTCTGGATTTTACACTTTTTTCAGATGGCCCTTTTGACCGGGGGGAAGTGAGACTTCATTGTAGTGCAGATTTCCTTTGCAAGCTTGCTTGGTTGGCCAAAAAGGGCGTATGCGTTTTTTCCTGAATATATTCAGGAAAAAACGCATACGCCCTTTTTGGCCAAGTGCATCATTGTGGACGTTCTGCCTCTTTTCCTATGCTTTCAATGCAATTCCAGTCTACCTCCTGAAATCGGTTTCCTGCAATTCTGCCCCGCTTTCAAGTCCTCTTGGCAGCCTTACTTCAGTATATTTTTGGACGATAGTTGTCATTTATAACTCTGCAGGTTTGTGAATTACAGTGCCCCTGAGCTCCTTTCTTCAACTCGTTTTCTTGTGAGCTGGCCGCAACACCGCAGGATGGCTTCAGGCCCTAATCTGGTTCCGGCACGGCACGCTGAGCCTTTGGTTATTTCCTCTTCCTGGTGGGAAATGAGAGTTAAATTTGCCCGTCCAGACACCTCCAGCTAGTCTCTCATTGGTTCTCGCTATTCCTGTTCATCTTCCGCAGAAATTGCAAACTGGGCCAAACAGGAGGTTAAAGGGACTGACTCTCCAAGTCGGGAGAGTGTTAGTAAAGCGTCTGGAATGTTGCACCCGAGTACCAGGGTACGAAAACTGAGACATATTTGAACACGTCTCCCGATCACATGGTTGATCATACTCTAGGTTCCACATGCATGTTTTAGCTGAAGGAAGAATACCTTAAACCTGGGTAGTTGAAACCCGTGGAATGGGTACCATGCAATATGACTTCAAAGGGTCTTCATTTGCTCACCGAACCTCTCCAATCCTATCACTGCTGCGTTTATGTCCCTGTACACATGCTTGATTCTCTTTCGGAGACATAGCAATCCATAGGTTTTAAGATACTTAAGAGTCAGGTACATTCTTAGGCGTTTAATATGGGGTGTTGAGTCCATTTCGTTGAGCAAGGAGTAGCTCTTGTCTATTCCATATTTGGCTTAAGGAAGTTTATCTGTGCTCATTTCAATCTCTGGTTTTATGCAGCACCCCAACTCACCTTTACCCTTAAACAAGCATAAGTTGGTTTTCTAAATTTGAGACCCTGTTCTGTTCTGTAATTCAGTTCCTGTGTAGCCAAGTTTACATTCCGTGTATTACTGATATCTTATGATGTTTCTTTTTCTGTGTGACTTATTTCAGTTAGAATCATCGTACCTGAATCCACTCATTGTGCTGCTACGGGCCTGATGACATAGATTTCACTGCTGAGTGATACTGCATTGTACGTAAGTACCACAAGTTCTTTATCCATTTTTCACTTTCTGTGATATTGAACTTGTACGGTAAACGAGGTTCTTGTAAACAGAGGCGTCCCAAACATTGGGGTGGCTGTGTCTTTTTGATTTTAATTTCCCTAAGCTATAGGACCATAAGTGGAAGTGCCCTAGGCTCTGTTGCTTTGTTTTTTAGATGTTTCAGGAAACACCATACACTTCTCCCGAGTGTCTGTTGGCAGTTTACATCCCGCCCATCAGCATAACAAGGCTCCCAGTTCTCCATGGCCTGTCCTGCCTTTCTGGATTTTACACTTTTTTCAGATGGCCCTTTTGACCGGGGGGAAGTGAGACTTCATTGTAGTGCAGATTTCCTTTGCAAGCTTGCTTGGTTGGCCAAAAAGGGCGTATGCGTTTTTTCCTGAATATATTCAGGAAAAAACGCATACGCCCTTTTTGGCCAAGTGCATCATTGTGGACGTTCTGCCTCTTTTCCTATGCTTTCAATGCAATTCCAGTCTACCTCCTGAAATCGGTTTCCTGCAATTCTGCCCCGCTTTCAAGTCCTCTTGGCAGCCTTACTTCAGTATATTTTTGGACGATAGTTGTCATTTATAACTCTGCAGGTTTGTGAATTACAGTGCCCCTGAGCTCCTTTCTTCAACTCGTTTTCTTGTGAGCTGGCCGCAACACCGCAGGATGGCTTCAGGCCCTAATCTGGTTCCGGCACGGCACGCTGAGCCTTTGGTTATTTCCTCTTCCTGGTGGGAAATGAGAGTTAAATTTGCCCGTCCAGACACCTCCAGCTAGTCTCTCATTGGTTCTCGCTATTCCTGTTCATCTTCCGCAGAAATTGCAAACTGGGCCAAACAGGAGGTTAAAGGGACAGACTCTCCAAGTCGGGAGAGTGTTAGTAAAGCGTCTGGAATGTTGCACCCGAGTACCAGGGTACGAAAACTGAGACATATTTGAACACGTCTCCCGATCACATGGTTGATCATACTCTAGGTTCCACATGCATGTTTTAGCTGAAGGAAGAATACCTTAAACCTGGGTAGTTGAAACCCGTGGAATGGGTACCATGCAATATGACTTCAAAGGGTCTTCATTTGCTCACCGAACCTCTCCAATCCTATCACTGCTGCGTTTATGTCCCTGTACACATGCTTGATTCTCTTTCGGAGACATAGCAATCCATAGGTTTTAAGATACTTAAGAGTCAGGTACATTCTTAGGCGTTTAATATGGGGTGTTGAGTCCATTTCGTTGAGCAAGGAGTAGCTCTTGTCTATTCCATATTTGGCTTAAGGAACTTTATCTGTGCTCATTTCAATCTCTGGTTTTATGCAGCACCCCAACTCACCTTTACCCTTAAACAAGCATAAGTTGGTTTTCTAAATTTGAGACCCTGTTCTGTTCTGTAATTCAGTTCCTGTGTAGCCAAGTTTACATTCCGTGTATTACTGATATCTTATGATGTTTCTTTTTCTGTGTGACTTATTTCAGTTAGAATCATCGTACCTGAATCCACTCATTGTGCTGCTACGGGCCTGATGACATAGATTTCACTGCTGAGTGATACTGCATTGTACGTAAGTACCACAAGTTCTTTATCCATTTTTCACTTTCTGTGATATTGAACTTGTACGGTAAACGAGGTTCTTGTAAACAGAGGCGTCCCAAACATTGGGGTGGCTGTGTCTTTTTGATTTTAATTTCCCTAAGCTATAGGACCATAAGTGGAAGTGCCCTAGGCTCTGTTGCTTTGTTTTTTAGATGTTTCAGGAAACACCATACACTTCTCCCGAGTGTCTGTTGGCAGTTTACATCCCGCCCATCAGCATAACAAGGCTCCCAGTTCTCCATGGCCTGTCCTGCCTTTCTGGATTTTACACTTTTTTCAGATGGCCCTTTTGACCGGGGGGAAGTGAGACTTCATTGTAGTGCAGATTTCCTTTGCAAGCTTGCTTGGTTGGCCAAAAAGGGCGTACGCGTTTTTTCCTGAATATATTCAGGAAAAAACGCATACGCCCTTTTTGGCCAAGTGCATCATTGTGGACGTTCTGCCTCTTTTCCTATGCTTTCAATGCAATTCCAGTCTACCTCCTGAAATCGGTTTCCTGCAATTCTGCCCCGCTTTCAAGTCCTCTTGGCAGCCTTACTTCAGTATATTTTTGGACGATAGCTGTCATTTATAACTCTGCAGGTTTGTGAATTACAGTGCCCCTGAGCTCCTTTCTTCAACTCGCTTTCTTGTGAGCTGGCCGCAACACCGCAGGATGGCTTCAGGCCCTAATCTGGTTCCGGCACGGCACGCTGAGCCTTTGGTTATTTCCTCTTCCTGGTGGGAAATGAGAGTTAAATTTGCCCGTCCAGACACCTCCAGCTAGTCTCTCATTGGTTCTCGCTATTCCTGTTCATCTTCCGCAGAAATTGCAAACTGGGCCAAACAGGAGGTTAAAGGGACTGACTCTCCAAGTCGGGAGAGTGTTAGTAAAGCGTCTGGAATGTTGCACCCGAGTACCAGGGTACGAAAACTGAGACATATTTGAACACGTCTCCCGATCACATGGTTGATCATACTCTAGGTTCCACATGCATGTTTTAGCTGAAGGAAGAATACCTTAAACCTGGGTAGTTGAAACCCGTGGAATGGGTACCATGCAATATGACTTCAAAGGGTCTTCATTTGCTCACCGAACCTCTCCAATCCTATCACTGCTGCGTTTATGTCCCTGTACACATGCTTGATTCTCTTTCGGAGACATAGCAATCCATAGGTTTTAAGATACTTAAGAGTCAGGTACATTCTTAGGCGTTTAATATGGGGTGTTGAGTCCATTTCGTTGAGCAAGGAGTAGCTCTTGTCTATTCCATATTTGGCTTAAGGAACTTTATCTGTGCTCATTTCAATCTCTGGTTTTATGCAGCACCCCAACTCACCTTTACCCTTAAACAAGCATAAGTTGGTTTTCTAAATTTGAGACCCTGTTCTGTTCTGTAATTCAGTTCCTGTGTAGCCAAGTTTACATTCCGTGTATTACTGATATCTTATGATGTTTCTTTTTCTGTGTGACTTATTTCAGTTAGAATCATCGTACCTGAATCCACTCATTGTGCTGCTACGGGCCTGATGACATAGATTTCACTGCTGAGTGATACTGCATTGTACGTAAGTACCACAAGTTCTTTATCCATTTTTCACTTTCTGTGATATTGAACTTGTACGGTAAACGAGGTTCTTGTAAACAGAGGCGTCCCAAACATTGGGGTGGCTGTGTCTTTTTGATTTTAATTTCCCTAAGCTATAGGACCATAAGTGGAAGTGCCCTAGGCTCTGTTGCTTTGTTTTTTAGATGTTTCAGGAAACACCATACACTTCTCCCGAGTGTCTGTTGGCAGTTTACATCCCGCCCATCAGCATAACAAGGCTCCCAGTTCTCCATGGCCTGTCCTGCCTTTCTGGATTTTACACTTTTTTCAGATGGCCCTTTTGACCGGGGGGAAGTGAGACTTCATTGTAGTGCAGATTTACTTTGCAAGCTTGCTTGGTTGGCCAAAAAGGGCGTACGCGTTTTTTCCTGAATATATTCAGGAAAAAACGCGTACGCCCTTTTTGGCCAAGTGCATCATTGTGGACGTTCTGCCTCTTTTCCTATGCTTTCAATGCAATTCCAGTCTACCTCCTGAAATCGGTTTCCTGCAATTCTGCCCCGCTTTCAAGTCCTCTTGGCAGCCTTACTTCAGTATATTTTTGGACGATAGCTGTCATTTATAACTCTGCAGGTTTGTGAATTACAGTGCCCCTGAGCTCCTTTCTTCAACTCGCTTTCTTGTGAGCTGGCCGCAACACCGCAGGATGGCTTCAGGCCCTAATCTGGTTCCGGCACGGCACGCTGAGCCTTTGGTTATTTCCTCTTCCTGGTGGGAAATGAGAGTTAAATTTGCCCGTCCAGACACCTCCAGCTAGTCTCTCATTGGTTCTCGCTATTCCTGTTCATCTTCCGCAGAAATTGCAAACTGGGCCAAACAGGAGGTTAAAGGGACAGACTCTCCAAGTCGGGAGAGTGTTAGTAAAGCGTCTGGAATGTTGCACCCGAGTACCAGGGTACGAAAACTGAGACATATTTGAACACGTCTCCCGATCACATGGTTGATCATACTCTAGGTTCCACATGCATGTTTTAGCTGAAGGAAGAATACCTTAAACCTGGGTAGTTGAAACCCGTGGAATGGGTACCATGCAATATGACTTCAAAGGGTCTTCATTTGCTCACCGAACCTCTCCAATCCTATCACTGCTGCGTTTATGTCCCTGTACACATGCTTGATTCTCTTTCGGAGACATAGCAATCCATAGGTTTTAAGATACTTAAGAGTCAGGTACATTCTTAGGCGTTTAATATGGGGTGTTGAGTCCATTTCGTTGAGCAAGGAGTAGCTCTTGTCTATTCCATATTTGGCTTAAGGAACTTTATCTGTGCTCATTTCAATCTCTGGTTTTATGCAGCACCCCAACTCACCTTTACCCTTAAACAAGCATAAGTTGGTTTTCTAAATTTGAGACCCTGTTCTGTTCTGTAATTCAGTTCCTGTGTAGCCAAGTTTACATTCCGTGTATTACTGATATCTTATGATGTTTCTTTTTCTGTGTGACTTATTTCAGTTAGAATCATCGTACCTGAATCCACTCATTGTGCTGCTACGGGCCTGATGACATAGATTTCACTGCTGAGTGATACTGCATTGTACGTAAGTACCACAAGTTCTTTATCCATTTTTCACTTTCTGTGATATTGAACTTGTACGGTAAACGAGGTTCTTGTAAACAGAGGCGTCCCAAACATTGGGGTGGCTGTGTCTTTTTGATTTTAATTTCCCTAAGCTATAGGACCATAAGTGGAAGTGCCCTAGGCTCTGTTGCTTTGTTTTTTAGATGTTTCAGGAAACACCATACACTTCTCCCGAGTGTCTGTTGGCAGTTTACATCCCGCCCATCAGCATAACAAGGCTCCCAGTTCTCCATGGCCTGTCCTGCCTTTCTGGATTTTACACTTTTTTCAGATGGCCCTTTTGACCGGGGGGAAGTGAGACTTCATTGTAGTGCAGATTTACTTTGCAAGCTTGCTTGGTTGGCCAAAAAGGGCGTACGCGTTTTTTCCTGAATATATTCAGGAAAAAACGCGTATGCCCTTTTTGGCCAAGTGCATCATTGTGGACGTTCTGCCTCTTTTCCTATGCTTTCAATGCAATTCCAGTCTACCTCCTGAAATCGGTTTCCTGCAATTCTGCCCGGCTTTCAAGTCCTCTTGGCAGCCTTACTTCAGTATATTTTTGGACGATAGCTGTCATTTATAACTCTGCAGGTTTGTGAATTACAGTGCCCCTGAGCTCCTTTCTTCAACTCGCTTTCTTGTGAGCTGGCCGCAACACCGCAGGATGGCTTCAGGCCCTAATCTGGTTCCGGCACGGCACGCTGAGCCTTTGGTTATTTCCTCTTCCTGGTGGGAAATGAGAGTTAAATTTGCCCGTCCAGACACCTCCAGCTAGTCTCTCATTGGTTCTCGCTATTCCTGTTCATCTTCCGCAGAAATTGCAAACTGGGCCAAACAGGAGGTTAAAGGGACAGACTCTCCAAGTCGGGAGAGTGTTAGTAAAGCGTCTGGAATGTTGCACCCGAGTACCAGGGTACGAAAACTGAGACATATTTGAACACGTCTCCCGATCACATGGTTGATCATACTCTAGGTTCCACATGCATGTTTTAGCTGAAGGAAGAATACCTTAAACCTGGGTAGTTGAAACCCGTGGAATGGGTACCATGCAATATGACTTCAAAGGGTCTTCATTTGCTCACCGAACCTCTCCAATCCTATCACTGCTGCGTTTATGTCCCTGTACACATGCTTGATTCTCTTTCGGAGACATAGCAATCCATAGGTTTTAAGATACTTAAGAGTCAGGTACATTCTTAGGCGTTTAATATGGGGTGTTGAGTCCATTTCGTTGAGCAAGGAGTAGCTCTTGTCTATTCCATATTTGGCTTAAGGAATTTTATCTGTGCTCATTTCAATCTCTGGTTTTATGCAGCACCCCAACTCACCTTTACCCTTAAACAAGCATAAGTTGGTTTTCTAAATTTGAGACCCTGTTCTGTTCTGTAATTCAGTTCCTGTGTAGCCAAGTTTACATTCCGTGTATTACTGATATCTTATGATGTTTCTTTTTCTGTGTGACTTATTTCAGTTAGAATCATCGTACCTGAATCCACTCATTGTGCTGCTACGGGCCTGATGACATAGATTTCACTGCTGAGTGATACTGCATTGTACGTAAGTACCACAAGTTCTTTATCCATTTTTCACTTTCTGTGATATTGAACTTGTACGGTAAACGAGGTTCTTGTAAACAGAGGCGTCCCAAACATTGGGGTGGCTGTGTCTTTTTGATTTTAATTTCCCTAAGCTATAGGACCATAAGTGGAAGTGCCCTAGGCTCTGTTGCTTTGTTTTTTAGATGTTTCAGGAAACACCATACACTTCTCCCCAGTGTCTGTTGGCAGTTTACATCCCGCCCATCAGCATAACAAGGCTCCCAGTTCTCCATGGCCTGTCCTGCCTTTCTGGATTTTACACTTTTTTCAGATGGCCCTTTTGACCGGGGGGAAGTGAGACTTCATTGTAGTGCAGATTTCCTTTGCAAGCTTGCTTGGTTGGCCAAAAAGGGCGTATGCGTTTTTTCCTGAATATATTCAGGAAAAAACGCATATGCCCTTTTTGGCCAAGTGCATCATTGTGGACGTTCTGCCTCTTTTCCTATGCTTTCAATGCAATTCCAGTCTACCTCCTGAAATCGGTTTCCTGCAATTCTGCCCCGCTTTCAAGTCCTCTTGGCAGCCTTACTTCAGTATATTTTTGGACGATAGCTGTCATTTATAACTCTGCAGGTTTGTGAATTACAGTGCCCCTGAGCTCCTTTCTTCAACTCGCTTTCTTGTGACCTGGCCGCAACACCACAGGATGGCTTCAGGCCCTAATCTGGTTCCGGCACGGCACGCTGAGCCTTTGGTTATTTCCTCTTCCTGGTGGGAAATGAGAGTTAAATTTGCCCGTCCAGACACCTCCAGCTAGTCTCTCATTGGTTCTCGCTATTCCTGTTCATCTTCCGCAGAAATTGCAAACTGGGCCAAACAGGAGGTTAAAGGGACAGACTCTCCAAGTCGGGAGAGTGTTAGTAAAGCGTCTGGAATGTTGCACCCGAGTACCAGGGTACGAAAACTGAGACATATTTGAACACGTCTCCCGATCACATGGTTGATCATACTCTAGGTTCCACATGCATGTTTTAGCTGAAGGAAGAATACCTTAAACCTGGGTAGTTGAAACCCGTGGAATGGGTACCATGCAATATGACTTCAAAGGGTCTTCATTTGCTCACCGAACCTCTCCAATCCTATCACTGCTGCGTTTATGTCCCTGTACACATGCTTGATTCTCTTTCGGAGACATAGCAATCCATAGGTTTTAAGATACTTAAGAGTCAGGTACATTCTTAGGCGTTTAATATGCGGTGTTGAGTCCATTTCGTTGAGCAAGGAGTAGCTCTTGTCTATTCCATATTTGGCTTAAGGAACTTTATCTGTGCTCATTTCAATCTCTGGTTTTATGCAGCACCCCAACTCACCTTTACCCTTAAACAAGCATAAGTTGGTTTTCTAAATTTGAGACCCTGTTCTGTTCTGTAATTCAGTTCCTGTGTAGCCAAGTTTACATTCCGTGTATTACTGATATCTTATGATGTTTCTTTTTCTGTGTGACTTATTTCAGTTAGAATCATCGTACCTGAATCCACTCATTGTGCTGCTACGGGCCTGATGACATAGATTTCACTGCTGAGTGATACTGCATTGTACGTAAGTACCACAAGTTCTTTATCCATTTTTCACTTTCTGTGATATTGAACTTGTACGGTAAACGAGGTTCTTGTAAACAGAGGCGTCCCAAACATTGGGGTGGCTGTGTCTTTTTGATTTTAATTTCCCTAAGCTATAGGACCATAAGTGGAAGTGCCCTAGGCTCTGTTGCTTTGTTTTTTAGATGTTTCAGGAAACACCATACACTTCTCCCGAGTGTCTGTTGGCAGTTTACATCCCGCCCATCAGCATAACAAGGCTCCCAGTTCTCCATGGCCTGTCCTGCCTTTCTGGATTTTACACTTTTTTCAGATGGCCCTTTTGACCGGGGGGAAGTGAGACTTCATTGTAGTGCAGATTTCCTTTGCAAGCTTGCTTGGTTGGCCAAAAAGGGCGTACGCGTTTTTTCCTGAATATATTCAGGAAAAAACGCGTACGCCCTTTTTGGCCAAGTGCATCATTGTGGACGTTCTGCCTCTTTTCCTATGCTTTCAATGCAATTCCAGTCTACCTCCTGAAATCGGTTTCCTGCAATTCTGCCCCGCTTTCAAGTCCTCTTGGCAGCCTTACTTCAGTATATTTTTGGACGATAGCTGTCATTTATAACTCTGCAGGTTTGTGAATTACAGTGCCCCTGAGCTCCTTTCTTCAACTCGCTTTCTTTTGAGCTGGCCGCAACACCGCAGGATGGCTTCAGGCCCTAATCTGGTTCCGGCACGGCACGCTGAGCCTTTGGTTATTTCCTCTTCCTGGTGGGAAATGAGAGTTAAATTTGCCCGTCCAGACACCTCCAGCTAGTCTCTCATTGGTTCTCGCTATTCCTGTTCATCTTCCGCAGAAATTGCAAACTGGGCCAAACAGGAGGTTAAAGGGACAGACTCTCCAAGTCGGGAGAGTGTTAGTAAAGCGTCTGGAATGTTGCACCCGAGTACCAGGGTACGAAAACTGAGACATATTTGAACACGTCTCCCGATCACATGGTTGATCATACTCTAGGTTCCACATGCATGTTTTAGCTGAAGGAAGAATACCTTAAACCTGGGTAGTTGAAACCCGTGGAATGGGTACCATGCAATATGACTTCAAAGGGTCTTCATTTGCTCACCGAACCTCTCCAATCCTATCACTGCTGCGTTTATGTCCCTGTACACATGCTTGATTCTCTTTCGGAGACATAGCAATCCATAGGTTTTAAGATACTTAAGAGTCAGGTACATTCTTAGGCGTTTAATATGGGGTGTTGAGTCCATTTCGTTGAGCAAGGAGTAGCTCTTGTCTATTCCATATTTGGCTTAAGGAACTTTATCTGTGCTCATTTCAATCTCTGGTTTTATGCAGCACCCCAACTCACCTTTACCCTTAAACAAGCATAAGTTGGTTTTCTAAATTTGAGACCCTGTTCTGTTCTGTAATTCAGTTCCTGTGTAGCCAAGTTTACATTCCGTGTATTACTGATATCTTATGATGTTTCTTTTTCTGTGTGACTTATTTCAGTTAGAATCATCGTACCTGAATCCACTCATTGTGCTGCTACGGGCCTGATGACATAGATTTCACTGCTGAGTGATACTGCATTGTACGTAAGTACCACAAGTTCTTTATCCATTTTTCACTTTCTGTGATATTGAACTTGTACGGTAAACGAGGTTCTTGTAAACAGAGGCGTCCCAAACATTGGGGTGGCTGTGTCTTTTTGATTTTAATTTCCCTAAGCTATAGGACCATAAGTGGAAGTGCCCTAGGCTCTGTTGCTTTGTTTTTTAGATGTTTCAGGAAACACCATACACTTCTCCCGAGTGTCTGTTGGCAGTTTACATCCCGCCCATCAGCATAACAAGGCTCCCAGTTCTCCATGGCCTGTCCTGCCTTTCTGGATTTTACACTTTTTTCAGATGGCCCTTTTGACCGGGGGGAAGTGAGACTTCATTGTAGTGCAGATTTCCTTTGCAAGCTTGCTTGGTTGGCCAAAAAGGGCGTACGCGTTTTTTCCTGAATATATTCAGGAAAAAACGCATACGCCCTTTTTGGCCAAGTGCATCATTGTGGACGTTCTGCCTCTTTTCCTATGCTTTCAATGCAATTCCAGTCTACCTCCTGAAATCGGTTTCCTGCAATTCTGCCCCGCTTTCAAGTCCTCTTGGCAGCCTTACTTCAGTATATTTTTGGACGATAGCTGTCATTTATAACTCTGCAGGTTTGTGAATTACAGTGCCCCTGAGCTCCTTTCTTCAACTCGCTTTCTTGTGAGCTGGCCGCAACACCGCAGGATGGCTTCAGGCCCTAATCTGGTTCCGGCACGGCACGCTGAGCCTTTGGTTATTTCCTCTTCCTGGTGGGAAATGAGAGTTAAATTTGCCCGTCCAGACACCTCCAGCTAGTCTCTCATTGGTTCTCGCTATTCCTGTTCATCTTCCGCAGAAATTGCAAACTGGGCCAAACAGGAGGTTAAAGGGACAGACTCTCCAAGTCGGGAGAGTGTTAGTAAAGCGTCTGGAATGTTGCACCCGAGAACCAGGGTACGAAAACTGAGACATATTTGAACACGTCTCCCGATCACATGGTTGATCATACTCTAGGTTCCACATGCATGTTTTAGCTGAAGGAAGAATACCTTAAACCTGGGTAGTTGAAACCCGTGGAATGGGTACCATGCAATATGACTTCAAAGGGTCTTCATTTGCTCACCGAACCTCTCCAATCCTATCACTGCTGCGTTTATGTCCCTGTACACATGCTTGATTCTCTTTCGGAGACATAGCAATCCATAGGTTTTAAGATACTTAAGAGTCAGGTACATTCTTAGGCGTTTAATATGGGGTGTTGAGTCCATTTCGTTGAGCAAGGAGTAGCTCTTGTCTATTCCATATTTGGCTTAAGGAACTTTATCTGTGCTCATTTCAATCTCTGGTTTTATGCAGCACCCCAACTCACCTTTACCCTTAAACAAGCATAAGTTGGTTTTCTAAATTTGAGACCCTGTTCTGTTCTGTAATTCAGTTCCTGTGTAGCCAAGTTTACATTCCGTGTATTACTGATATCTTATGATGTTTCTTTTTCTGTGTGACTTATTTCAGTTAGAATCATCGTACCTGAATCCACTCATTGTGCTGCTACGGGCCTGATGACATAGATTTCACTGCTGAGTGATACTGCATTGTACGTAAGTACCACAAGTTCTTTATCCATTTTTCACTTTCTGTGATATTGAACTTGTACGGTAAACGAGGTTCTTGTAAACAGAGGCGTCCCAAACATTGGGGTGGCTGTGTCTTTTTGATTTTAATTTCCCTAAGCTATAGGACCATAGTGGAAGTGCCCTAGGCTCTGTTGCTTTGTTTTTTAGATGTTTCAGGAAACACCATACACTTCTCCCGAGTGTCTGTTGGCAGTTTACATCCCGCCCATCAGCATAACAAGGCTCCCAGTTCTCCATGGCCTGTCCTGCCTTTCTGGATTTTACACTTTTTTCAGATGGCCCTTTTGACCGGGGGGAAGTGAGACTTCATTGTAGTGCAGATTTCCTTTGCAAGCTTGCTTGGTTGGCCAAAAAGGGCGTACGCGTTTTTTCCTGAATATATTCAGGAAAAAACGCGTACGCCCTTTTTGGCCAAGTGCATCATTGTGGACGTTCTGCCTCTTTTCCTATGCTTTCAATGCAATTCCAGTCTACCTCCTGAAATCGGTTTCCTGCAATTCTGCCCCGCTTTCAAGTCCTCTTGGCAGCCTTACTTCAGTATATTTTTGGACGATAGCTGTCATTTATAACTCTGCAGGTTTGTGAATTACAGTGCCCCTGAGCTCCTTTCTTCAACTCGCTTTCTTTTGAGCTGGCCGCAACACCGCAGGATGGCTTCAGGCCCTAATCTGGTTCCGGCACGGCACGCTGAGCCTTTGGTTATTTCCTCTTCCTGGTGGGAAATGAGAGTTAAATTTGCCCGTCCAGACACCTCCAGCTAGTCTCTCATTGGTTCTCGCTATTCCTGTTCATCTTCCGCAGAAATTGCAAACTGGGCCAAACAGGAGGTTAAAGGGACAGACTCTCCAAGTCGGGAGAGTGTTAGTAAAGCGTCTGGAATGTTGCACCCGAGTACCAGGGTACGAAAACTGAGACATATTTGAACACGTCTCCCGATCACATGGTTGATCATACTCTAGGTTCCACATGCATGTTTTAGCTGAAGGAAGAATACCTTAAACCTGGGTAGTTGAAACCCGTGGAATGGGTACCATGCAATATGACTTCAAAGGGTCTTCATTTGCTCACCGAACCTCTCCAATCCTATCACTGCTGCGTTTATGTCCCTGTACACATGCTTGATTCTCTTTCGGAGACATAGCAATCCATAGGTTTTAAGATACTTAAGAGTCAGGTACATTCTTAGGCGTTTAATATGGGGTGTTGAGTCCATTTCGTTGAGCAAGGAGTAGCTCTTGTCTATTCCATATTTGGCTTAAGGAACTTTATCTGTGCTCATTTCAATCTCTGGTTTTATGCAGCACCCCAACTCACCTTTACCCTTAAACAAGCATAAGTTGGTTTTCTAAATTTGAGACCCTGTTCTGTTCTGTAATTCAGTTCCTGTGTAGCCAAGTTTACATTCCGTGTATTACTGATATCTTATGATGTTTCTTTTTCTGTGTGACTTATTTCAGTTAGAATCATCGTACCTGAATCCACTCATTGTGCTGCTACGGGCCTGATGACATAGATTTCACTGCTGAGTGATACTGCATTGTACGTAAGTACCACAAGTTCTTTATCCATTTTTCACTTTCTGTGATATTGAACTTGTACGGTAAACGAGGTTCTTGTAAACAGAGGCGTCCCAAACATTGGGGTGGCTGTGTCTTTTTGATTTTAATTTCCCTAAGCTATAGGACCATAAGTGGAAGTGCCCTAGGCTCTGTTGCTTTGTTTTTTAGATGTTTCAGGAAACACCATACACTTCTCCCGAGTGTCTGTTGGCAGTTTACATCCCGCCCATCAGCATAACAAGGCTCCCAGTTCTCCATGGCCTGTCCTGCCTTTCTGGATTTTACACTTTTTTCAGATGGCCCTTTTGACCGGGGGGAAGTGAGACTTCATTGTAGTGCAGATTTCCTTTGCAAGCTTGCTTGGTTGGCCAAAAAGGGCGTACGCGTTTTTTCCTGAATATATTCAGGAAAAAACGCGTACGCCCTTTTTGGCCAAGTGCATCATTGTGGACGTTCTGCCTCTTTTCCTATGCTTTCAATGCAATTCCAGTCTACCTCCTGAAATCGGTTTCCTGCAATTCTGCCCCGCTTTCAAGTCCTCTTGGCAGCCTTACTTCAATATATTTTTGGACGATAGCTGTCATTTATAACTCTGCAGGTTTGTGAATTACAGTGCCCCTGAGCTCCTTTCTTCAACTCGCTTTCTTGTGAGCTGGCCGCAACACCGCAGGATGGCTTCAGGCCCTAATCTGGTTCCGGCACGGCACGCTGAGCCTTTGGTTATTTCCTCTTCCTGGTGGGAAATGAGAGTTAAATTTGCCCGTCCAGACACCTCCAGCTAGTCTCTCATTGGTTCTCGCTATTCCTGTTCATCTTCCGCAGAAATTGCAAACTGGGCCAAACAGGAGGTTAAAGGGACAGACTCTCCAAGTCGGGAGAGTGTTAGTAAAGCGTCTGGAATGTTGCACCCGAGTACCAGGGTACGAAAACTGAGACATATTTGAACACGTCTCCCGATCACATGGTTGATCATACTCTAGGTTCCACATGCATGTTTTAGCTGAAGGAAGAATACCTTAAACCTGGGTAGTTGAAACCCGTGGAATGGGTACCATGCAATATGACTTCAAAGGGTCTTCATTTGCTCACCGAACCTCTCCAATCCTATCACTGCTGCGTTTATGTCCCTGTACACATGCTTGATTCTCTTTCGGAGACATAGCAATCCATAGGTTTTAAGATACTTAAGAGTCAGGTACATTCTTAGGCGTTTAATATGGGGTGTTGAGTCCATTTCGTTGAGCAAGGAGTAGCTCTTGTCTATTCCATATTTGGCTTAAGGAACTTTATCTGTGCTCATTTCAATCTCTGGTTTTATGCAGCACCCCAACTCACCTTTACCCTTAAACAAGCATAAGTTGGTTTTCTAAATTTGAGACCCTGTTCTGTTCTGTAATTCAGTTCCTGTGTAGCCAAGTTTACATTCCGTGTATTACTGATATCTTATGATGTTTCTTTTTCTGTGTGACTTATTTCAGTTAGAATCATCGTACCTGAATCCACTCATTGTGCTGCTACGGGCCTGATGACATAGATTTCACTGCTGAGTGATACTGCATTGTACGTAAGTACCACAAGTTCTTTATCCATTTTTCACTTTCTGTGATATTGAACTTGTACGGTAAACGAGGTTCTTGTAAACAGAGGCGTCCCAAACATTGGGGTGGCTGTGTCTTTTTGATTTTAATTTCCCTAAGCTATAGGACCATAAGTGGAAGTGCCCTAGGCTCTGTTGCTTTGTTTTTTAGATGTTTCAGGAAACACCATACACTTCTCCCGAGTGTCTGTTGGCAGTTTACATCCCGCCCATCAGCATAACAAGGCTCCCAGTTCTCCATGGCCTGTCCTGCCTTTCTGGATTTTACACTTTTTTCAGATGGCCCTTTTGACCGGGGGGAAGTGAGACTTCATTGTAGTGCAGATTTCCTTTGCAAGCTTGCTTGGTTGGCCAAAAAGGGCGTACGCGTTTTTTCCTGAATATATTCAGGAAAAAACGCGTACGCCCTTTTTGGCCAAGTGCATCATTGTGGACGTTCTGCCTCTTTTCCTATGCTTTCAATGCAATTCCAGTCTACCTCCTGAAATCGGTTTCCTGCAATTCTGCCCCGCTTTCAAGTCCTCTTGGCAGCCTTACTTCAGTATATTTTTGGACGATAGCTGTCATTTATAACTCTGCAGGTTTGTGAATTACAGTGCCCCTGAGCTCCTTTCTTCAACTCGCTTTCTTGTGAGCTGGCCGCAACACCGCAGGATGGCTTCAGGCCCTAATCTGGTTCCGGCACGGCACGCTGAGCCTTTGGTTATTTCCTCTTCCTGGTGGGAAATGAGAGTTAAATTTGCCCGTCCAGACACCTCCAGCTAGTCTCTCATTGGTTCTCGCTATTCCTGTTCATCTTCCGCAGAAATTGCAAACTGGGCCAAACAGGAGGTTAAAGGGACTGACTCTCCAAGTCGGGAGAGTGTTAGTAAAGCGTCTGGAATGTTGCACCCGAGTACCAGGGTACGAAAACTGAGACATATTTGAACACGTCTCCCGATCACATGGTTGATCATACTCTAGGTTCCACATGCATGTTTTAGCTGAAGGAAGAATACCTTAAACCTGGGTAGTTGAAACCCGTGGAATGGGTACCATGCAATATGACTTCAAAGGGTCTTCATTTGCTCACCGAACCTCTCCAATCCTATCACTGCTGCGTTTATGTCCCTGTACACATGCTTGATTCTCTTTCGGAGACATAGCAATCCATAGGTTTTAAGATACTTAAGAGTCAGGTACATTCTTAGGCGTTTAATATGCGGTGTTGAGTCCATTTCGTTGAGCAAGGAGTAGCTCTTGTCTATTCCATATTTGGCTTAAGGAACTTTATCTGTGCTCATTTCAATCTCTGGTTTTATGCAGCACCCCAACTCACCTTTACCCTTAAACAAGCATAAGTTGGTTTTCTAAATTTGAGACCCTGTTCTGTTCTGTAATTCAGTTCCTGTGTAGCCAAGTTTACATTCCGTGTATTACTGATATCTTATGATGTTTCTTTTTCTGTGTGACTTATTTCAGTTAGAATCATCGTACCTGAATCCACTCATTGTGCTGCTACGGGCCTGATGACATAGATTTCACTGCTGAGTGATACTGCATTGTACGTAAGTACCACAAGTTCTTTATCCATTTTTCACTTTCTGTGATATTGAACTTGTACGGTAAACGAGGTTCTTGTAAACAGAGGCGTCCCAAACATTGGGGTGGCTGTGTCTTTTTGATTTTAATTTCCCTAAGCTATAGGACCATAAGTGGAAGTGCCCTAGGCTCTGTTGCTTTGTTTTTTAGATGTTTCAGGAAACACCATACACTTCTCCCGAGTGTCTGTTGGCAGTTTACATCCCGCCCATCAGCATAACAAGGCTCCCAGTTCTCCATGGCCTGTCCTGCCTTTCTGGATTTTACACTTTTTTCAGATGGCCCTTTTGACCGGGGGGAAGTGAGACTTCATTGTAGTGCAGATTTCCTTTGCAAGCTTGCTTGGTTGGCCAAAAAGGGCATACGCGTTTTTTCCTGAATATATTCAGGAAAAAACGCGTACGCCCTTTTTGGCCAAGTGCATCATTGTGGACGTTCTGCCTCTTTTCCTATGCTTTCAATGCAATTCCAGTCTACCTCCTGAAATCGGTTTCCTGCAATTCTGCCCCGCTTTCAAGTCCTCTTGGCAGCCTTACTTCAGTATATTTTTGGACGATAGCTGTCATTTATAACTCTGCAGGTTTGTGAATTACAGTGCCCCTGAGCTCCTTTCTTCAACTCGCTTTCTTGTGAGCTGGCCGCAACACCGCAGGATGGCTTCAGGCCCTAATCTGGTTCCGGCACGGCACGCTGAGCCTTTGGTTATTTCCTCTTCCTGGTGGGAAATGAGAGTTAAATTTGCCCGTCCAGACACCTCCAGCTAGTCTCTCATTGGTTCTCGCTATTCCTGTTCATCTTCCGCAGAAATTGCAAACTGGGCCAAACAGGAGGTTAAAGGGACAGACTCTCCAAGTCGGGAGAGTGTTAGTAAAGCGTCTGGAATGTTGCACCCGAGTACCAGGGTACGAAAACTGAGACATATTTGAACACGTCTCCCGATCACATGGTTGATCATACTCTAGGTTCCACATGCATGTTTTAGCTGAAGGAAGAATACCTTAAACCTGGGTAGTTGAAACCCGTGGAATGGGTACCATGCAATATGACTTCAAAGGGTCTTCATTTGCTCACCGAACCTCTCCAATCCTATCACTGCTGCGTTTATGTCCCTGTACACATGCTTGATTCTCTTTCGGAGACATAGCAATCCATAGGTTTTAAGATACTTAAGAGTCAGGTACATTCTTAGGCGTTTAATATGGGGTGTTGAGTCCATTTCGTTGAGCAAGGAGTAGCTCTTGTCTATTCCATATTTGGCTTAAGGAACTTTATCTGTGCTCATTTCAATCTCTGGTTTTATGCAGCACCCCAACTCACCTTTACCCTTAAACAAGCATAAGTTGGTTTTCTAAATTTGAGACCCTGTTCTGTTCTGTAATTCAGTTCCTGTGTAGCCAAGTTTACATTCCGTGTATTACTGATATCTTATGATGTTTCTTTTTCTGTGTGACTTATTTCAGTTAGAATCATCGTACCTGAATCCACTCATTGTGCTGCTACGGGCCTGATGACATAGATTTCACTGCTGAGTGATACTGCATTGTACGTAAGTACCACAAGTTCTTTATCCATTTTTCACTTTCTGTGATATTGAACTTGTACGGTAAACGAGGTTCTTGTAAACAGAGGCGTCCCAAACATTGGGGTGGCTGTGTCTTTTTGATTTTAATTTCCCTAAGCTATAGGACCATAAGTGGAAGTGCCCTAGGCTCTGTTGCTTTGTTTTTTAGATGTTTCAGGAAACACCATACACTTCTCCCGAGTGTCTGTTGGCAGTTTACATCCCGCCCATCAGCATAACAAGGCTCCC
Organism: Globicephala melas; assembly: GCF_963455315.2. Classification (NCBI taxonomy): domain Eukaryota; kingdom Metazoa; phylum Chordata; class Mammalia; order Artiodactyla; family Delphinidae; genus Globicephala; species Globicephala melas. The sequence goes on along the minus strand of NW_027207504.1, from coordinate 219,836 downwards.
AGTTCTCCATGGCCTGTCCTGCCTTTCTGGATTTTACACTTTTTTCAGATGGCCCTTTTGACCGGGGGGAAGTGAGACTTCATTGTTGTGCAGATTTCCTTTGCAAGCTTGCTTGGTTGGCCAAAAAGGGCGTACGCGTTTTTTCCTGAATATATTCAGGAAAAAACGCATACGCCCTTTTTGGCCAAGTGCATCATTGTGGACGTTCTGCCTCTTTTCCTATGCTTTCAATGCAATTCCAGTCTACCTCCTGAAATCGGTTTCCTGCAATTCTGCCCCGCTTTCAAGTCCTCTTGGCAGCCTTACTTCAGTATATTTTTGGACGATAGCTGTCATTTATAACTCTGCAGGTTTGTGAATTACAGTGCCCCTGAGCTCCTTTCTTCAACTCGCTTTCTTGTGAGCTGGCCGCAACACCGCAGGATGGCTTCAGGCCCTAATCTGGTTCCGGCACGGCACGCTGAGCCTTTGGTTATTTCCTCTTCCTGGTGGGAAATGAGAGTTAAATTTGCCCGTCCAGACACCTCCAGCTAGTCTCTCATTGGTTCTCGCTATTCCTGTTCATCTTCCGCAGAAATTGCAAACTGGGCCAAACAGGAGGTTAAAGGGACAGACTCTCCAAGTCGGGAGAGTGTTAGTAAAGCGTCTGGAATGTTGCACCCGAGTACCAGGGTACGAAAACTGAGACATATTTGAACACGTCTCCCGATCACATGGTTGATCATACTCTAGGTTCCACATGCATGTTTTAGCTGAAGGAAGAATACCTTAAACCTGGGTAGTTGAAACCCGTGGAATGGGTACCATGCAATATGACTTCAAAGGGTCTTCATTTGCTCACCGAACCTCTCCAATCCTATCACTGCTGCGTTTATGTCCCTGTACACATGCTTGATTCTCTTTCGGAGACATAGCAATCCATAGGTATTAAGATACTTAAGAGTCAGGTACATTCTTAGGCGTTTAATATGGGGTGTTGAGTCCATTTCGTTGAGCAAGGAGTAGCTCTTGTGTATTCCATATTTGGCTTAAGGAACTTTATCTGTGCTCATTTCAATCTCTGGTTTTATGCAGCACCCCAACTCACCTTTACCCTTAAACAAGCATAAGTTGGTTTTCTAAATTTGAGACCCTGTTCTGTTCTGTAATTCAGTTCCTGTGTAGCCAAGTTTACATTCCGTGTATTACTGATATCTTATGATGTTTCTTTTTCTGTGTGACTTATTTCAGTTAGAATCATCGTACCTGAATCCACTCATTGTGCTGCTACGGGCCTGATGACATAGATTTCACTGCTGAGTGATACTGCATTGTACGTAAGTACCACAAGTTCTTTATCCATTTTTCACTTTCTGTGATATTGAACTTGTACGGTAAACGAGGTTCTTGTAAACAGAGGCGTCCCAAACATTGGGGTGGCTGTGTCTTTTTGATTTTAATTTCCCTAAGCTATAGGACCATAAGTGGAAGTGCCCTAGGCTCTGTTGCTTTGTTTTTTAGATGTTTCAGGAAACACCATACACTTCTCCCGAGTGTCTGTTGGCAGTTTACATCCCGCCCATCAGCATAACAAGGCTCCCAGTTCTCCATGGCCTGTCCTGCCTTTCTGGATTTTACACTTTTTTCAGATGGCCCTTTTGACCGGGGGGAAGTGAGACTTCATTGTAGTGCAGATTTCCTTTGCAAGCTTGCTTGGTTGGCCAAAAAGGGCGTACGCGTTTTTTCCTGAATATATTCAGGAAAAAACGCATACGCCCTTTTTGGCCAAGTGCATCATTGTGGACGTTCTGCCTCTTTTCCTATGCTTTCAATGCAATTCCAGTCTACCTCCTGAAATCGGTTTCCTGCAATTCTGCCCCGCTTTCAAGTCCTCTTGGCAGCCTTACTTCAGTATATTTTTGGACGATAGCTGTCATTTATAACTCTGCAGGTTTGTGAATTACAGTGCCCCTGAGCTCCTTTCTTCAACTCGCTTTCTTGTGAGCTGGCCGCAACACCGCAGGATGGCTTCAGGCCCTAATCTGGTTCCGGCACGGCACGCTGAGCCTTTGGTTATTTCCTCTTCCTGGTGGGAAATGAGAGTTAAATTTGCCCGTCCAGACACCTCCAGCTAGTCTCTCATTGGTTCTCGCTATTCCTGTTCATCTTCCGCAGAAATTGCAAACTGGGCCAAACAGGAGGTTAAAGGGACAGACTCTCCAAGTCGGGAGAGTGTTAGTAAAGCGTCTGGAATGTTGCACCCGAGTACCAGGGTACGAAAACTGAGACATATTTGAACACGTCTCCCGATCACATGGTTGATCATACTCTAGGTTCCACATGCATGTTTTAGCTGAAGGAAGAATACCTTAAACCTGGGTAGTTGAAACCCGTGGAATGGGTACCATGCAATATGACTTCAAAGGGTCTTCATTTGCTCACCGAACCTCTCCAATCCTATCACTGCTGCGTTTATGTCCCTGTACACATGCTTGATTCTCTTTCGGAGACATAGCAATCCATAGGTATTAAGATACTTAAGAGTCAGGTACATTCTTAGGCGTTTAATATGGGGTGTTGAGTCCATTTCGTTGAGCAAGGAGTAGCTCTTGTGTATTCCATATTTGGCTTAAGGAACTTTATCTGTGCTCATTTCAATCTCTGGTTTTATGCAGCACCCCAACTCACCTTTACCCTTAAACAAGCATAAGTTGGTTTTCTAAATTTGAGACCCTGTTCTGTTCTGTAATTCAGTTCCTGTGTAGCCAAGTTTACATTCCGTGTATTACTGATATCTTATGATGTTTCTTTTTCTGTGTGACTTATTTCAGTTAGAATCATCGTACCTGAATCCACTCATTGTGCTGCTACGGGCCTGATGACATAGATTTCACTGCTGAGTGATACTGCATTGTACGTAAGTACCACAAGTTCTTTATCCATTTTTCACTTTCTGTGATATTGAACTTGTACGGTAAACGAGGTTCTTGTAAACAGAGGCGTCCCAAACATTGGGGTGGCTGTGTCTTTTTGATTTTAATTTCCCTAAGCTATAGGACCATAAGTGGAAGTGCCCTAGGCTCTGTTGCTTTGTTTTTTAGATGTTTCAGGAAACACCATACACTTCTCCCGAGTGTCTGTTGGCAGTTTACATCCCGCCCATCAGCATAACAAGGCTCCCAGTTCTCCATGGCCTGTCCTGCCTTTCTGGATTTTACACTTTTTTCAGATGGCCCTTTTGACCGGGGGGAAGTGAGACTTCATTGTAGTGCAGATTTCCTTTGCAAGCTTGCTTGGTTGGCCAAAAAGGGCGTACGCGTTTTTTCCTGAATATATTCAGGAAAAAACGCATACGCCCTTTTTGGCCAAGTGCATCATTGTGGACGTTCTGCCTCTTTTCCTATGCTTTCAATGCAATTCCAGTCTACCTCCTGAAATCGGTTTCCTGCAATTCTGCCCCGCTTTCAAGTCCTCTTGGCAGCCTTACTTCAGTATATTTTTGGACGATAGCTGTCATTTATAACTCTGCAGGTTTGTGAATTACAGTGCCCCTGAGCTCCTTTCTTCAACTCGCTTTCTTGTGAGCTGGCCGCAACACCGCAGGATGGCTTCAGGCCCTAATCTGGTTCCGGCACGGCACGCTGAGCCTTTGGTTATTTCCTCTTCCTGGTGGGAAATGAGAGTTAAATTTGCCCGTCCAGACACCTCCAGCTAGTCTCTCATTGGTTCTCGCTATTCCTGTTCATCTTCCGCAGAAATTGCAAACTGGGCCAAACAGGAGGTTAAAGGGACAGACTCTCCAAGTCGGGAGAGTGTTAGTAAAGCGTCTGGAATGTTGCACCCGAGTACCAGGGGAGGAAAACTGAGACATATTTGAACACGTCTCCCGATCACATGGTTGATCATACTCTAGGTTCCACATGCATGTTTTAGCTGAAGGAAGAATACCTTAAACCTGGGTAGTTGAAACCCGTGGAATGGGTACCATGCAATATGACTTCAAAGGGTCTTCATTTGCTCACCGAACCTCTCCAATCCTATCACTGCTGCGTTTATGTCCCTGTACACATGCTTGATTCTCTTTCGGAGACATAGCAATCCATAGGTTTTAAGATACTTAAGAGTCAGGTACATTCTTAGGCGTTTAATATGGGGTGTTGAGTCCATTTCGTTGAGCAAGGAGTAGCTCTTGTGTATTCCATATTTGGCTTAAGGAACTTTATCTGTGCTCATTTCAATCTCTGGTTTTATGCAGCACCCCAACTCACCTTTACCCTTAAACAAGCATAAGTTGGTTTTCTAAATTTGAGACCCTGTTCTGTTCTGTAATTCAGTTCCTGTGTAGCCAAGTTTACATTCCGTGTATTACTGATATCTTATGATGTTTCTTTTTCTGTGTGACTTATTTCAGTTAGAATCATCGTACCTGAATCCACTCATTGTGCTGCTACGGGCCTGATGACATAGATTTCACTGCTGAGTGATACTGCATTGTACGTAAGTACCACAAGTTCTTTATCCATTTTTCACTTTCTGTGATATTGAACTTGTACGGTAAACGAGGTTCTTGTAAACAGAGGCGTCCCAAACATTGGGGTGGCTGTGTCTTTTTGATTTTAATTTCCCTAAGCTATAGGACCATAAGTGGAAGTGCCCTAGGCTCTGTTGCTTTGTTTTTTAGATGTTTCAGGAAACACCATACACTTCTCCCGAGTGTCTGTTGGCAGTTTACATCCCGCCCATCAGCATAACAAGGCTCCCAGTTCTCCATGGCCTGTCCTGCCTTTCTGGATTTTACACTTTTTTCAGATGGCCCTTTTGACCGGGGGGAAGTGAGACTTCATTGTAGTGCAGATTTCCTTTGCAAGCTTGCTTGGTTGGCCAAAAAGGGCGTACGCGTTTTTTCCTGAATATATTCAGGAAAAAACGCGTACGCCCTTTTTGGCCAAGTGCATCATTGTGGACGTTCTGCCTCTTTTCCTATGCTTTCAATGCAATTCCAGTCTACCTCCTGAAATCGGTTTCCTGCAATTCTGCCCCGCTTTCAAGTCCTCTTGGCAGCCTTACTTCAGTATATTTTTGGACGATAGCTGTCATTTATAACTCTGCAGGTTTGTGAATTACAGTGCCCCTGAGCTCCTTTCTTCAACTCGCTTTCTTGTGAGCTGGCCGCAACACCGCAGGATGGCTTCAGGCCCTAATCTGGTTCCGGCACGGCACGCTGAGCCTTTGGTTATTTCCTCTTCCTGGTGGGAAATGAGAGTTAAATTTGCCCGTCCAGACACCTCCAGCTAGTCTCTCATTGGTTCTCGCTATTCCTGTTCATCTTCCGCAGAAATTGCAAACTGGGCCAAACAGGAGGTTAAAGGGACAGACTCTCCAAGTCGGGAGAGTGTTAGTAAAGCGTCTGGAATGTTGCACCCGAGTACCAGGGTACGAAAACTGAGACATATTTGAACACGTCTCCCGATCACATGGTTGATCATACTCTAGGTTCCACATGCATGTTTTAGCTGAAGGAAGAATACCTTAAACCTGGGTAGTTGAAACCCGTGGAATGGGTACCATGCAATATGACTTCAAAGGGTCTTCATTTGCTCACCGAACCTCTCCAATCCTATCACTGCTGCGTTTATGTCCCTGTACACATGCTTGATTCTCTTTCGGAGACATAGCAATCCATAGGTTTTAAGATACTTAAGAGTCAGGTACATTCTTAGGCGTTTAATATGGGGTGTTGAGTCCATTTCGTTGAGCAAGGAGTAGCTCTTGTCTATTCCATATTTGGCTTAAGGAACTTTATCTGTGCTCATTTCAATCTCTGGTTTTATGCAGCACCCCAACTCACCTTTACCCTTAAACAAGCATAAGTTGGTTTTCTAAATTTGAGACCCTGTTCTGTTCTGTAATTCAGTTCCTGTGTAGCCAAGTTTACATTCCGTGTATTACTGATATCTTATGATGTTTCTTTTTCTGTGTGACTTATTTCAGTTAGAATCATCGTACCTGAATCCACTCATTGTGCTGCTATGGGCCTGATGACATAGATTTCACTGCTGAGTGATACTGCATTGTACGTAAGTACCACAAGTTCTTTATCCATTTTTCACTTTCTGTGATATTGAACTTGTACGGTAAACGAGGTTCTTGTAAACAGAGGCGTCCCAAACATTGGGGTGGCTGTGTCTTTTTGATTTTAATTTCCCTAAGCTATAGGACCATAAGTGGAAGTGCCCTAGGCTCTGTTGCTTTGTTTTTTAGATGTTTCAGGAAACACCATACACTTCTCCCGAGTGTCTGTTGGCAGTTTACATCCCGCCCATCAGCATAACAAGGCTCCCAGTTCTCCATGGCCTGTCCTGCCTTTCTGGATTTTACACTTTTTTCAGATGGCCCTTTTGACCGGGGGGAAGTGAGACTTCATTGTAGTGCAGATTTCCTTTGCAAGCTTGCTTGGTTGGCCAAAAAGGGCGTACGCGTTTTTTCCTGAATATATTCAGGAAAAAACGCATACGCCCTTTTTGGCCAAGTGCATCATTGTGGACGTTCTGCCTCTTTTCCTATGCTTTCAATGCAATTCCAGTCTACCTCCTGAAATCGGTTTCCTGCAATTCTGCCCCGCTTTCAAGTCCTCTTGGCAGCCTTACTTCAGTATATTTTTGGACGATAGCTGTCATTTATAACTCTGCAGGTTTGTGAATTACAGTGCCCCTGAGCTCCTTTCTTCAACTCGCTTTCTTGTGAGCTGGCCGCAACACCGCAGGATGGCTTCAGGCCCTAATCTGGTTCCGGCACGGCACGCTGAGCCTTTGGTTATTTCCTCTTCCTGGTGGGAAATGAGAGTTAAATTTGCCCGTCCAGACACCTCCAGCTAGTCTCTCATTGGTTCTCGCTATTCCTGTTCATCTTCCGCAGAAATTGCAAACTGGGCCAAACAGGAGGTTAAAGGGACAGACTCTCCAAGTCGGGAGAGTGTTAGTAAAGCGTCTGGAATGTTGCACCCGAGTACCAGGGTACGAAAACTGAGACATATTTGAACACGTCTCCCGATCACATGGTTGATCATACTCTAGGTTCCACATGCATGTTTTAGCTGAAGGAAGAATACCTTAAACCTGGGTAGTTGAAACCCGTGGAATGGGTACCATGCAATATGACTTCAAAGGGTCTTCATTTGCTCACCGAACCTCTCCAATCCTATCACTGCTGCGTTTATGTCCCTGTACACATGCTTGATTCTCTTTCGGAGACATAGCAATCCATAGGTATTAAGATACTTAAGAGTCAGGTACATTCTTAGGCGTTTAATATGGGGTGTTGAGTCCATTTCGTTGAGCAAGGAGTAGCTCTTGTGTATTCCATATTTGGCTTAAGGAACTTTATCTGTGCTCATTTCAATCTCTGGTTTTATGCAGCACCCCAACTCACCTTTACCCTTAAACAAGCATAAGTTGGTTTTCTAAATTTGAGACCCTGTTCTGTTCTGTAATTCAGTTCCTGTGTAGCCAAGTTTACATTCCGTGTATTACTGATATCTTATGATGTTTCTTTTTCTGTGTGACTTATTTCAGTTAGAATCATCGTACCTGAATCCACTCATTGTGCTGCTACGGGCCTGATGACATAGATTTCACTGCTGAGTGATACTGCATTGTACGTAAGTACCACAAGTTCTTTATCCATTTTTCACTTTCTGTGATATTGAACTTGTACGGTAAACGAGGTTCTTGTAAACAGAGGCGTCCCAAACATTGGGGTGGCTGTGTCTTTTTGATTTTAATTTCCCTAAGCTATAGGACCATAAGTGGAAGTGCCCTAGGCTCTGTTGCTTTGTTTTTTAGATGTTTCAGGAAACACCATACACTTCTCCCGAGTGTCTGTTGGCAATTTACATCCCGCCCATCAGCATAACAAGGCTCCCAGTTCTCCATGGCCTGTCCTGCCTTTCTGGATTTTACACTTTTTTCAGATGGCCCTTTTGACCGGGGGGAAGTGAGACTTCATTGTAGTGCAGATTTCCTTTGCAAGCTTGCTTGGTTGGCCAAAAAGGGCGTATGCGTTTTTTCCTGAATATATTCAGGAAAAAACGCATACGCCCTTTTTGGCCAAGTGCATCATTGTGGACGTTCTGCCTCTTTTCCTATGCTTTCAATGCAATTCCAGTCTACCTCCTGAAATCGGTTTCCTGCAATTCTGCCCCGCTTTCAAGTCCTCTTGGCAGCCTTACTTCAGTATATTTTTGGACGATAGCTGTCATTTATAACTCTGCAGGTTTGTGAATTACAGTGCCCCTGAGCTCCTTTCTTCAACTCGCTTTCTTGTGAGCTGGCCGCAACACCGCAGGATGGCTTCAGGCCCTAATCTGGTTCCGGCACGGCACGCTGAGCCTTTGGTTATTTCCTCTTCCTGGTGGGAAATGAGAGTTAAATTTGCCCGTCCAGACACCTCCAGCTAGTCTCTCATTGGTTCTCGCTATTCCTGTTCATCTTCCGCAGAAATTGCAAACTGGGCCAAACAGGAGGTTAAAGGGACAGACTCTCCAAGTCGGGAGAGTGTTAGTAAAGCGTCTGGAATGTTGCACCCGAGTACCAGGGTACGAAAACTGAGACATATTTGAACACGTCTCCCGATCACATGGTTGATCATACTCTAGGTTCCACATGCATGTTTTAGCTGAAGGAAGAATACCTTAAACCTGGGTAGTTGAAACCCGTGGAATGGGTACCATGCAATATGACTTCAAAGGGTCTTCATTTGCTCACCGAACCTCTCCAATCCTATCACTGCTGCGTTTATGTCCCTGTACACATGCTTGATTCTCTTTCGGAGACATAGCAATCCATAGGTTTTAAGATACTTAAGAGTCAGGTACATTCTTAGGCGTTTAATATGGGGTGTTGAGTCCATTTCGTTGAGCAAGGAGTAGCTCTTGTCTATTCCATATTTGGCTTAAGGAACTTTATCTGTGCTCATTTCAATCTCTGGTTTTATGCAGCACCCCAACTCACCTTTACCCTTAAACAAGCATAAGTTGGTTTTCTAAATTTGAGACCCTGTTCTGTTCTGTAATTCAGTTCCTGTGTAGCCAAGTTTACATTCCGTGTATTACTGATATCTTATGATGTTTCTTTTTCTGTGTGACTTATTTCAGTTAGAATCATCGTACCTGAATCCACTCATTGTGCTGCTATGGGCCTGATGACATAGATTTCACTGCTGAGTGATACTGCATTGTACGTAAGTACCACAAGTTCTTTATCCATTTTTCACTTTCTGTGATATTGAACTTGTACGGTAAACGAGGTTCTTGTAAACAGAGGCGTCCCAAACATTGGGGTGGCTGTGTCTTTTTGATTTTAATTTCCCTAAGCTATAGGACCATAAGTGGAAGTGCCCTAGGCTCTGTTGCTTTGTTTTTTAGATGTTTCAGGAAACACCATACACTTCTCCCGAGTGTCTGTTGGCAGTTTACATCCCGCCCATCAGCATAACAAGGCTCCCAGTTCTCCATGGCCTGTCCTGCCTTTCTGGATTTTACACTTTTTTCAGATGGCCCTTTTGACCGGGGGGAAGTGAGACTTCATTGTAGTGCAGATTTCCTTTGCAAGCTTGCTTGGTTGGCCAAAAAGGGCGTACGCGTTTTTTCCTGAATATATTCAGGAAAAAACGCATACGCCCTTTTTGGCCAAGTGCATCATTGTGGACGTTCTGCCTCTTTTCCTATGCTTTCAATGCAATTCCAGTCTACCTCCTGAAATCGGTTTCCTGCAATTCTGCCCCGCTTTCAAGTCCTCTTGGCAGCCTTACTTCAGTATATTTTTGGACGATAGCTGTCATTTATAACTCTGCAGGTTTGTGAATTACAGTGCCCCTGAGCTCCTTTCTTCAACTCGCTTTCTTGTGAGCTGGCCGCAACACCGCAGGATGGCTTCAGGCCCTAATCTGGTTCCGGCACGGCACGCTGAGCCTTTGGTTATTTCCTCTTCCTGGTGGGAAATGAGAGTTAAATTTGCCCGTCCAGACACCTCCAGCTAGTCTCTCATTGGTTCTCGCTATTCCTGTTCATCTTCCGCAGAAATTGCAAACTGGGCCAAACAGGAGGTTAAAGGGACAGACTCTCCAAGTCGGGAGAGTGTTAGTAAAGCGTCTGGAATGTTGCACCCGAGTACCAGGGTACGAAAACTGAGACATATTTGAACACGTCTCCCGATCACATGGTTGATCATACTCTAGGTTCCACATGCATGTTTTAGCTGAAGGAAGAATACCTTAAACCTGGGTAGTTGAAACCCGTGGAATGGGTACCATGCAATATGACTTCAAAGGGTCTTCATTTGCTCACCGAACCTCTCCAATCCTATCACTGCTGCGTTTATGTCCCTGTACACATGCTTGATTCTCTTTCGGAGACATAGCAATCCATAGGTATTAAGATACTTAAGAGTCAGGTACATTCTTAGGCGTTTAATATGGGGTGTTGAGTCCATTTCGTTGAGCAAGGAGTAGCTCTTGTGTATTCCATATTTGGCTTAAGGAACTTTATCTGTGCTCATTTCAATCTCTGGTTTTATGCAGCACCCCAACTCACCTTTACCCTTAAACAAGCATAAGTTGGTTTTCTAAATTTGAGACCCTGTTCTGTTCTGTAATTCAGTTCCTGTGTAGCCAAGTTTACATTCCGTGTATTACTGATATCTTATGATGTTTCTTTTTCTGTGTGACTTATTTCAGTTAGAATCATCGTACCTGAATCCACTCATTGTGCTGCTACGGGCCTGATGACATAGATTTCACTGCTGAGTGATACTGCATTGTACGTAAGTACCACAAGTTCTTTATCCATTTTTCACTTTCTGTGATATTGAACTTGTACGGTAAACGAGGTTCTTGTAAACAGAGGCGTCCCAAACATTGGGGTGGCTGTGTCTTTTTGATTTTAATTTCCCTAAGCTATAGGACCATAAGTGGAAGTGCCCTAGGCTCTGTTGCTTTGTTTTTTAGATGTTTCAGGAAACACCATACACTTCTCCCGAGTGTCTGTTGGCAATTTACATCCCGCCCATCAGCATAACAAGGCTCCCAGTTCTCCATGGCCTGTCCTGCCTTTCTGGATTTTACACTTTTTTCAGATGGCCCTTTTGACCGGGGGGAAGTGAGACTTCATTGTAGTGCAGATTTCCTTTGCAAGCTTGCTTGGTTGGCCAAAAAGGGCGTATGCGTTTTTTCCTGAATATATTCAGGAAAAAACGCATACGCCCTTTTTGGCCAAGTGCATCATTGTGGACGTTCTGCCTCTTTTCCTATGCTTTCAATGCAATTCCAGTCTACCTCCTGAAATCGGTTTCCTGCAATTCTGCCCCGCTTTCAAGTCCTCTTGGCAGCCTTACTTCAGTATATTTTTGGACGATAGTTGTCATTTATAACTCTGCAGGTTTGTGAATTACAGTGCCCCTGAGCTCCTTTCTTCAACTCGTTTTCTTGTGAGCTGGCCGCAACACCGCAGGATGGCTTCAGGCCCTAATCTGGTTCCGGCATGGCACGCTGAGCCTTTGGTTATTTCCTCTTCCTGGTGGGAAATGAGAGTTAAATTTGCCCGTCCAGACACCTCCAGCTAGTCTCTCATTGGTTCTCGCTATTCCTGTTCATCTTCCGCAGAAATTGCAAACTGGGCCAAACAGGAGGTTAAAGGGACTGACTCTCCAAGTCGGGAGAGTGTTAGTAAAGCGTCTGGAATGTTGCACCCGAGTACCAGGGTACGAAAACTGAGACATATTTGAACACGTCTCCCGATCACATGGTTGATCATACTCTAGGTTCCACATGCATGTTTTAGCTGAAGGAAGAATACCTTAAACCTGGGTAGTTGAAACCCGTGGAATGGGTACCATGCAATATGACTTCAAAGGGTCTTCATTTGCTCACCGAACCTCTCCAATCCTATCACTGCTGCGTTTATGTCCCTGTACACATGCTTGATTCTCTTTCGGAGACATAGCAATCCATAGGTTTTAAGATACTTAAGAGTCAGGTACATTCTTAGGCGTTTAATATGCGGTGTTGAGTCCATTTCGTTGAGCAAGGAGTAGCTCTTGTGTATTCCATATTTGGCTTAAGGAACTTTATCTGTGCTCATTTCAATCTCTGGTTTTATGCAGCACCCCAACTCACCTTTACCCTTAAACAAGCATAAGTTGGTTTTCTAAATTTGAGACCCTGTTCTGTTCTGTAATTCAGTTCCTGTGTAGCCAAGTTTACATTCCGTGTATTACTGATATCTTATGATGTTTCTTTTTCTGTGTGACTTATTTCAGTTAGAATCATCGTACCTGAATCCACTCATTGTGCTGCTACGGGCCTGATGACATAGATTTCACTGCTGAGTGATACTGCATTGTACGTAAGTACCACAAGTTCTTTATCCATTTTTCACTTTCTGTGATATTGAACTTGTACGGTAAACGAGGTTCTTGTAAACAGAGGCGTCCCAAACATTGGGGTGGCTGTGTCTTTTTGATTTTAATTTCCCTAAGCTATAGGACCATAAGTGGAAGTGCCCTAGGCTCTGTTGCTTTGTTTTTTAGATGTTTCAGGAAACACCATACACTTCTCCCGAGTGTCTGTTGGCAGTTTACATCCCGCCCATCAGCATAACAAGGCTCCCAGTTCTCCATGGCCTGTCCTGCCTTTCTGGATTTTACACTTTTTTCAGATGGCCCTTTTGACCGGGGGGAAGTGAGACTTCATTGTAGTGCAGATTTCCTTTGCAAGCTTGCTTGGTTGGCCAAAAAGGGCGTATGCGTTTTTTCCTGAATATATTCAGGAAAAAACGCATACGCCCTTTTTGGCCAAGTGCATCATTGTGGACGTTCTGCCTCTTTTCCTATGCTTTCAATGCAATTCCAGTCTACCTCCTGAAATCGGTTTCCTGCAATTCTGCCCCGCTTTCAAGTCCTCTTGGCAGCCTTACTTCAGTATATTTTTGGACGATAGTTGTCATTTATAACTCTGCAGGTTTGTGAATTACAGTGCCCCTGAGCTCCTTTCTTCAACTCGTTTTCTTGTGAGCTGGCCGCAACACCGCAGGATGGCTTCAGGCCCTAATCTGGTTCCGGCACGGCACGCTGAGCCTTTGGTTATTTCCTCTTCCTGGTGGGAAATGAGAGTTAAATTTGCCCGTCCAGACACCTCCAGCTAGTCTCTCATTGGTTCTCGCTATTCCTGTTCATCTTCCGCAGAAATTGCAAACTGGGCCAAACAGGAGGTTAAAGGGACTGACTCTCCAAGTCGGGAGAGTGTTAGTAAAGCGTCTGGAATGTTGCACCCGAGTACCAGGGTACGAAAACTGAGACATATTTGAACACGTCTCCCGATCACATGGTTGATCATACTCTAGGTTCCACATGCATGTTTTAGCTGAAGGAAGAATACCTTAAACCTGGGTAGTTGAAACCCGTGGAATGGGTACCATGCAATATGACTTCAAAGGGTCTTCATTTGCTCACCGAACCTCTCCAATCCTATCACTGCTGCGTTTATGTCCCTGTACACATGCTTGATTCTCTTTCGGAGACATAGCAATCCATAGGTATTAAGATACTTAAGAGTCAGGTACATTCTTAGGCGTTTAATATGGGGTGTTGAGTCCATTTCGTTGAGCAAGGAGTAGCTCTTGTGTATTCCATATTTGGCTTAAGGAACTTTATCTGTGCTCATTTCAATCTCTGGTTTTATGCAGCACCCCAACTCACCTTTACCCTTAAACAAGCATAAGTTGGTTTTCTAAATTTGAGACCCTGTTCTGTTCTGTAATTCAGTTACTGTGTAGCCAAGTTTACATTCCGTGTATTACTGATATCTTATGATGTTTCTTTTTCTGTGTGACTTATTTCAGTTAGAATCATCGTACCTGAATCCACTCATTGTGCTGCTACGGGCCTGATGACATAGATTTCACTGCTGAGTGATACTGCATTGTACGTAAGTACCACAAGTTCTTTATCCATTTTTCACTTTCTGTGATATTGAACTTGTACGGTAAACGAGGTTCTTGTAAACAGAGGCGTCCCAAACATTGGGGTGGCTGTGTCTTTTTGATTTTAATTTCCCTAAGCTATAGGACCATAAGTGGAAGTGCCCTAGGCTCTGTTGCTTTGTTTTTTAGATGTTTCAGGAAACACCATACACTTCTCCCGAGTGTCTGTTGGCAATTTACATCCCGCCCATCAGCATAACAAGGCTCCCAGTTCTCCATGGCCTGTCCTGCCTTTCTGGATTTTACACTTTTTTCAGATGGCCCTTTTGACCGGGGGGAAGTGAGACTTCATTGTAGTGCAGATTTCCTTTGCAAGCTTGCTTGGTTGGCCAAAAAGGGCGTATGCGTTTTTTCCTGAATATATTCAGGAAAAAACGCATACGCCCTTTTTGGCCAAGTGCATCATTGTGGACGTTCTGCCTCTTTTCCTATGCTTTCAATGCAATTCCAGTCTACCTCCTGAAATCGGTTTCCTGCAATTCTGCCCCGCTTTCAAGTCCTCTTGGCAGCCTTACTTCAGTATATTTTTGGACGATAGTTGTCATTTATAACTCTGCAGGTTTGTGAATTACAGTGCCCCTGAGCTCCTTTCTTCAACTCGTTTTCTTGTGAGCTGGCCGCAACACCGCAGGATGGCTTCAGGCCCTAATCTTGTTCCGGCATGGCACGCTGAGCCTTTGGTTATTTCCTCTTCCTGGTGGGAAATGAGAGTTAAATTTGCCCGTCCAGACACCTCCAGCTAGTCTCTCATTGGTTCTCGCTATTCCTGTTCATCTTCCGCAGAAATTGCAAACTGGGCCAAACAGGAGGTTAAAGGGACTGACTCTCCAAGTCGGGAGAGTGTTAGTAAAGCGTCTGGAATGTTGCACCCGAGTACCAGGGTACGAAAACTGAGACATATTTGAACACGTCTCCCGATCACATGGTTGATCATACTCTAGGTTCCACATGCATGTTTTAGCTGAAGGAAGAATACCTTAAACCTGGGTAGTTGAAACCCGTGGAATGGGTACCATGCAATATGACTTCAAAGGGTCTTCATTTGCTCACCGAACCTCTCCAATCCTATCACTGCTGCGTTTATGTCCCTGTACACATGCTTGATTCTCTTTCGGAGACATAGCAATCCATAGGTTTTAAGATACTTAAGAGTCAGGTACATTCTTAGGCGTTTAATATGCGGTGTTGAGTCCATTTCGTTGAGCAAGGAGTAGCTCTTGTGTATTCCATATTTGGCTTAAGGAACTTTATCTGTGCTCATTTCAATCTCTGGTTTTATGCAGCACCCCAACTCACCTTTACCCTTAAACAAGCATAAGTTGGTTTTCTAAATTTGAGACCCTGTTCTGTTCTGTAATTCAGTTCCTGTGTAGCCAAGTTTACATTCCGTGTATTACTGATATCTTATGATGTTTCTTTTTCTGTGTGACTTATTTCAGTTAGAATCATCGTACCTGAATCCACTCATTGTGCTGCTACGGGCCTGATGACATAGATTTCACTGCTGAGTGATACTGCATTGTACGTAAGTACCACAAGTTCTTTATCCATTTTTCACTTTCTGTGATATTGAACTTGTACGGTAAACGAGGTTCTTGTAAACAGAGGCGTCCCAAACATTGGGGTGGCTGTGTCTTTTTGATTTTAATTTCCCTAAGCTATAGGACCATAAGTGGAAGTGCCCTAGGCTCTGTTGCTTTGTTTTTTAGATGTTTCAGGAAACACCATACACTTCTCCCGAGTGTCTGTTGGCAGTTTACATCCCGCCCATCAGCATAACAAGGCTCCCAGTTCTCCATGGCCTGTCCTGCCTTTCTGGATTTTACACTTTTTTCAGATGGCCCTTTTGACCGGGGGGAAGTGAGACTTCATTGTAGTGCAGATTTCCTTTGCAAGCTTGCTTGGTTGGCCAAAAAGGGCGTATGCGTTTTTTCCTGAATATATTCAGGAAAAAACGCATACGCCCTTTTTGGCCAAGTGCATCATTGTGGACGTTCTGCCTCTTTTCCTATGCTTTCAATGCAATTCCAGTCTACCTCCTGAAATCGGTTTCCTGCAATTCTGCCCCGCTTTCAAGTCCTCTTGGCAGCCTTACTTCAGTATATTTTTGGACGATAGTTGTCATTTATAACTCTGCAGGTTTGTGAATTACAGTGCCCCTGAGCTCCTTTCTTCAACTCGTTTTCTTGTGAGCTGGCCGCAACACCGCAGGATGGCTTCAGGCCCTAATCTGGTTCCGGCACGGCACGCTGAGCCTTTGGTTATTTCCTCTTCCTGGTGGGAAATGAGAGTTAAATTTGCCCGTCCAGACACCTCCAGCTAGTCTCTCATTGGTTCTCGCTATTCCTGTTCATCTTCCGCAGAAATTGCAAACTGGGCCAAACAGGAGGTTAAAGGGACTGACTCTCCAAGTCGGGAGAGTGTTAGTAAAGCGTCTGGAATGTTGCACCCGAGTACCAGGGTACGAAAACTGAGACATATTTGAACACGTCTCCCGATCACATGGTTGATCATACTCTAGGTTCCACATGCATGTTTTAGCTGAAGGAAGAATACCTTAAACCTGGGTAGTTGAAACCCGTGGAATGGGTACCATGCAATATGACTTCAAAGGGTCTTCATTTGCTCACCGAACCTCTCCAATCCTATCACTGCTGCGTTTATGTCCCTGTACACATGCTTGATTCTCTTTCGGAGACATAGCAATCCATAGGTTTTAAGATACTTAAGAGTCAGGTACATTCTTAGGCGTTTAATATGCGGTGTTGAGTCCATTTCGTTGAGCAAGGAGTAGCTCTTGTCTATTCCATATTTGGCTTAAGGAACTTTATCTGTGCTCATTTCAATCTCTGGTTTTATGCAGCACCCCAACTCACCTTTACCCTTAAACAAGCATAAGTTGGTTTTCTAAATTTGAGACCCTGTTCTGTTCTGTAATTCAGTTCCTGTGTAGCCAAGTTTACATTCCGTGTATTACTGATATCTTATGATGTTTCTTTTTCTGTGTGACTTATTTCAGTTAGAATCATCGTACCTGAATCCACTCATTGTGCTGCTACGGGCCTGATGACATAGATTTCACTGCTGAGTGATACTGCATTGTACGTAAGTACCACAAGTTCTTTATCCATTTTTCACTTTCTGTGATATTGAACTTGTACGGTAAACGAGGTTCTTGTAAACAGAGGCGTCCCAAACATTGGGGTGGCTGTGTCTTTTTGATTTTAATTTCCCTAAGCTATAGGACCATAAGTGGAAGTGCCCTAGGCTCTGTTGCTTTGTTTTTTAGATGTTTCAGGAAACACCATACACTTCTCCCGAGTGTCTGTTGGCAGTTTACATCCCGCCCATCAGCATAACAAGGCTCCCAGTTCTCCATGGCCTGTCCTGCCTTTCTGGATTTTACACTTTTTTCAGATGGCCCTTTTGACCGGGGGGAAGTGAGACTTCATTGTAGTGCAGATTTCCTTTGCAAGCTTGCTTGGTTGGCCAAAAAGGGCGTATGCGTTTTTTCCTGAATATATTCAGGAAAAAACGCATACGCCCTTTTTGGCCAAGTGCATCATTGTGGACGTTCTGCCTCTTTTCCTATGCTTTCAATGCAATTCCAGTCTACCTCCTGAAATCGGTTTCCTGCAATTCTGCCCCGCTTTCAAGTCCTCTTGGCAGCCTTACTTCAGTATATTTTTGGACGATAGTTGTCATTTATAACTCTGCAGGTTTGTGAATTACAGTGCCCCTGAGCTCCTTTCTTCAACTCGTTTTCTTGTGAGCTGGCCGCAACACCGCAGGATGGCTTCAGGCCCTAATCTGGTTCCGGCACGGCACGCTGAGCCTTTGGTTATTTCCTCTTCCTGGTGGGAAATGAGAGTTAAATTTGCCCGTCCAGACACCTCCAGCTAGTCTCTCATTGGTTCTCGCTATTCCTGTTCATCTTCCGCAGAAATTGCAAACTGGGCCAAACAGGAGGTTAAAGGGACTGACTCTCCAAGTCGGGAGAGTGTTAGTAAAGCGTCTGGAATGTTGCACCCGAGTACCAGGGTACGAAAACTGAGACATATTTGAACACGTCTCCCGATCACATGGTTGATCATACTCTAGGTTCCACATGCATGTTTTAGCTGAAGGAAGAATACCTTAAACCTGGGTAGTTGAAACCCGTGGAATGGGTACCATGCAATATGACTTCAAAGGGTCTTCATTTGCTCACCGAACCTCTCCAATCCTATCACTGCTGCGTTTATGTCCCTGTACACATGCTTGATTCTCTTTCGGAGACATAGCAATCCATAGGTTTTAAGATACTTAAGAGTCAGGTACATTCTTAGGCGTTTAATATGCGGTGTTGAGTCCATTTCGTTGAGCAAGGAGTAGCTCTTGTCTATTCCATATTTGGCTTAAGGAACTTTATCTGTGCTCATTTCAATCTCTGGTTTTATGCAGCACCCCAACTCACCTTTACCCTTAAACAAGCATAAGTTGGTTTTCTAAATTTGAGACCCTGTTCTGTTCTGTAATTCAGTTCCTGTGTAGCCAAGTTTACATTCCGTGTATTACTGATATCTTATGATGTTTCTTTTTCTGTGTGACTTATTTCAGTTAGAATCATCGTACCTGAATCCACTCATTGTGCTGCTACGGGCCTGATGACATAGATTTCACTGCTGAGTGATACTGCATTGTACGTAAGTACCACAAGTTCTTTATCCATTTTTCACTTTCTGTGATATTGAACTTGTACGGTAAACGAGGTTCTTGTAAACAGAGGCGTCCCAAACATTGGGGTGGCTGTGTCTTTTTGATTTTAATTTCCCTAAGCTATAGGACCATAAGTGGAAGTGCCCTAGGCTCTGTTGCTTTGTTTTTTAGATGTTTCAGGAAACACCATACACTTCTCCCGAGTGTCTGTTGGCAGTTTACATCCCGCCCATCAGCATAACAAGGCTCCCAGTTCTCCATGGCCTGTCCTGCCTTTCTGGATTTTACACTTTTTTCAGATGGCCCTTTTGACCGGGGGGAAGTGAGACTTCATTGTAGTGCAGATTTCCTTTGCAAGCTTGCTTGTTTGGCCAAAAAGGGCGTATGCGTTTTTTCCTGAATATATTCAGGAAAAAACGCATACGCCCTTTTTGGCCAAGTGCATCATTGTGGACGTTCTGCCTCTTTTCCTATGCTTTCAATGCAATTCCAGTCTACCTCCTGAAATCAGTTTCCTGCAATTCTGCCCCGCTTTCAAGTCCTCTTGGCAGCCTTACTTCAGTATATTTTTGGACGATAGTTGTCATTTATAACTCTGCAGGTTTGTGAATTACAGTGCCCCTGAGCTCCTTTCTTCAACTCGTTTTCTTGTGAGCTGGCCGCAACACCGCAGGATGGCTTCAGGCCCTAATCTGGTTCCGGCACGGCACGCTGAGCCTTTGGTTATTTCCTCTTCCTGGTGGGAAATGAGAGTTAAATTTGCCCGTCCAGACACCTCCAGCTAGTCTCTCATTGGTTCTCGCTATTCCCGTTCATCTTCCGCAGAAATTGCAAACTGGGCCAAACAGGAGGTTAAAGGGACTGACTCTCCAAGTCGGGAGAGTGTTAGTAAAGCGTCTGGAATGTTGCACCCGAGTACCAGGGTACGAAAACTGAGACATATTTGAACACGTCTCCCGATCACATGGTTGATCATACTCTAGGTTCCACATGCATGTTTTAGCTGAAGGAAGAATACCTTAAACCTGGGTAGTTGAAACCCGTGGAATGGGTACCATGCAATATGACTTCAAAGGGTCTTCATTTGCTCACCGAACCTCTCCAATCCTATCACTGCTGCGTTTATGTCCCTGTACACATGCTTGATTCTCTTTCGGAGACATAGCAATCCATAGGTTTTAAGATACTTAAGAGTCAGGTACATTCTTAGGCGTTTAATATGGGGTGTTGAGTCCATTTCGTTGAGCAAGGAGTAGCTCTTGTCTATTCCATATTTGGCTTAAGGAACTTTATCTGTGCTCATTTCAATCTCTGGTTTTATGCAGCACCCCAACTCACCTTTACCCTTAAACAAGCATAAGTTGGTTTTCTAAATTTGAGACCCTGTTCTGTTCTGTAATTCAGTTCCTGTGTAGCCAAGTTTACATTCCGTGTATTACTGATATCTTATGATGTTTCTTTTTCTGTGTGACTTATTTCAGTTAGAATCATCGTACCTGAATCCACTCATTGTGCTGCTACGGGCCTGATGACATAGATTTCACTGCTGAGTGATACTGCATTGTACGTAAGTACCACAAGTTCTTTATCCATTTTTCACTTTCTGTGATATTGAACTTGTACGGTAAACGAGGTTCTTGTAAACAGAGGCGTCCCAAACATTGGGGTGGCTGTATCTTTTTGATTTTAATTTCCCTAAGCTATAGGACCATAAGTGGAAGTGCCCTAGGCTCTGTTGCTTTGTTTTTTAGATGTTTCAGGAAACACCATACACTTCTCCCGAGTGTCTGTTGGCAGTTTACATCCCGCCCATCAGCATAACAAGGCTCCCAGTTCTCCATGGCCTGTCCTGCCTTTCTGGATTTTACACTTTTTTCAGATGGCCCTTTTGACCGGGGGGAAGTGAGACTTCATTGTAGTGCAGATTTCCTTTGCAAGCTTGCTTGGTTGGCCAAAAAGGGCGTATGCGTTTTTTCCTGAATATATTCAGGAAAAAACGCATACGCCCTTTTTGGCCAAGTGCATCATTGTGGACGTTCTGCCTCTTTTCCTATGCTTTCAATGCAATTCCAGTCTACCTCCTGAAATCGGTTTCCTGCAATTCTGCCCCGCTTTCAAGTCCTCTTGGCAGCCTTACTTCAGTATATTTTTGGACGATAGTTGTCATTTATAACTCTGCAGGTTTGTGAATTACAGTGCCCCTGAGCTCCTTTCTTCAACTCGTTTTCTTGTGAGCTGGCCGCAACACCGCAGGATGGCTTCAGGCCCTAATCTGGTTCTGGCACGGCACGCTGAGCCTTTGGTTATTTCCTCTTCCTGGTGGGAAATGAGAGTTAAATTTGCCCGTCCAGACACCTCCAGCTAGTCTCTCATTGGTTCTCGCTATTCCCGATCATCTTCCGCAGAAATTGCAAACTGGGCCAAACAGGAGGTTAAAGGGACTGACTCTCCAAGTCGGGAGAGTGTTAGTAAAGCGTCTGGAATGTTGCACCCGAGTACCAGGGTACGAAAACTGAGACATATTTGAACACGTCTCCCGATCACATGGTTGATCATACTCTAGGTTCCACATGCATGTTTTAGCTGAAGGAAGAATACCTTAAACCTGGGTAGTTGAAACCCGTGGAATGGGTACCATGCAATATGACTTCAAAGGGTCTTCATTTGCTCACCGAACCTCTCCAATCCTATCACTGCTGCGTTTATGTCCCTGTACACATGCTTGATTCTCTTTCGGAGACATAGCAATCCATAGGTTTTAAGATACTTAAGAGTCAGGTACATTCTTAGGCGTTTAATATGCGGTGTTGAGTCCATTTCGTTGAGCAAGGAGTAGCTCTTGTCTATTCCATATTTGGCTTAAGGAACTTTATCTGTGCTCATTTCAATCTCTGGTTTTATGCAGCACCCCAACTCACCTTTACCCTTAAACAAGCATAAGTTGGTTTTCTAAATTTGAGACCCTGTTCTGTTCTGTAATTCAGTTCCTGTGTAGCCAAGTTTACATTCCGTGTATTACTGATATCTTATGATGTTTCTTTTTCTGTGTGACTTATTTCAGTTAGAATCATCGTACCTGAATCCACTCATTGTGCTGCTACGGGCCTGATGACATAGATTTCACTGCTGAGTGATACTGCATTGTACGTAAGTACCACAAGTTCTTTATCCATTTTTCACTTTCTGTGATATTGAACTTGTACGGTAAACGAGGTTCTTGTAAACAGAGGCGTCCCAAACATTGGGGTGGCTGTGTCTTTTTGATTTTAATTTCCCTAAGCTATAGGACCATAAGTGGAAGTGCCCTAGGCTCTGTTGCTTTGTTTTTTAGATGTTTCAGGAAACACCATACACTTCTCCCGAGCGTCTGTTGGCAGTTTACATCCCGCCCATCAGCATAACAAGGCTCCCAGTTCTCCATGGCCTGTCCTGCCTTTCTGGATTTTACACTTTTTTCAGATGGCCCTTTTGACCGGGGGGAAGTGAGACTTCATTGTAGTGCAGATTTCCTTTGCAAGCTTGCTTGGTTGGCCAAAAAGGGCGTACGCGTTTTTTCCTGAATATATTCAGGAAAAAACGCATACGCCCTTTTTGGCCAAGTGCATCATTGTGGACGTTCTGCCTCTTTTCCTATGCTTTCAATGCAATTCCAGTCTACCTCCTGAAATCGGTTTCCTGCAATTCTGCCCCGCTTTCAAGTCCTCTTGGCAGCCTTACTTCAGTATATTTTTGGACGATAGTTGTCATTTATAACTCTGCAGGTTTGTGAATTACAGTGCCCCTGAGCTCCTTTCTTCAACTCGTTTTCTTGTGAGCTGGCCGCAACACCGCAGGATGGCTTCAGGCCCTAATCTGGTTCCGGCACGGCACGCTGAGCCTTTGGTTATTTCCTCTTCCTGGTGGGAAATGAGAGTTAAATTTGCCCGTCCAGACACCTCCAGCTAGTCTCTCATTGGTTCTCGCTATTCCCGTTCATCTTCCGCAGAAATTGCAAACTGGGCCAAACAGGAGGTTAAAGGGACTGACTCTCCAAGTCGGGAGAGTGTTAGTAAAGCGTCTGGAATGTTGCACCCGAGTACCAGGGTACGAAAACTGAGACATATTTGAACACGTCTCCCGATCACATGGTTGATCATACTCTAGGTTCCACATGCATGTTTTAGCTGAAGGAAGAATACCTTAAACCTGGGTAGTTGAAACCCGTGGAATGGGTACCATGCAATATGACTTCAAAGGGTCTTCATTTGCTCACCGAACCTCTCCAATCCTATCACTGCTGCGTTTATGTCCCTGTACACATGCTTGATTCTCTTTCGGAGACATAGCAATCCATAGGTTTTAAGATACTTAAGAGTCAGGTACATTCTTAGGCGTTTAATATGCGGTGTTGAGTCCATTTCGTTGAGCAAGGAGTAGCTCTTGTCTATTCCATATTTGGCTTAAGGAACTTTATCTGTGCTCATTTCAATCTCTGGTTTTATGCAGCACCCCAACTCACCTTTACCCTTAAACAAGCATAAGTTGGTTTTCTAAATTTGAGACCCTGTTCTGTTCTGTAATTCAGTTCCTGTGTAGCCAAGTTTACATTCTGTGTATTACTGATATCTTA
This sequence comes from Globicephala melas, assembly GCF_963455315.2. Taxonomy (NCBI): domain Eukaryota; kingdom Metazoa; phylum Chordata; class Mammalia; order Artiodactyla; family Delphinidae; genus Globicephala; species Globicephala melas. The sequence goes on along the minus strand of NW_027207504.1, from coordinate 196,518 downwards.
TGATGTTTCTTTTTCTGTGTGACTTATTTCAGTTAGAATCATCGTACCTGAATCCACTCATTGTGCTGCTACGGGCCTGATGACATAGATTTCACTGCTGAGTGATACTGCATTGTACGTAAGTACCACAAGTTCTTTATCCATTTTTCACTTTCTGTGATATTGAACTTGTACGGTAAACGAGGTTCTTGTAAACAGAGGCGTCCCAAACATTGGGGTGGCTGTGTCTTTTTGATTTTAATTTCCCTAAGCTATAGGACCATAAGTGGAAGTGCCCTAGGCTCTGTTGCTTTGTTTTTTAGATGTTTCAGGAAACACCATACACTTCTCCCGAGTGTCTGTTGGCAGTTTACATCCCGCCCATCAGCATAACAAGGCTCCCAGTTCTCCTTGGCCTGTCCTGCCTTTCTGGATTTTACACTTTTTTCAGATGGCCCTTTTGACCGGGGGGAAGTGAGACTTCATTGTAGTGCAGATTTCCTTTGCAAGCTTGCTTGGTTGGCCAAAAAGGGCGTATGCGTTTTATCCTGAATATATTCAGGAAAAAACGCATATGCCCTTTTTGGCCAAGTGCATCATTGTGGACGTTCTGCCTCTTTTCCTATGCTTTCAATGCAATTCCAGTCTACCTCCTGAAATCGGTTTCCTGCAATTCTGCCCCGCTTTCAAGTCCTCTTGGCAGCCTTACTTCAGTATATTTTTGGACGATAGTTGTCATTTATAACTCTGCAGGTTTGTGAATTACAGTGCCCCTGAGCTCCTTTCTTCAACTCGCTTTCTTGTGACCTGGCCGCAACACCGCAGGATGGCTTCAGGCCCTAATCTGGTTCCGGCACGGCACGCTGAGCCTTTGGTTATTTCCTCTTCCTGGTGGGAAATGAGAGTTAAATTTGCCCGTCCAGACACCTCCAGCTAGTCTCTCACTGGTTCTCGCTATTCCCGTTCATCTTCCGCAGAAATTGCAAACTGGGCCAAACAGGAGGTTAAAGGGACTGACTCTCCAAGTCGGGAGAGTGTTAGTAAAGCGTCTGGAATGTTGCACCCGAGTGCCATGGTACGAAAACTGAGACATATTTGAACACGTCTCCCGATCACATGGTTGATCATACTCTAGGTTCCACATGCATGTTTTAGCTGAAGGAAGAATACCTTAAACCTGGGTAGTTGAAACCCTTGGAATGGGTACCATGCAATATGACTTCAAAGGGTCTTCATTTGCTCACCGAACCTCTCCAATCCTATCACTGCTGCGTTTATGTCCCTGTACACATGCTTGATTCTCTTTCGGAGACATAGCAATCCATAGGTTTTAAGATACTTAAGAGTCAGGTACATTCTTAGGCGTTTAATATGCGGTGTTGAGTCCATTTCGTTGAGCAAGGAGTAGCTCTTGTCTATTCCATATTTGGCTTAAGGAACTTTATCTGTGCTCATTTCAATCTCTGGTTTTATGCAGCACCCCAACTCACCTTTACCCTTAAACAAGCATAAGTTGGTTTTCTAAATTTGAGACCCTGTTCTGTTCTGTAATTCAGTTCCTGTGTAGCCAAGTTTACATTCTGTGTATTACTGATATCTTATGATGTTTCTTTTTCTGTGTGACTTATTTCAGTTAGAATCATCGTACCTGAATCCACTCATTGTGCTGCTACGGGCCTGATGACATAGATTTCACTGCTGAGTGATACTGCATTGTACGTAAGTACCACAAGTTCTTTATCCATTTTTCACTTTCTGTGATATTGAACTTGTACGGTAAACGAGGTTCTTGTAAACAGAGGCGTCCCAAACATTGGGGTGGCTGTGTCTTTTTGATTTTAATTTCCCTAAGCTATAGGACCATAAGTGGAAGTGCCCTAGGCTCTGTTGCTTTGTTTTTTAGATGTTTCAGGAAACACCATACACTTCTCCCGAGTGTCTGTTGGCAGTTTACATCCCGCCCATCAGCATAACAAGGCTCCCAGTTCTCCTTGGCCTGTCCTGCCTTTCTGGATTTTACACTTTTTTCAGATGGCCCTTTTGACCGGGGGGAAGTGAGACTTCATTGTAGTGCAGATTTCCTTTGCAAGCTTGCTTGGTTGGCCAAAAAGGGCGTATGCGTTTTATCCTGAATATATTCAGGAAAAAACGCATATGCCCTTTTTGGCCAAGTGCATCATTGTGGACGTTCTGCCTCTTTTCCTATGCTTTCAATGCAATTCCAGTCTACCTCCTGAAATCGGTTTCCTGCAATTCTGCCCCGCTTTCAAGTCCTCTTGGCAGCCTTACTTCAGTATATTTTTGGACGATAGTTGTCATTTATAACTCTGCAGGTTTGTGAATTACAGTGCCCCTGAGCTCCTTTCTTCAACTCGCTTTCTTGTGACCTGGCCGCAACACCGCAGGATGGCTTCAGGCCCTAATCTGGTTCCGGCACGGCACGCTGAGCCTTTGGTTATTTCCTCTTCCTGGTGGGAAATGAGAGTTAAATTTGCCCGTCCAGACACCTCCAGCTAGTCTCTCACTGGTTCTCGCTATTCCCGTTCATCTTCCGCAGAAATTGCAAACTGGGCCAAACAGGAGGTTAAAGGGACTGACTCTCCAAGTCGGGAGAGTGTTAGTAAAGCGTCTGGAATGTTGCACCCGAGTGCCATGGTACGAAAACTGAGACATATTTGAACACGTCTCCCGATCACATGGTTGATCATACTCTAGGTTCCACATGCATGTTTTAGCTGAAGGAAGAATACCTTAAACCTGGGTAGTTGAAACCCTTGGAATGGGTACCATGCAATATGACTTCAAAGGGTCTTCATTTGCTCACCGAACCTCTCCAATCCTATCACTGCTGCGTTTATGTCCCTGTACACATGCTTGATTCTCTTTCGGAGACATAGCAATCCATAGGTTTTAAGATACTTAAGAGTCAGGTACATTCTTAGGCGTTTAATATGCGGTGTTGAGTCCATTTCGTTGAGCAAGGAGTAGCTCTTGTCTATTCCATATTTGGCTTAAGGAACTTTATCTGTGCTCATTTCAATCTCTGGTTTTATGCAGCACCCCAACTCACCTTTACCCTTAAACAAGCATAAGTTGGTTTTCTAAATTTGAGACCCTGTTCTGTTCTGTAATTCAGTTCCTGTGTAGCCAAGTTTACATTCTGTGTATTACTGATATCTTATGATGTTTCTTTTTCTGTGTGACTTATTTCAGTTAGAATCATCGTACCTGAATCCACTCATTGTGCTGCTACGGGCCTGATGACATAGATTTCACTGCTGAGTGATACTGCATTGTACGTAAGTACCACAAGTTCTTTATCCATTTTTCACTTTCTGTGATATTGAACTTGTACGGTAAACGAGGTTCTTGTAAACAGAGGCGTCCCAAACATTGGGGTGGCTGTGTCTTTTTGATTTTAATTTCCCTAAGCTATAGGACCATAAGTGGAAGTGCCCTAGGCTCTGTTGCTTTGTTTTTTAGATGTTTCAGGAAACACCATACACTTCTCCCGAGTGTCTGTTGGCAGTTTACATCCCGCCCATCAGCATAACAAGGCTCCCAGTTCTCCTTGGCCTGTCCTGCCTTTCTGGATTTTACACTTTTTTCAGATGGCCCTTTTGACTGGGGGGAAGTGAGACTTCATTGTAGTGCAGATTTCCTTTGCAAGCTTGCTTGGTTGGCCAAAAAGGGCGTATGCGTTTTTTCCTGAATATATTCAGGAAAAAACGCATATGCCCTTTTTGGCCAAGTGCATCATTGTGGACGTTCTGCCTCTTTTCCTATGCTTTCAATGCAATTCCAGTCTACCTCCTGAAATCGGTTTCCTGCAATTCTGCCCCGCTTTCAAGTCCTCTTGGCAGCCTTACTTCAGTATATTTTTGGACGATAGTTGTCATTTATAACTCTGCAGGTTTGTGAATTACAGTGCCCCTGAGCTCCTTTCTTCAACTCGCTTTCTTGTGACCTGGCCGCAACACCGCAGGATGGCTTCAGGCCCTAATCTGGTTCCGGCACGGCACGCTGAGCCTTTGGTTATTTCCTCTTCCTGGTGGGAAATGAGAGTTAAATTTGCCCGTCCAGACACCTCCAGCTAGTCTCTCATTGGTTCTCGCTATTCCCGTTCATCTTCCGCAGAAATTGCAAACTGGGCCAAACAGGAGGTTAAAGGGACTGACTCTCCAAGTCGGGAGAGTGTTAGTAAAGCGTCTGGAATGTTGCACCCGAGTGCCATGGTACGAAAACTGAGACATATTTGAACACGTCTCCCGATCACATGGTTGATCATACTCTAGGTTCCACATGCATGTTTTAGCTGAAGGAAGAATACCTTAAACCTGGGTAGTTGAAACCCGTGGAATGGGTACCATGCAATATGACTTCAAAGGGTCTTCATTTGCTCACCGAACCTGTCCAATCCTATCACTGCTGCGTTTATGTCCCTGTACACATGCTTGATTCTCTTTCGGAGACATAGCAATCCATAGGTTTTAAGATACTTAAGAGTCAGGTACATTCTTAGGCGTTTAATATGCGGTGTTGAGTCCATTTCGTTGAGCAAGGAGTAGCTCTTGTCTATTCCATATTTGGCTTAAGGAACTTTATCTGTGCTCATTTCAATCTCTGGTTTTATGCAGCACCCCAACTCACCTTTACCCTTAAACAAGCATAAGTTGGTTTTCTAAATTTGAGACCCTGTTCTGTTCTGTAATTCAGTTCCTGTGTAGCCAAGTTTACATTCCGTGTATTACTGATATCTTATGATGTTTCTTTTTCTGTGTGACTTATTTCAGTTAGAATCATCGTACCTGAATCCACTCATTGTGCTGCTACGGGCCTGATGACATAGATTTCACTGCTGAGTGATACTGCATTGTACGTAAGTACCACAAGTTCTTTATCCATTTTTCACTTTCTGTGATATTGAACTTGTACGGTAAACGAGGTTCTTGTAAACAGAGGCGTCCCAAACATTGGGGTGGCTGTGTCTTTTTGATTTTAATTTCCCTAAGCTATAGGACCATAAGTGGAAGTGCCCTAGGCTCTGTTGCTTTGTTTTTTAGATGTTTCAGGAAACACCATACACTTCTCCCGAGCGTCTGTTGGCAGTTTACATCCCGCCCATCAGCATAACAAGGCTCCCAGTTCTCCATGGCCTGTCCTGCCTTTCTGGATTTTACACTTTTTTCAGATGGCCCTTTTGACCGGGGGGAAGTGAGACTTCATTGTAGTGCAGATTTCCTTTGCAAGCTTGCTTGGTTGGCCAAAAAGGGCGTACGCGTTTTTTCCTGAATATATTCAGGAAAAAACGCATATGCCCTTTTTGGCCAAGTGCATCATTGTGGACGTTCTGCCTCTTTTCCTATGCTTTCAATGCAATTCCAGTCTACCTCCTGAAATCGGTTTCCTGCAATTCTGCCCCGCTTTCAAGTCCTCTTGGCAGCCTTACTTCAGTATATTTTTGGACGATAGTTGTCATTTATAACTCTGCAGGTTTGTGAATTACAGTGCCCCTGAGCTCCTTTCTTCAACTCGTTTTCTTGTGAGCTGGCCGCAACACCGCAGGATGGCTTCAGGCCCTAATCTGGTTCCGGCACGGCACGCTGAGCCTTTGGTTATTTCCTCTTCCTGGTGGGAAATGAGAGTTAAATTTGCCCGTCCAGACACCTCCAGCTAGTCTCTCATTGGTTCTCGCTATTCCCGTTCATCTTCCGCAGAAATTGCAAACTGGGCCAAACAGGAGGTTAAAGGGACTGACTCTCCAAGTCGGGAGAGTGTTAGTAAAGCGTCTGGAATGTTGCACCCGAGTACCAGGGTACGAAAACTGAGACATATTTGAACACGTCTCCCGATCACATGGTTGATCATACTCTAGGTTCCACATGCATGTTTTAGCTGAAGGAAGAATACCTTAAACCTGGGTAGTTGAAACCCGTGGAATGGGTACCATGCAATATGACTTCAAAGGGTCTTCATTTGCTCACCGAACCTCTCCAATCCTATCACTGCTGCGTTTATGTCCCTGTACACATGCTTGATTCTCTTTCGGAGACATAGCAATCCATAGGTTTTAAGATACTTAAGAGTCAGGTACATTCTTAGGCGTTTAATATGCGGTGTTGAGTCCATTTCGTTGAGCAAGGAGTAGCTCTTGTCTATTCCATATTTGGCTTAAGGAACTTTATCTGTGCTCATTTCAATCTCTGGTTTTATGCAGCACCCCAACTCACCTTTACCCTTAAACAAGCATAAGTTGGTTTTCTAAATTTGAGACCCTGTTCTGTTCTGTAATTCAGTTCCTGTGTAGCCAAGTTTACATTCTGTGTATTACTGATATCTTATGATGTTTCTTTTTCTGTGTGACTTATTTCAGTTAGAATCATCGTACCTGAATCCACTCATTGTGCTGCTACGGGCCTGATGACATAGATTTCACTGCTGAGTGATACTGCATTGTACGTAAGTACCACAAGTTCTTTATCCATTTTTCACTTTCTGTGATATTGAACTTGTACGGTAAACGAGGTTCTTGTAAACAGAGGCGTCCCAAACATTGGGGTGGCTGTGTCTTTTTGATTTTAATTTCCCTAAGCTATAGGACCATAAGTGGAAGTGCCCTAGGCTCTGTTGCTTTGTTTTTTAGATGTTTCAGGAAACACCATACACTTCTCCCGAGTGTCTGTTGGCAGTTTACATCCCGCCCATCAGCATAACAAGGCTCCCAGTTCTCCTTGGCCTGTCCTGCCTTTCTGGATTTTACACTTTTTTCAGATGGCCCTTTTGACCGGGGGGAAGTGAGACTTCATTGTAGTGCAGATTTCCTTTGCAAGCTTGCTTGGTTGGCCAAAAAGGGCGTATGCGTTTTTTCCTGAATATATTCAGGAAAAAACGCATATGCCCTTTTTGGCCAAGTGCATCATTGTGGACGTTCTGCCTCTTTTCCTATGCTTTCAATGCAATTCCAGTCTACCTCCTGAAATCGGTTTCCTGCAATTCTGCCCCGCTTTCAAGTCCTCTTGGCAGCCTTACTTCAGTATATTTTTGGACGATAGTTGTCATTTATAACTCTGCAGGTTTGTGAATTACAGTGCCCCTGAGCTCCTTTCTTCAACTCGCTTTCTTGTGACCTGGCCGCAACACCACAGGATGGCTTCAGGCCCTAATCTGGTTCCGGCACGGCACGCTGAGCCTTTGGTTATTTCCTCTTCCTGGTGGGAAATGAGAGTTAAATTTGCCCGTCCAGACACCTCCAGCTAGTCTCTCATTGGTTCTCGCTATTCCCGTTCATCTTCCGCAGAAATTGCAAACTGGGCCAAACAGGAGGTTAAAGGGACTGACTCTCCAAGTCGGGAGAGTGTTAGTAAAGCGTCTGGAATGTTGCACCCGAGTGCCATGGTACGAAAACTGAGACATATTTGAACACGTCTCCCGATCACATGGTTGATCATACTCTAGGTTCCACATGCATGTTTTAGCTGAAGGAAGAATACCTTAAACCTGGGTAGTTGAAACCCGTGGAATGGGTACCATGCAATATGACTTCAAAGGGTCTTCATTTGCTCACCGAACCTCTCCAATCCTATCACTGCTGCGTTTATGTCCCTGTACACATGCTTGATTCTCTTTCGGAGACATAGCAATCCATAGGTTTTAAGATACTTAAGAGTCAGGTACATTCTTAGGCGTTTAATATGCGGTGTTGAGTCCATTTCGTTGAGCAAGGAGTAGCTCTTGTCTATTCCATATTTGGCTTAAGGAACTTTATCTGTGCTCATTTCAATCTCTGGTTTTATGCAGCACCCCAACTCACCTTTACCCTTAAACAAGCATAAGTTGGTTTTCTAAATTTGAGACCCTGTTCTGTTCTGTAATTCAGTTCCTGTGTAGCCAAGTTTACATTCCGTGTATTACTGATATCTTATGATGTTTCTTTTTCTGTGTGACTTATTTCAGTTAGAATCATCGTACCTGAATCCACTCATTGTGCTGCTACGGGCCTGATGACATAGATTTCACTGCTGAGTGATACTGCATTGTACGTAAGTACCACAAGTTCTTTATCCATTTTTCACTTTCTGTGATATTGAACTTGTACGGTAAACGAGGTTCTTGTAAACAGAGGCGTCCCAAACATTGGGGTGGCTGTGTCTTTTTGATTTTAATTTCCCTAAGCTATAGGACCATAAGTGGAAGTGCCCTAGGCTCTGTTGCTTTGTTTTTTAGATGTTTCAGGAAACACCATACACTTCTCCCGAGTGTCTGTTGGCAGTTTACATCCCGCCCATCAGCATAACAAGGCTCCCAGTTCTCCATGGCCTGTCCTGCCTTTCTGGATTTTACACTTTTTTCAGATGGCCCTTTTGACCGGGGGGAAGTGAGACTTCATTGTAGTGCAGATTTCCTTTGCAAGCTTGCTTGGTTGGCCAAAAAGGGCGTATGCGTTTTTTCCTGAATATATTCAGGAAAAAACGCATACGCCCTTTTTGGCCAAGTGCATCATTGTGGACGTTCTGCCTCTTTTCCTATGCTTTCAATGCAATTCCAGTCTACCTCCTGAAATCGGTTTCCTGCAATTCTGCCCCGCTTTCAAGTCCTCTTGGCAGCCTTACTTCAGTATATTTTTGGACGATAGCTGTCATTTATAACTCTGCAGGTTTGTGAATTACAGTGCCCCTGAGCTCCTTTCTTCAACTCGCTTTCTTGTGAGCTGGCCGCAACACCGCAGGATGGCTTCAGGCCCTAATCTGGTTCCGGCACGGCACGCTGAGCCTTTGGTTATTTCCTCTTCCTGGTGGGAAATGAGAGTTAAATTTGCCCGTCCAGACACCTCCAGCTAGTCTCTCATTGGTTCTCGCTATTCCTGTTCATCTTCCGCAGAAATTGCAAACTGGGCCAAACAGGAGGTTAAAGGGACAGACTCTCCAAGTCAGGAGAGTGTTAGTAAAGCGTCTGGAATGTTGCACCCGAGTACCAGGGTACGAAAACTGAGACATATTTGAACACGTCTCCCGATCACATGGTTGATCATACTCTAGGTTCCACATGCATGTTTTAGCTGAAGGAAGAATACCTTAAACCTGGGTAGTTGAAACCCGTGGAATGGGTACCATGCAATATGACTTCAAAGGGTCTTCATTTGCTCACCGAACCTCTCCAATCCTATCACTGCTGCGTTTATGTCTCTGTACACATGCTTGATTCTCTTTCGGAGACATAGCAATCCATAGGTTTTAAGATACTTAAGAGTCAGGTACATTCTTAGGCGTTTAATATGCGGTGTTGAGTCCATTTCGTTGAGCAAGGAGTAGCTCTTGTCTATTCCATATTTGGCTTAAGGAACTTTATCTGTGCTCATTTCAATCTCTGGTTTTATGCAGCACCCCAACTCACCTTTACCCTTAAACAAGCATAAGTTGGTTTTCTAAATTTGAGACCCTGTTCTGTTCTGTAATTCAGTTCCTGTGTAGCCAAGTTTACATTCCGTGTATTACTGATATCTTATGATGTTTCTTTTTCTGTGTGACTTATTTCAGTTAGAATCATCGTACCTGAATCCACTCATTGTGCTGCTACGGGCCTGATGACATAGATTTCACTGCTGAGTGATACTGCATTGTACGTAAGTACCACAAGTTCTTTATCCATTTTTCACTTTCTGTGATATTGAACTTGTACGGTAAACGAGGTTCTTGTAAACAGAGGCGTCCCAAACATTGGGGTGGCTGTGTCTTTTTGATTTTAATTTCCCTAAGCTATAGGACCATAAGTGGAAGTGCCCTAGGCTCTGTTGCTTTGTTTTTTAGATGTTTCAGGAAACACCATACACTTCTCCCGAGTGTCTGTTGGCAGTTTACATCCCGCCCATCAGCATAACAAGGGTCCCAGTTCTCCATGGCCTGTCCTGCCTTTCTGGATTTTACACTTTTTTCAGATGGCCCTTTTGACCGGGGGGAAGTGAGACTTCATTGTAGTGCAGATTTCCTTTGCAAGCTTGCTTGGTTGGCCAAAAAGGGCGTATGCGTTTTTTCCTGAATATATTCAGGAAAAAACGCATACGCCCTTTTTGGCCAAGTGCATCATTGTGGACGTTCTGCCTCTTTTCCTATGCTTTCAATGCAATTCCAGTCTACCTCCTGAAATCGGTTTCCTGCAATTCTGCCCCGCTTTCAAGTCCTCTTGGCAGCCTTACTTCAGTATATTTTTGGACGATAGTTGTCATTTATAACTCTGCAGGTTTGTGAATTACAGTGCCCCTGAGCTCCTTTCTTCAACTCGTTTTCTTGTGAGCTGGCCGCAACACCGCAGGATGGCTTCAGGCCCTAATCTGGTTCCGGCACGGCACGCTGAGCCTTTGGTTATTTCCTCTTCCTGGTGGGAAATGAGAGTTAAATTTGCCCGTCCAGACACCTCCAGCTAGTCTCTCATTGGTTCTCGCTATTCCCGTTCATCTTCCGCAGAAATTGCAAACTGGGCCAAACAGGAGGTTAAAGGGACTGACTCTCCAAGTCGGGAGAGTGTTAGTAAAGCGTCTGGAATGTTGCACCCGAGTACCAGGGTACGAAAACTGAGACATATTTGAACACGTCTCCCGATCACATGGTTGATCATACTCTAGGTTCCACATGCATGTTTTAGCTGAAGGAAGAATACCTTAAACCTGGGTAGTTGAAACCCGTGGAATGGGTACCATGCAATATGACTTCAAAGGGTCTTCATTTGCTCACCGAACCTCTCCAATCCTATCACTGCTGCGTTTATGTCCCTGTACACATGCTTGATTCTCTTTCGGAGACATAGCAATCCATAGGTTTTAAGATACTTAAGAGTCAGGTACATTCTTAGGCGTTTAATATGCGGTGTTGAGTCCATTTCGTTGAGCAAGGAGTAGCTCTTGTCTATTCCATATTTGGCTTAAGGAACTTTATCTGTGCTCATTTCAATCTCTGGTTTTATGCAGCACCCCAACTCACCTTTACCCTTAAACAAGCATAAGTTGGTTTTCTAAGTTTGAGACCCTGTTCTGTTCTGTAATTCAGTTCCTGTGTAGCCAAGTTTACATTCCGTGTATTACTGATATCTTATGATGTTTCTTTTTCTGTGTGACTTATTTCAGTTAGAATCATCGTACCTGAATCCACTCATTGTGCTGCTACGGGCCTGATGACATAGATTTCACTGCTGAGTGATACTGCATTGTACGTAAGTACCACAAGTTCTTTATCCATTTTTCACTTTCTGTGATATTGAACTTGTACGGTAAACGAGGTTCTTGTAAACAGAGGCGTCCCAAACATTGGGGTGGCTGTGTCTTTTTGATTTTAATTTCCCTAAGCTATAGGACCATAAGTGGAAGTGCCCTAGGCTCTGTTGCTTTGTTTTTTAGATGTTTCAGGAAACACCATACACTTCTCCCGAGTGTCTGTTGGCAGTTTACATCCCGCCCATCAGCATAACAAGGCTCCCAGTTCTCCATGGCCTGTCCTGCCTTTCTGGATTTTACACTTTTTTCAGATGGCCCTTTTGACCGGGGGGAAGTGAGACTTCATTGTAGTGCAGATTTCCTTTGCAAGCTTGCTTGGTTGGCCAAAAAGGGCGTATGCGTTTTTTTCCTGAATATATTCAGGAAAAAACGCATACGCCCTTTTTGGCCAAGTGCATCATTGTGGACGTTCTGCCTCTTTTCCTATGCTTTCAATGCAATTCCAGTCTACCTCCTGAAATCGGTTTCCTGCAATTCTGCCCCGCTTTCAAGTCCTCTTGGCAGCCTTACTTCAGTATATTTTTGGACGATAGTTGTCATTTATAACTCTGCAGGTTTGTGAATTACAGTGCCCCTGAGCTCCTTTCTTCAACTCGTTTTCTTGTGAGCTGGCCGCAACACCGCAGGATGGCTTCAGGCCCTAATCTGGTTCCGGCACGGCACGCTGAGCCTTTGGTTATTTCCTCTTCCTGGTGGGAAATGAGAGTTAAATTTGCCCGTCCAGACACCTCCAGCTAGTCTCTCATTGGTTCTCGCTATTCCCGTTCATCTTCCGCAGAAATTGCAAACTGGGCCAAACAGGAGGTTAAAGGGACTGACTCTCCAAGTCGGGAGAGTGTTAGTAAAGCGTCTGGAATGTTGCACCCGAGTACCAGGGTACGAAAACTGAGACATATTTGAACACGTCTCCCGATCACATGGTTGATCATACTCTAGGTTCCACATGCATGTTTTAGCTGAAGGAAGAATACCTTAAACCTGGGTAGTTGAAACCCGTGGAATGGGTACCATGCAATATGACTTCAAAGGGTCTTCATTTGCTCACCGAACCTCTCCAATCCTATCACTGCTGCGTTTATGTCCCTGTACACATGCTTGATTCTCTTTCGGAGACATAGCAATCCATAGGTTTTAAGATACTTAAGAGTCAGGTACATTCTTAGGCGTTTAATATGCGGTGTTGAGTCCATTTCGTTGAGCAAGGAGTAGCTCTTGTCTATTCCATATTTGGCTTAAGGAACTTTATCTGTGCTCATTTCAATCTCTGGTTTTATGCAGCACCCCAACTCACCTTTACCCTTAAACAAGCATAAGTTGGTTTTCTAAATTTGAGACCCTGTTCTGTTCTGTAATTCAGTTCCTGTGTAGCCAAGTTTACATTCCGTGTATTACTGATATCTTATGATGTTTCTTTTTCTGTGTGACTTATTTCAGTTAGAATCATCGTACCTGAATCCACTCATTGTGCTGCTACGGGCCTGATGACATAGATTTCACTGCTGAGTGATACTGCATTGTACGTAAGTACCACAAGTTCTTTATCCATTTTTCACTTTCTGTGATATTGAACTTGTACGGTAAACGAGGTTCTTGTAAACAGAGGCGTCCCAAACATTGGGGTGGCTGTGTCTTTTTGATTTTAATTTCCCTAAGCTATAGGACCATAAGTGGAAGTGCCCTAGGCTCTGTTGCTTTGTTTTTTAGATGTTTCAGGAAACACCATACACTTCTCCCGAGTGTCTGTTGGCAGTTTACATCCCGCCCATCAGCATAACAAGGTTCCCAGTTCTCCATGGCCTGTCCTGCCTTTCTGGATTTTACACTTTTTTCAGATGGCCCTTTTGACCGGGGGGAAGTGAGACTTCATTGTAGTGCAGATTTCCTTTGCAAGCTTGCTTGGTTGGCCAAAAAGGGCGTATGCGTTTTTTCCTGAATATATTCAGGAAAAAACGCATACGCCCTTTTTGGCCAAGTGCATCATTGTGGACGTTCTGCCTCTTTTCCTATGCTTTCAATGCAATTCCAGTCTACCTCCTGAAATCGGTTTCCTGCAATTCTGCCCCGCTTTCAAGTCCTCTTGGCAGCCTTACTTCAGTATATTTTTGGACGATAGTTGTCATTTATAACTCTGCAGGTTTGTGAATTACAGTGCCCCTGAGCTCCTTTCTTCAACTCGTTTTCTTGTGAGCTGGCCGCAACACCGCAGGATGGCTTCAGGCCCTAATCTGGTTCCGGCACGGCACGCTGAGCCTTTGGTTATTTCCTCTTCCTGGTGGGAAATGAGAGTTAAATTTGCCCGTCCAGACACCTCCAGCTAGTCTCTCATTGGTTCTCGCTATTCCCGTTCATCTTCCGCAGAAATTGCAAACTGGGCCAAACAGGAGGTTAAAGGGACTGACTCTCCAAGTCGGGAGAGTGTTAGTAAAGCGTCTGGAATGTTGCACCCGAGTACCAGGGTACGAAAACTGAGACATATTTGAACACGTCTCCCGATCACATGGTTGATCATACTCTAGGTTCCACATGCATGTTTTAGCTGAAGGAAGAATACCTTAAACCTGGGTAGTTGAAACCCGTGGAATGGGTACCATGCAATATGACTTCAAAGGGTCTTCATTTGCTCACCGAACCTCTCCAATCCTATCACTGCTGCGTTTATGTCCCTGTACACATGCTTGATTCTCTTTCGGAGACATAGCAATCCATAGGTTTTAAGATACTTAAGAGTCAGGTACATTCTTAGGCGTTTAATATGCGGTGTTGAGTCCATTTCGTTGAGCAAGGAGTAGCTCTTGTCTATTCCATATTTGGCTTAAGGAACTTTATCTGTGCTCATTTCAATCTCTGGTTTTATGCAGCACCCCAACTCACCTTTACCCTTAAACAAGCATAAGTTGGTTTTCTAAATTTGAGACCCTGTTCTGTTCTGTAATTCAGTTCCTGTGTAGCCAAGTTTACATTCCGTGTATTACTGATATCTTATGATGTTTCTTTTTCTGTGTGACTTATTTCAGTTAGAATCATCGTACCTGAATCCACTCATTGTGCTGCTACGGGCCTGATGACATAGATTTCACTGCTGAGTGATACTGCATTGTACGTAAGTACCACAAGTTCTTTATCCATTTTTCACTTTCTGTGATATTGAACTTGTACGGTAAACGAGGTTCTTGTAAACAGAGGCGTCCCAAACATTGGGGTGGCTGTGTCTTTTTGATTTTAATTTCCCTAAGCTATAGGACCATAAGTGGAAGTGCCCTAGGCTCTGTTGCTTTGTTTTTTAGATGTTTCAGGAAACACCATACACTTCTCCCGAGTGTCTGTTGGCAGTTTACATCCCGCCCATCAGCATAACAAGGCTCCCAGTTCTCCATGGCCTGTCCTGCCTTTCTGGATTTTACACTTTTTTCAGATGGCCCTTTTGACCGGGGGGAAGTGAGACTTCATTGTAGTGCAGATTTCCTTTGCAAGCTTGCTTGGTTGGCCAAAAAGGGCGTATGCGTTTTTTCCTGAATATATTCAGGAAAAAACGCATACGCCCTTTTTGGCCAAGTGCATCATTGTGGACGTTCTGCCTCTTTTCCTATGCTTTCAATGCAATTCCAGTCTACCTCCTGAAATCGGTTTCCTGCAATTCTGCCCCGCTTTCAAGTCCTCTTGGCAGCCTTACTTCAGTATATTTTTGGACGATAGTTGTCATTTATAACTCTGCAGGTTTGTGAATTACAGTGCCCCTGAGCTCCTTTCTTCAACTCGTTTTCTTGTGAGCTGGCCGCAACACCGCAGGATGGCTTCAGGCCCTAATCTGGTTCCGGCACGGCACGCTGAGCCTTTGGTTATTTCCTCTTCCTGGTGGGAAATGAGAGTTAAATTTGCCCGTCCAGACACCTCCAGCTAGTCTCTCATTGGTTCTCGCTATTCCCGTTCATCTTCCGCAGAAATTGCAAACTGGGCCAAACAGGAGGTTAAAGGGACTGACTCTCCAAGTCGGGAGAGTGTTAGTAAAGCGTCTGGAATGTTGCACCCGAGTACCAGGGTACGAAAACTGAGACATATTTGAACACGTCTCCCGATCACATGGTTGATCATACTCTAGGTTCCACATGCATGTTTTAGCTGAAGGAAGAATACCTTAAACCTGGGTAGTTGAAACCCGTGGAATGGGTACCATGCAATATGACTTCAAAGGGTCTTCATTTGCTCACCAAACCTCTCCAATCCTATCACTGCTGCGTTTATGTCCCTGTACACATGCTTGATTCTCTTTCGGAGACATAGCAATCCATAGGTTTTAAGATACTTAAGAGTCAGGTACATTCTTAGGCGTTTAATATGCGGTGTTGAGTCCATTTCGTTGAGCAAGGAGTAGCTCTTGTCTATTCCATATTTGGCTTAAGGAACTTTATCTGTGCTCATTTCAATCTCTGGTTTTATGCAGCACCCCAACTCACCTTTACCCTTAAACAAGCATAAGTTGGTTTTCTAAATTTGAGACCCTGTTCTGTTCTGTAATTCAGTTCCTGTGTAGCCAAGTTTACATTCCGTGTATTACTGATACCTTATGATGTTTCTTTTTCTGTGTGACTTATTTCAGTTAGAATCATCGTACCTGAATCCACTCATTGTGCTGCTACGGGCCTGATGACATAGATTTCACTGCTGAGTGATACTGCATTGTACGTAAGTACCACAAGTTCTTTATCCATTTTTCACTTTCTGTGATATTGAACTTGTACGGTAAACGAGGTTCTTGTAAACAGAGGCGTCCCAAACATTGGGGTGGCTGTGTCTTTTTGATTTTAATTTCCCTAAGCTATAGGACCATAAGTGGAAGTGCCCTAGGCTCTGTTGCTTTGTTTTTTAGATGTTTCAGGAAACACCATACACTTCTCCCGAGCGTCTGTTGGCAGTTTACATCCCGCCCATCAGCATAACAAGGCTCCCAGTTCTCCATGGCCTGTCCTGCCTTTCTGGATTTTACACTTTTTTCAGATGGCCCTTTTGACCGGGGGGAAGTGAGACTTCATTGTAGTGCAGATTTCCTTTGCAAGCTTGCTTGGTTGGCCAAAAAGGGCGTACGCGTTTTTTCCTGAATATATTCAGGAAAAAACGCATACGCCCTTTTTGGCCAAGTGCATCATTGTGGACGTTCTGCCTCTTTTCCTATGCTTTCAATGCAATTCCAGTCTACCTCCTGAAATCAGTTTCCTGCAATTCTGCCCCGCATTCAAGTCCTCTTGGCAGCCTTACTTCAGTATATTTTTGGACGATAGTTGTCATTTATAACTCTGCAGGTTTGTGAATTACAGTGCCCCTGAGCTCCTTTCTTCAACTCGTTTTCTTGTGAGCTGGCCGCAACACCGCAGGATGGCTTCAGGCCCTAATCTGGTTCCGGCACGGCACGCTGAGCCTTTGGTTATTACCTCTTCCTGGTGGGAAATGAGAGTTAAATTTGCCCGTCCAGACACCTCCAGCTAGTCTCTCATTGGTTCTCGCTATTCCCGTTCATCTTCCGCAGAAATTGCAAACTGGGCCAAACAGGAGGTTAAAGGGACTGACTCTCCAAGTCGGGAGAGTGTTAGTAAAGCGTCTGGAATGTTGCACCCGAGTACCAGGGTACGAAAACTGAGACATATTTGAACACGTCTCCCGATCACATGGTTGATCATACTCTAGGTTCCACATGCATGTTTTAGCTGAAGGAAGAATACCTTAAACCTGGGTAGTTGAAACCCGTGGAATGGGTACCATGCAATATGACTTCAAAGGGTCTTCATTTGCTCACCGAACCTCTCCAATCCTATCACTGCTGCGTTTATGTCCCTGTACACATGCTTGATTCTCTTTCGGAGACATAGCAATCCATAGGTTTTAAGATACTTAAGAGTCAGGTACATTCTTAGGCGTTTAATATGCGGTGTTGAGTCCATTTCGTTGAGCAAGGAGTAGCTCTTGTCTATTCCATATTTGGCTTAAGGAACTTTATCTGTGCTCATTTCAATCTCTGGTTTTATGCAGCACCCCAACTCACCTTTACCCTTAAACAAGCATAAGTTGGTTTTCTAAATTTGAGACCCTGTTCTGTTCTGTAATTCAGTTCCTGTGTAGCCAAGTTTACATTCCGTGTATTACTGATACCTTGTGATGTTTCTTTTTCTGTGTGACTTATTTCAGTTAGAATCATCGTACCTGAATCCACTCATTGTGCTGCTACGGGCCTGATGACATAGATTTCACTGCTGAGTGATACTGCATTGTACGTAAGTACCACAAGTTCTTTATCCATTTTTCACTTTCTGTGATATTGAACTTGTACGGTAAACGAGGTTCTTGTAAACAGAGGCGTCCCAAACATTGGGGTGGCTGTGTCTTTTTGATTTTAATTTCCCTAAGCTATAGGACCATAAGTGGAAGTGCCCTAGGCTCTGTTGCTTTGTTTTTTAGATGTTTCAGGAAACACCATACACTTCTCCCGAGTGTCTGTTGGCAGTTTACATCCCGCCCATCAGCATAACAAGGTTCCCAGTTCTCCATGGCCTGTCCTGCCTTTCTGGATTTTACACTTTTTTCAGATGGCCCTTTTGACCGGGGGGAAGTGAGACTTCATTGTAGTGCAGATTTCCTTTGCAAGCTTGCTTGGTTGGCCAAAAAGGGCGTATGCGTTTTTTCCTGAATATATTCAGGAAAAAACGCATACGCCCTTTTTGGCCAAGTGCATCATTGTGGACGTTCTGCCTCTTTTCCTATGCTTTCAATGCAATTCCAGTCTACCTCCTGAAATCGGTTTCCTGCAATTCTGCCCCGCTTTCAAGTCCTCTTGGCAGCCTTACTTCAGTATATTTTTGGACGATAGTTGTCATTTATAACTCTGCAGGTTTGTGAATTACAGTGCCCCTGAGCTCCTTTCTTCAACTCGTTTTCTTGTGAGCTGGCCGCAACACCGCAGGATGGCTTCAGGCCCTAATCTGGTTCCGGCACGGCACGCTGAGCCTTTGGTTATTTCCTCTTCCTGGTGGGAAATGAGAGTTAAATTTGCCCGTCCAGACACCTCCAGCTAGTCTCTCATTGGTTCTCGCTATTCCCGTTCATCTTCCGCAGAAATTGCAAACTGGGCCAAACAGGAGGTTAAAGGGACTGACTCTCCAAGTCGGGAGAGTGTTAGTAAAGCGTCTGGAATGTTGCACCCGAGTACCAGGGTACGAAAACTGAGACATATTTGAACACGTCTCCCGATCACATGGTTGATCATACTCTAGGTTCCACATGCATGTTTTAGCTGAAGGAAGAATACCTTAAACCTGGGTAGTTGAAACCCGTGGAATGGGTACCATGCAATATGACTTCAAAGGGTCTTCATTTGCTCACCGAACCTCTCCAATCCTATCACTGCTGCGTTTATGTCCCTGTACACATGCTTGATTCTCTTTCGGAGACATAGCAATCCATAGGTTTTAAGATACTTAAGAGTCAGGTACATTCTTAGGCGTTTAATATGCGGTGTTGAGTCCATTTCGTTGAGCAAGGAGTAGCTCTTGTCTATTCCATATTTGGCTTAAGGAACTTTATCTGTGCTCATTTCAATCTCTGGTTTTATGCAGCACCCCAACTCACCTTTACCCTTAAACAAGCATAAGTTGGTTTTCTAAATTTGAGACCCTGTTCTGTTCTGTAATTCAGTTCCTGTGTAGCCAAGTTTACATTCCGTGTATTACTGATACCTTATGATGTTTCTTTTTCTGTGTGACTTATTTCAGTTAGAATCATCGTACCTGAATCCACTCATTGTGCTGCTACGGGCCTGATGACATAGATTTCACTGCTGAGTGATACTGCATTGTACGTAAGTACCACAAGTTCTTTATCCATTTTTCACTTTCTGTGATATTGAACTTGTACGGTAAACGAGGTTCTTGTAAACAGAGGCGTCCCAAACATTGGGGTGGCTGTGTCTTTTTGATTTTAATTTCCCTAAGCTATAGGACCATAAGTGGAAGTGCCCTAGGCTCTGTTGCTTTGTTTTTTAGATGTTTCAGGAAACACCATACACTTCTCCCGAGCGTCTGTTGGCAGTTTACATCCCGCCCATCAGCATAACAAGGCTCCCAGTTCTCCATGGCCTGTCCTGCCTTTCTGGATTTTACACTTTTTTCAGATGGCCCTTTTGACCGGGGGGAAGTGAGACTTCATTGTAGTGCAGATTTCCTTTGCAAGCTTGCTTGGTTGGCCAAAAAGGGCGTACGCGTTTTTTCCTGAATATATTCAGGAAAAAACGCATACGCCCTTTTTGGCCAAGTGCATCATTGTGGACGTTCTGCCTCTTTTCCTATGCTTTCAATGCAATTCCAGTCTACCTCCTGAAATCGGTTTCCTGCAATTCTGCCCCGCATTCAAGTCCTCTTGGCAGCCTTACTTCAGTATATTTTTGGACGATAGTTGTCATTTATAACTCTGCAGGTTTGTGAATTACAGTGCCCCTGAGCTCCTTTCTTCAACTCGTTTTCTTGTGAGCTGGCCGCAACACCGCAGGATGGCTTCAGGCCCTAATCTGGTTCCGGCACGGCACGCTGAGCCTTTGGTTATTTCCTCTTCCTGGTGGGAAATGAGAGTTAAATTTGCCCGTCCAGACACCTCCAGCTAGTCTCTCATTGGTTCTCGCTATTCCCGTTCATCTTCCGCAGAAATTGCAAACTGGGCCAAACAGGAGGTTAAAGGGACTGACTCTCCAAGTCGGGAGAGTGTTAGTAAAGCGTCTGGAATGTTGCACCCGAGTACCAGGGTACGAAAACTGAGACATATTTGAACACGTCTCCCGATCACATGGTTGATCATACTCTAGGTTCCACATGCATGTTTTAGCTGAAGGAAGAATACCTTAAACCTGGGTAGTTGAAACCCGTGGAATGGGTACCATGCAATATGACTTCAAAGGGTCTTCATTTGCTCACCGAACCTCTCCAATCCTATCACTGCTGCGTTTATGTCCCTGTACACATGCTTGATTCTCTTTCGGAGACATAGCAATCCATAGGTTTTAAGATACTTAAGAGTCAGGTACATTCTTAGGCGTTTAATATGCGGTGTTGAGTCCATTTCGTTGAGCAAGGAGTAGCTCTTGTCTATTCCATATTTGGCTTAAGGAACTTTATCTGTGCTCATTTCAATCTCTGGTTTTATGCAGCACCCCAACTCACCTTTACCCTTAAACAAGCATAAGTTGGTTTTCTAAATTTGAGACCCTGTTCTGTTCTGTAATTCAGTTCCTGTGTAGCCAAGTTTACATTCCGTGTATTACTGATACCTTATGATGTTTCTTTTTCTGTGTGACTTATTTCAGTTAGAATCATCGTACCTGAATCCACTCATTGTGCTGCTACGGGCCTGATGACATAGATTTCACTGCTGAGTGATACTGCATTGTACGTAAGTACCACAAGTTCTTTATCCATTTTTCACTTTCTGTGATATTGAACTTGTACGGTAAACGAGGTTCTTGTAAACAGAGGCGTCCCAAACATTGGGGTGGCTGTGTCTTTTTGATTTTAATTTCCCTAAGCTATAGGACCATAAGTGGAAGTGCCCTAGGCTCTGTTGCTTTGTTTTTTAGATGTTTCAGGAAACACCATACACTTCTCCCGAGTGTCTGTTGGCAGTTTACATCCCGCCCATCAGCATAACAAGGCTCCCAGTTCTCCATGGCCTGTCCTGCCTTTCTGGATTTTACACTTTTTTCAGATGGCCCTTTTGACCGGGGTGAAGTGAGACTTCATTGTAGTGCAGATTTCCTTTGCAAGCTTGCTTGGTTGGCCAAAAAGGGCGTATGCGTTTTTTCCTGAATATATTCAGGAAAAAACGCATACGCCCTTTTTGGCCAAGTGCATCATTGTGGACGTTCTGCCTCTTTTCCTATGCTTTCAATGCAATTCCAGTCTACCTCCTGAAATCGGTTTCCTGCAATTCTGCCCCGCTTTCAAGTCCTCTTGGCAGCCTTACTTCAGTATATTTTTGGACGATAGTTGTCATTTATAACTCTGCAGGTTTGTGAATTACAGTGCCCCTGAGCTCCTTTCTTCAACTCGTTTTCTTGTGAGCTGGCCGCAACACCGCAGGATGGCTTCAGGCCCTAATCTGGTTCCGGCACGGCACGCTGAGCCTTTGGTTATTTCCTCTTCCTGGTGGGAAATGAGAGTTAAATTTGCCCGTCCAGACACCTCCAGCTAGTCTCTCATTGGTTCTCGCTATTCCCGTTCATCTTCCGCAGAAATTGCAAACTGGGCCAAACAGGAGGTTAAAGGGACTGACTCTCCAAGTCGGGAGAGTGTTAGTAAAGCGTCTGGAATGTTGCACCCGAGTACCAGGGTACGAAAACTGAGACATATTTGAACACGTCTCCCGATCACATGGTTGATCATACTCTAGGTTCCACATGCATGTTTTAGCTGAAGGAAGAATACCTTAAACCTGGGTAGTTGAAACCCGTGGAATGGGTACCATGCAATATGACTTCAAAGGGTCTTCATTTGCTCACCGAACCTCTCCAATCCTATCACTGCTGCGTTTATGTCCCTGTACACATGCTTGATTCTCTTTCGGAGACATAGCAATCCATAGGTTTTAAGATACTTAAGAGTCAGGTACATTCTTAGGCGTTTAATATGCGGTGTTGAGTCCATTTCGTTGAGCAAGGAGTAGCTCTTGTCTATTCCATATTTGGCTTAAGGAACTTTATCTGTGCTCATTTCAATCTCTGGTTTTATGCAGCACCCCAACTCACCTTTACCCTTAAACAAGCATAAGTTGGTTTTCTAAATTTGAGACCCTGTTCTGTTCTGTAATTCAGTTCCTGTGTAGCCAAGTTTACATTCCGTGTATTACTGATATCTTATGATGTTTCTTTTTCTGTGTGACTTATTTCAGTTAGAATCATCGTACCTGAATCCACTCATTGTGCTGCTACGGGCCTGATGACATAGATTTCACTGCTGAGTGATACTGCATTGTACGTAAGTACCACAAGTTCTTTATCCATTTTTCACTTTCTGTGATATTGAACTTGTACGGTAAACGAGGTTCTTGTAAACAGAGGCGTCCCAAACTTTGGGGTGGCTGTGTCTTTTTGATTTTAATTTCCCTAAGCTATAGGACCATAAGTGGAAGTGCCCTAGGCTCTGTTGCTTTGTTTTTTAGATGTTTCAGGAAACACCATACTCTTCTCCCGAGTGTCTGTTGGCAGTTTACATCCCGCCCATCAGCATAACAAGGCTCCCAGTTCTCCATGGCCTGTCCTGCCTTTCTGGATTTTACACTTTTTTCAGATGGCCCTTTTGACCGGGGGGAAGTGAGACTTCATTGTAGTGCAGATTTCCTTTGCAAGCTTGCTTGGTTGGCCAAAAAGGGCGTATGCGTTTTTTCCTGAATATATTCAGGAAAAAACGCATACGCCCTTTTTGGCCAAGTGCATCATTGTGGACGTTCTGCCTCTTTTCCTATGCTTTCAATGCAATTCCAGTCTACCTCCTGAAATCGGTTTCCTGCAATTCTGCCCCGCTTTCAAGTCCTCTTGGCAGCCTTACTTCAGTATATTTTTGGACGATAGTTGTCATTTATAACTCTGCAGGTTTGTGAATTACAGTGCCCCTGAGCTCCTTTCTTCAACTCGTTTTCTTGTGAGCTGGCCGCAACACCGCAGGATGGCTTCAGGCCCTAATCTGGTTCCGGCACGGCACGCTGAGCCTTTGGTTATTTCCTCTTCCTGGTGGGAAATGAGAGTTAAATTTGCCCGTCCAGACACCTCCAGCTAGTCTCTCATTGGTTCTCGCTATTCCTGTTCATCTTCTGCAGAAATTGCAAACTGGGCCAAACAGGAGGTTAAAGGGACTGACTCTCCAAGTCGGGAGAGTGTTAGTAAAGCGTCTGGAATGTTGCACCCGAGTACCAGGGTACGAAAACTGAGACATATTTGAACACGTCTCCCGATCACATGGTTGATCATACTCTAGGTTCCACATGCATGTTTTAGCTGAAGGAAGAATACCTTAAACCTGGGTAGTTGAAACCCGTGGAATGGGTACCATGCAATATGACTTCAAAGGGTCTTCATTTGCTCACCGAACCTCTCCAATCCTATCACTGCTGCGTTTATGTCCCTGTACACATGCTTGATTCTCTTTCGGAGACATAGCAATCCATAGGTTTTAAGATACTTAAGAGTCAGGTACATTCTTAGGCGTTTAATATGCGGTGTTGAGTCCATTTCGTTGAGCAAGGAGTAGCTCTTGTCTATTCCATATTTGGCTTAAGGAACTTTATCTGTGCTCATTTCAATCTCTGGTTTTATGCAGCACCCCAACTCACCTTTACCCTTAAACAAGCATAAGTTGGTTTTCTAAATTTGAGACCCTGTTCTGTTCTGTAATTCAGTTCCTGTGTAGCCAAGTTTACATTCCGTGTATTACTGATATCTTATGATGTTTCTTTTTCTGTGTGACTTATTTCAGTTAGAATCATCGTACCTGAATCCACTCATTGTGCTGCTACGGGCCTGATGACATAGATTTCACTGCTGAGTGATACTGCATTGTACGTAAGTACCACAAGTTCTTTATCCATTTTTCACTTTCTGTGATATTGAACTTGTACGGTAAACGAGGTTCTTGTAAACAGAGGCGTCCCAAACATTGGGGTGGCTGTGTCTTTTTGATTTTAATTTCCCTAAGCTATAGGACCATAAGTGGAAGTGCCCTAGGCTCTGTTGCTTTGTTTTTTAGATGTTTCAGGAAACACCATACACTTCTCCCGAGTGTCTGTTGGCAGTTTACATCCCGCCCATCAGCATAACAAGGCTCCCAGTTCTCCATGGCCTGTCCTGCCTTTCTGGATTTTACACTTTTTTCAGATGGCCCTTTTGACCGGGGGGAAGTGAGACTTCATTGTAGTGCAGATTTCCTTTGCAAGCTTGCTTGGTTGGCCAAAAAGGGCGTATGCGTTTTTTCCTGAATATATTCAGGAAAAAACGCATACGCCCTTTTTGGCCAAGTGCATCATTGTGGACGTTCTGCCTCTTTTCCTATGCTTTCAATGCAATTCCAGTCTACCTCCTGAAATCGGTTTCCTGCAATTCTGCCCCGCTTTCAAGTCCTCTTGGCAGCCTTACTTCAGTATATTTTTGGACGATAGCTGTCATTTATAACTCTGCAGGTTTGTGAATTACAGTGCCCCTGAGCTCCTTTCTTCAACTCGTTTTCTTGTGAGCTGGCCGCAACACCGCAGGATGGCTTCAGGCCCTAATCTGGTTCCGGCACGGCACGCTGAGCCTTTGGTTATTTCCTCTTCCTGGTGGGAAATGAGAGTTAAATTTGCCCGTCCAGACACCTCCAGCTAGTCTCTCATTGGTTGTCGCTATTCCCGTTCATCTTCCGCAGAAATTGCAAACTGGGCCAAACAGGAGGTTAAAGGGACTGACTCTCCAAGTCGGGAGAGTGTTAGTAAAGCGTCTGGAATGTTGCACCCGAGTACCAGGGTACGAAAACTGAGACATATTTGAACACGTCTCCCGATCACATGGTTGATCATACTCTAGGTTCCACATGCATGTTTTAGCTGAAGGAAGAATACCTTAAACCTGGGTAGTTGAAACCCGTGGAATGGGTACCATGCAATATGACTTCAAAGGGTCTTCATTTGCTCACCGAACCTCTCCAATCCTATCACTGCTGCGTTTATGTCCCTGTACACATGCTTGATTCTCTTTCGGAGACATAGCAATCCATAGGTTTTAAGATACTTAAGAGTCAGGTACATTCTTAGGCGTTTAATATGCGGTGTTGAGTCCATTTCGTTGAGCAAGGAGTAGCTCTTGTCTATTCCATATTTGGCTTAAGGAACTTTATCTGTGCTCATTTCAATCTCTGGTTTTATGCAGCACCCCAACTCACCTTTACCCTTAAACAAGCATAAGTTGGTTTTCTAAATTTGAGACCCTGTTCTGTTCTGTAATTCAGTTCCTGTGTAGCCAAGTTTACATTCCGTGTATTACTGATATCTTATGATGTTTCTTTTTCTGTGTGACTTATTTCAGTTAGAATCATCGTACCTGAATCCACTCATTGTGCTGCTACGGGCCTGATGACATAGATTTCACTGCTGAGTGATACTGCATTGTACGTAAGTACCACAAGTTCTTTATCCATTTTTCACTTTCTGTGATATTGAACTTGTACGGTAAACGAGGTTCTTGTAAACAGAGGCGTCCCAAACTTTGGGGTGGCTGTGTCTTTTTGATTTTAATTTCCCTAAGCTATAGGACCATAAGTGGAAGTGCCCTAGGCTCTGTTGCTTTGTTTTTTAGATGTTTCAGGAAACACCATACACTTCTCCCGAGTGTCTGTTGGCAGTTTACATCCCGCCCATCAGCATAACAAGGCTCCCAGTTCTCCATGGCCTGTCCTGCCTTTCTGGATTTTACACTTTTTTCAGATGGCCCTTTTGACCGGGGGGAAGTGAGACTTCATTGTAGTGCAGATTTCCTTTGCAAGCTTGCTTGGTTGGCCAAAAAGGGCGTATGCGTTTTTTCCTGAATATATTCAGGAAAAAACGCATACGCCCTTTTTGGCCAAGTGCATCATTGTGGACGTTCTGCCTCTTTTCCTATGCTTTCAATGCAATTCCAGTCTACCTCCTGAAATCGGTTTCCTGCAATTCTGCCCCGCTTTCAAGTCCTCTTGGCAGCCTTACTTCAGTATATTTTTGGACGATAGCTGTCATTTATAACTCTGCAGGTTTGTGAATTACAGTGCCCCTGAGCTCCTTTCTTCAACTCGTTTTCTTGTGAGCTGGCCGCAACACCGCAGGATGGCTTCAGGCCCTAATCTCGTTCCGGCACGGCACGCTGAGCCTTTGGTTATTTCCTCTTCCTGGTGGGAAATGAGAGTTAAATTTGCCCGTCCAGACACCTCCAGCTAGTCTCTCATTGGTTGTCGCTATTCCCGTTCATCTTCCGCAGAAATTGCAAACTGGGCCAAACAGGAGGTTAAAGGGACTGACTCTCCAAGTCGGGAGAGTGTTAGTAAAGCGTCTGGAATGTTGCACCCGAGTACCAGGGTACGAAAACTGAGACATATTTGAACACGTCTCCCGATCACATGGTTGATCATACTCTAGGTTCCACATGCATGTTTTAGCTGAAGGAAGAATACCTTAAACCTGGGTAGTTGAAACCCGTGGCATGGGTACCATGCAATATGACTTCAAAGGGTCTTCATTTGCTCACCGAACCTCTCCAATCCTATCACTGCTGCGTTTATGTCCCTGTACACATGCTTGATTCTCTTTCGGAGACATAGCAATCCATAGGTTTTAAGATACTTAAGAGTCAGGTACATTCTTAGGCGTTTAATATGCGGTGTTGAGTCCATTTCGTTGAGCAAGGAGTAGCTCTTGTCTATTCCATATTTGGCTTAAGGAACTTTATCTGTGCTCATTTCAATCTCTGGTTTTATGCAGCACCCCAACTCACCTTTACCCTTAAACAAGCATAAGTTGGTTTTCTAAATTTGAGACC
The DNA here is from genome assembly GCF_963455315.2 of Globicephala melas. Taxonomy (NCBI): domain Eukaryota; kingdom Metazoa; phylum Chordata; class Mammalia; order Artiodactyla; family Delphinidae; genus Globicephala; species Globicephala melas. The sequence goes on along the minus strand of NW_027207504.1, from coordinate 169,723 downwards.
CTGTTCTGTTCTGTAATTCAGTTCCTGTGTAGCCAAGTTTACATTCCGTGTATTACTGATATCTTATGATGTTTCTTTTTCTGTGTGACTTATTTCAGTTAGAATCATCGTACCTGAATCCACTCATTGTGCTGCTACGGGCCTGATGACATAGATTTCACTGCTGAGTGATACTGCATTGTACGTAAGTACCACAAGTTCTTTATCCATTTTTCACTTTCTGTGATATTGAACTTGTACGGTAAACGAGGTTCTTGTAAACAGAGGCGTCCCAAACATTGGGGTGGCTGTGTCTTTTTGATTTTAATTTCCCTAAGCTATAGGACCATAAGTGGAAGTGCCCTAGGCTCTGTTGCTTTGTTTTTTAGATGTTTCAGGAAACACCATACACTTCTCCCGAGTGTCTGTTGGCAGTTTACATCCCGCCCATCAGCATAACAAGGCTCCCAGTTCTCCATGGCCTGTCCTGCCTTTCTGGATTTTACACTTTTTTCAGATGGCCCTTTTGACCGGGGGGAAGTGAGACTTCATTGTAGTGCAGATTTCCTTTGCAAGCTTGCTTGGTTGGCCAAAAAGGGCGTATGCGTTTTTTCCTGAATATATTCAGGAAAAAACGCATACGCCCTTTTTGGCCAAGTGCATCATTGTGGACGTTCTGCCTCTTTTCCTATGCTTTCAATGCAATTCCAGTCTACCTCCTGAAATCGGTTTCCTGCAATTCTGCCCCGCTTTCAAGTCCTCTTGGCAGCCTTACTTCAGTATATTTTTGGACGATAGTTGTCATTTATAACTCTGCAGGTTTGTGAATTACAGTGCCCCTGAGCTCCTTTCTTCAACTCGTTTTCTTGTGAGCTGGCCGCAACACCGCAGGATGGCTTCAGGCCCTAATCTGGTTCCGGCACGGCACGCTGAGCCTTTGGTTATTTCCTCTTCCTGGTGGGAAATGAGAGTTAAATTTGCCCGTCCAGACACCTCCAGCTAGTCTCTCATTGGTTCTCGCTATTCCCGTTCATCTTCCGCAGAAATTGCAAACTGGGCCAAACAGGAGGTTAAAGGGACTGACTCTCCAAGTCGGGAGAGTGTTAGTAAAGCGTCTGGAATGTTGCACCCGAGTACCAGGGTACGAAAACTGAGACATATTTGAACACGTCTCCCGATCACATGGTTGATCATACTCTAGGTTCCACATGCATGTTTTAGCTGAAGGAAGAATACCTTAAACCTGGGTAGTTGAAACCCGTGGCATGGGTACCATGCAATATGACTTCAAAGGGTCTTCATTTGCTCACCGAACCTCTCCAATCCTATCACTGCTGCGTTTATGTCCCTGTACACATGCTTGATTCTCTTTCGGAGACATAGCAATCCATAGGTTTTAAGATACTTAAGAGTCAGGTACATTCTTAGGCGTTTAATATGCGGTGTTGAGTCCATTTCGTTGAGCAAGGAGTAGCTCTTGTCTATTCCATATTTGGCTTAAGGAACTTTATCTGTGCTCATTTCAATCTCTGGTTTTATGCAGCACCCCAACTCACCTTTACCCTTAAACAAGCATAAGTTGGTTTTCTAAATTTGAGACCCTGTTCTGTTCTGTAATTCAGTTCCTGTGTAGCCAAGTTTACATTCCGTGTATTACTGATATCTTATGATGTTTCTTTTTCTGTGTGACTTATTTCAGTTAGAATCATCGTACCTGAATCCACTCATTGTGCTGCTACGGGCCTGATGACATAGATTTCACTGCTGAGTGATACTGCATTGTACGTAAGTACCACAAGTTCTTTATCCATTTTTCACTTTCTGTGATATTGAACTTGTACGGTAAACGAGGTTCTTGTAAACAGAGGCGTCCCAAACATTGGGGTGGCTGTGTCTTTTTGATTTTAATTTCCCTAAGCTATAGGACCATAAGTGGAAGTGCCCTAGGCTCTGTTGCTTTGTTTTTTAGATGTTTCAGGAAACACCATACACTTCTCCCGAGTGTGTGTTGGCAGTTTACATCCCGCCCATCAGCATAACAAGGCTCCCAGTTCTCCATGGCCTGTCCTGCCTTTCTGGATTTTACACTTTTTTCAGATGGCCCTTTTGACCGGGGGGAAGTGAGACTTCATTGTAGTGCAGATTTCCTTTGCAAGCTTGCTTGGTTGGCCAAAAAGGGCGTATGCGTTTTTTCCTGAATATATTCAGGAAAAAACGCATACGCCCTTTTTGGCCAAGTGCATCATTGTGGACGTTCTGCCTCTTTTCCTATGCTTTCAATGCAATTCCAGTCTACCTCCTGAAATCGGTTTCCTGCAATTCTGCCCCGCTTTCAAGTCCTCTTGGCAGCCTTACTTCAGTATATTTTTGGACGATAGCTGTCATTTATAACTCTGCAGGTTTGTGAATTACAGTGCCCCTGAGCTCCTTTCTTCAACTCGTTTTCTTGTGAGCTGGCCGCAACACCGCAGGATGGCTTCAGGCCCTAATCTGGTTCCGGCACGGCACGCTGAGCCTTTGGTTATTTCCTCTTCCTGGTGGGAAATGAGAGTTAAATTTGCCCGTCCAGACACCTCCAGCTAGTCTCTCATTGGTTCTCGCTATTCCCGTTCATCTTCCGCAGAAATTGCAAACTGGGCCAAACAGGAGGTTAAAGGGACTGACTCTCCAAGTCGGGAGAGTGTTAGTAAAGCGTCTGGAATGTTGCACCCGAGTACCAGGGTACGAAAACTGAGACATATTTGAACACGTCTCCCGATCACATGGTTGATCATACTCTAGGTTCCACATGCATGTTTTAGCTGAAGGAAGAATACCTTAAACCTGGGTAGTTGAAACCCGTGGAATGGGTACCATGCAATATGACTTCAAAGGGTCTTCATTTGCTCACCGAACCTCTCCAATCCTATCACTGCTGCGTTTATGTCCCTGTACACATGCTTGATTCTCTTTCGGAGACATAGCAATCCATAGGTTTTAAGATACTTAAGAGTCAGGTACATTCTTAGGCGTTTAATATGCGGTGTTGAGTCCATTTCGTTGAGCAAGGAGTAGCTCTTGTCTATTCCATATTTGGCTTAAGGAACTTTATCTGTGCTCATTTCAATCTCTGGTTTTATGCAGCACCCCAACTCACCTTTACCCTTAAACAAGCATAAGTTGGTTTTCTAAATTTGAGACCCTGTTCTGTTCTGTAATTCAGTTCCTGTGTAGCCAAGTTTACATTCCGTGTATTACTGATATCTTATGATGTTTCTTTTTCTGTGTGACTTATTTCAGTTAGAATCATCGTACCTGAATCCACTCATTGTGCTGCTACGGGCCTGATGACATAGATTTCACTGCTGAGTGATACTGCATTGTACGTAAGTACCACAAGTTCTTTATCCATTTTTCACTTTCTGTGATATTGAACTTGTACGGTAAACGAGGTTCTTGTAAACAGAGGCGTCCCAAACATTGGGGTGGCTGTGTCTTTTTGATTTTAATTTCCCTAAGCTATAGGACCATAAGTGGAAGTGCCCTAGGCTCTGTTGCTTTGTTTTTTAGATGTTTCAGGAAACACCATACACTTCTCCCGAGTGTCTGTTGGCAGTTTACATCCCGCCCATCAGCATAACAAGGCTCCCAGTTCTCCATGGCCTGTCCTGCCTTTCTGGATTTTACACTTTTTTCAGATGGCCCTTTTGACCGGGGGGAAGTGAGACTTCATTGTAGTGCAGATTTCCTTTGCAAGCTTGCTTGGTTGGCCAAAAAGCGCGTATGCGTTTTTTCCTGAATATATTCAGGAAAAAACGCATACGTCCTTTTTGGCCAAGTGCATCATTGTGGACGTTCTGCCTCTTTTCCTATGCTTTCAATGCAATTCCAGTCTACCTCCTGAAATCGGTTTCCTGCAATTCTGCCCCGCTTTCAAGTCCTCTTGGCAGCCTTACTTCAGTATATTTTTGGACGATAGCTGTCATTTATAACTCTGCAGGTTTGTGAATTACAGTGCCCCTGAGCTCCTTTCTTCAACTCGTTTTCTTGTGAGCTGGCCGCAACACCGCAGGATGGCTTCAGGCCCTAATCTGGTTCCGGCACGGCACGCTGAGCCTTTGGTTATTTCCTCTTCCTGGTGGGAAATGAGAGTTAAATTTGCCCGTCCAGACACCTCCAGCTAGTCTCTCATTGGTTGTCGCTATTCCCGTTCATCTTCCGCAGAAATTGCAAACTGGGCCAAACAGGAGGTTAAAGGGACTGACTCTCCAAGTCGGGAGAGTGTTAGTAAAGCGTCTGGAATGTTGCACCCGAGTACCAGGGTACAAAAACTGAGACATATTTGAACACGTCTCCCGATCACATGGTTGATCATACTCTAGGTTCCACATGCATGTTTTAGCTGAAGGAAGAATACCTTAAACCTGGGTAGTTGAAACCCGTGGAATGGGTACCATGCAATATGACTTCAAAGGGTCTTCATTTGCTCACCGAACCTCTCCAATCCTATCACTGCTGCGTTTATGTCCCTGTACACATGCTTGATTCTCTTTCGGAGACATAGCAATCCATAGGTTTTAAGATACTTAAGAGTCAGGTACATTCTTAGGCGTTTAATATGCGGTGTTGAGTCCATTTCGTTGAGCAAGGAGTAGCTCTTGTCTATTCCATATTTGGCTTAAGGAACTTTATCTGTGCTCATTTCAATCTCTGGTTTTATGCAGCACCCCAACTCACCTTTACCCTTAAACAAGCATAAGTTGGTTTTCTAAATTTGAGACCCTGTTCTGTTCTGTAATTCAGTTCCTGTGTAGCCAAGTTTACATTCCGTGTATTACTGATATCTTATGATGTTTCTTTTTCTGTGTGACTTATTTCAGTTAGAATCATCGTACCTGAATCCACTCATTGTGCTGCTACGGGCCTGATGACATAGATTTCACTGCTGAGTGATACTGCATTGTACGTAAGTACCACAAGTTCTTTATCCATTTTTCACTTTCTGTGATATTGAACTTGTACGGTAAACGAGGTTCTTGTAAACAGAGGCGTCCCAAACTTTGGGGTGGCTGTGTCTTTTTGATTTTAATTTCCCTAAGCTATAGGACCATAAGTGGAAGTGCCCTAGGCTCTGTTGCTTTGTTTTTTAGATGTTTCAGGAAACACCATACACTTCTCCCGAGTGTCTGTTGGCAGTTTACATCCCGCCCATCAGCATAACAAGGCTTCCAGTTCTCCATGGCCTGTCCTGCCTTTCTGGATTTTACACTTTTTTCAGATGGCCCTTTTGACCGGGGGGAAGTGAGACTTCATTGTAGTGCAGATTTCCTTTGCAAGCTTGCTTGGTTGGCCAAAAAGGGCGTATGCGTTTTTTCCTGAATATATTCAGGAAAAAACGCATACGCCCTTTTTGGCCAAGTGCATCATTGTGGACGTTCTGCCTCTTTTCCTATGCTTTCAATGCAATTCCAGTCTACCTCCTGAAATCGGTTTCCTGCAATTCTGCCCCGCTTTCAAGTCCTCTTGGCAGCCTTACTTCAGTATATTTTTGGACGATAGCTGTCATTTATAACTCTGCAGGTTTGTGAATTACAGTGCCCCTGAGCTCCTTTCTTCAACTCGTTTTCTTGTGAGCTGGCCGCAACACCGCAGGATGGCTTCAGGCCCTAATCTGGTTCCGGCACGGCACGCTGAGCCTTTGGTTATTTCCTCTTCCTGGTGGGAAATGAGAGTTAAATTTGCCCGTCCAGACACCTCCAGCTAGTCTCTCATTGGTTCTCGCTATTCCCGTTCATCTTCCGCAGAAATTGCAAACTGGGCCAAACAGGAGGTTAAAGGGACTGACTCTCCAAGTCGGGAGAGTGTTAGTAAAGCGTCTGGAATGTTGCACCCGAGTACCAGGGTACGAAAACAGACATATTTGAACACGTCTCCCGATCACATGGTTGATCATACTCTAGGTTCCACATGCATGTTTTAGCTGAAGGAAGAATACCTTAAACCTGGGTAGTTGAAACCCGTGGAATGGGTACCATGCAATATGACTTCAAAGGGTCTTCATTTGCTCACCGAACCTCTCCAATCCTATCACTGCTGCGTTTATGTCCCTGTACACATGCTTGATTCTCTTTCGGAGACATAGCAATCCATAGGTTTTAAGATACTTAAGAGTCAGGTACATTCTTAGGCGTTTAATATGCGGTGTTGAGTCCATTTCGTTGAGCAAGGAGTAGCTCTTGTCTATTCCATATTTGGCTTAAGGAACTTTATCTGTGCTCATTTCAATCTCTGGTTTTATGCAGCACCCCAACTCACCTTTACCCTTAAACAAGCATAAGTTGGTTTTCTAAATTTGAGACCCTGTTCTGTTCTGTAATTCAGTTCCTGTGTAGCCAAGTTTACATTCCGTGTATTACTGATATCTTATGATGTTTCTTTTTCTGTGTGACTTATTTCAGTTAGAATCATCGTACCTGAATCCACTCATTGTGCTGCTACGGGCCTGATGACATAGATTTCACTGCTGAGTGATACTGCATTGTACGTAAGTACCACAAGTTCTTTATCCATTTTTCACTTTCTGTGATATTGAACTTGTACGGTAAACGAGGTTCTTGTAAACAGAGGCGTCCCAAACATTGGGGTGGCTGTGTCTTTTTGATTTTAATTTCCCTAAGCTATAGGACCATAAGTGGAAGTGCCCTAGGCTCTGTTGCTTTGTTTTTTAGATGTTTCAGGAAACACCATACACTTCTCCCGAGTGTCTGTTGGCAGTTTACATCCCGCCCATCAGCATAACAAGGCTTCCAGTTCTCCATGGCCTGTCCTGCCTTTCTGGATTTTACACTTTTTTCAGATGGCCCTTTTGACCGGGGGGAAGTGAGACTTCATTGTAGTGCAGATTTCCTTTGCAAGCTTGCTTGGTTGGCCAAAAAGGGCGTATGCGTTTTTTCCTGAATATATTCAGGAAAAAACGCATACGCCCTTTTTGGCCAAGTGCATCATTGTGGACGTTCTGCCTCTTTTCCTATGCTTTCAATGCAATTCCAGTCTACCTCCTGAAATCGGTTTCCTGCAATTCTGCCCCGCTTTCAAGTCTTCTTGGCAGCCTTACTTCAGTATATTTTTGGACGATAGCTGTCATTTATAACTCTGCAGGTTTGTGAATTACAGTGCCCCTGAGCTCCTTTCTTCAACTCGTTTTCTTGTGAGCTGGCCGCAACACCGCAGGATGGCTTCAGGCCCTAATCTGGTTCCGGCACGGCACGCTGAGCCTTTGGTTATTTCCTCTTCCTGGTGGGAAATGAGAGTTAAATTTGCCCGTCCAGACACCTCCAGCTAGTCTCTCATTGGTTCTCGCTATTCCCGTTCATCTTCCGCAGAAATTGCAAACTGGGCCAAACAGGAGGTTAAAGGGACTGACTCTCCAAGTCGGGAGAGTGTTAGTAAAGCGTCTGGAATGTTGCACCCGAGTACCAGGGTACGAAAACTGAGACATATTTGAACACGTCTCCCGATCACATGGTTGATCATACTCTAGGTTCCACATGCATGTTTTAGCTGAAGGAAGAATACCTTAAACCTGGGTAGTTGAAACCCGTGGCATGGGTACCATGCAATATGACTTCAAAGGGTCTTCATTTGCTCACCGAACCTCTCCAATCCTATCACTGCTGCGTTTATGTCCCTGTACACATGCTTGATTCTCTTTCGGAGACATAGCAATCCATAGGTTTTAAGATACTTAAGAGTCAGGTACATTCTTAGGCGTTTAATATGCGGTGTTGAGTCCATTTCGTTGAGCAAGGAGTAGCTCTTGTCTATTCCATATTTGGCTTAAGGAACTTTATCTGTGCTCATTTCAATCTCTGGTTTTATGCAGCACCCCAACTCACCTTTACCCTTAAACAAGCATAAGTTGGTTTTCTAAATTTGAGACCCTGTTCTGTTCTGTAATTCAGTTCCTGTGTAGCCAAGTTTACATTCCGTGTATTACTGATATCTTATGATGTTTCTTTTTCTGTGTGACTTATTTCAGTTAGAATCATCGTACCTGAATCCACTCATTGTGCTGCTACGGGCCTGATGACATAGATTTCACTGCTGAGTGATACTGCATTGTACGTAAGTACCACAAGTTCTTTATCCATTTTTCACTTTCTGTGATATTGAACTTGTACGGTAAACGAGGTTCTTGTAAACAGAGGCGTCCCAAACATTGGGGTGGCTGTGTCTTTTTGATTTTAATTTCCCTAAGCTATAGGACCATAAGTGGAAGTGCCCTAGGCTCTGTTGCTTTGTTTTTTAGATGTTTCAGGAAACACCATACACTTCTCCCGAGTGTCTGTTGGCAGTTTACATCCCGCCCATCAGCATAACAAGGCTCCCAGTTCTCCATGGCCTGTCCTGCCTTTCTGGATTTTACACTTTTTTCAGATGGCCCTTTTGACCGGGGGGAAGTGAGACTTCATTGTAGTGCAGATTTCCTTTGCAAGCTTGCTTGGTTGGCCAAAAAGGGCGTATGCGTTTTTTCCTGAATATATTCAGGAAAAAACGCATACGCCCTTTTTGGCCAAGTGCATCATTGTGGACGTTCTGCCTCTTTTCCTATGCTTTCAATGCAATTCCAGTCTACCTCCTGAAATCGGTTTCCTGCAATTCTGCCCCGCTTTCAAGTCCTCTTGGCAGCCTTACTTCAGTATATTTTTGGACGATAGCTGTCATTTATAACTCTGCAGGTTTGTGAATTACAGTGCCCCTGAGCTCCTTTCTTCAACTCGTTTTCTTGTGAGCTGGCCGCAACACCGCAGGATGGCTTCAGGCCCTAATCTGGTTCCGGCACGGCACGCTGAGCCTTTGGTTATTTCCTCTTCCTGGTGGGAAATGAGAGTTAAATTTGCCCGTCCAGACACCTCCAGCTAGTCTCTCATTGGTTCTCGCTATTCCCGTTCATCTTCCGTAGAAATTGCAAACTGGGCCAAACAGGAGGTTAAAGGGACTGACTCTCCAAGTCGGGAGAGTGTTAGTAAAGCGTCTGAAATGTTGCACCCGAGTACCAGGGTACGAAAACTGAGACATATTTGAACACGTCTCCCGATCACATGGTTGATCATACTCTAGGTTCCACATGCATGTTTTAGCTGAAGGAAGAATACCTTCAACCTGGGTAGTTGAAACCCGTGGCATGGGTACCATGCAATATGACTTCAAAGGGTCTTCATTTGCTCACCGAACCTCTCCAATCCTATCACTGCTGCGTTTATGTCCCTGTACACATGCTTGATTCTCTTTCGGAGACATAGCAATCCATAGGTTTTAAGATACTTAAGAGTCAGGTACATTCTTAGGCGTTTAATATGCGGTGTTGAGTCCATTTCGTTGAGCAAGGAGTAGCTCTTGTCTATTCCATATTTGGCTTAAGGAACTTTATCTGTGCTCATTTCAATCTCTGGTTTTATGCAGCACCCCAACTCACCTTTACCCTTAAACAAGCATAAGTTGGTTTTCTAAATTTGAGACCCTGTTCTGTTCTGTAATTCAGTTCCTGTGTAGCCAAGTTTACATTCCGTGTATTACTGATATCTTATGATGTTTCTTTTTCTGTGTGACTTATTTCAGTTAGAATCATCGTACCTGAATCCACTCATTGTGCTGCTACGGGCCTGATGACATAGATTTCACTGCTGAGTGATACTGCATTGTACGTAAGTACCACAAGTTCTTTATCCATTTTTCACTTTCTGTGATATTGAACTTGTACGGTAAACGAGGTTCTTGTAAACAGAGGCGTCCCAAACTTTGGGGTGGCTGTGTCTTTTTGATTTTAATTTCCCTAAGCTATAGGACCATAAGTGGAAGTGCCCTAGGCTCTGTTGCTTTGTTTTTTAGATGTTTCAGGAAACACCATACACTTCTCCCGAGTGTCTGTTGGCAGTTTACATCCCGCCCATCAGCATAACAAGGCTCCCAGTTCTCCATGGCCTGTCCTGCCTTTCTGGATTTTACACTTTTTTCAGATGGCCCTTTTGACCGGGGGGAAGTGAGACTTCATTGTAGTGCAGATTTCCTTTGCAAGCTTGCTTGGTTGGCCAAAAAGGGCGTATGCGTTTTTTCCTGAATATATTCAGGAAAAAACGCATACGCCCTTTTTGGCCAAGTGCATCATTGTGGACGTTCTGCCTCTTTTCCTATGCTTTCAATGCAATTCCAGTCTACCTCCTGAAATCGGTTTCCTGCAATTCTGCCCCGCTTTCAAGTCCTCTTGGCAGCCTTACTTCAGTATATTTTTGGACGATAGCTGTCATTTATAACTCTGCAGGTTTGTGAATTACAGTGCCCCTGAGCTCCTTTCTTCAACTCGTTTTCTTGTGAGCTGGCCGCAACACCGCAGGATGGCTTCAGGCCCTAATCTGGTTCCGGCACGGCACGCTGAGCCTTTGGTTATTTCCTCTTCCTGGTGGGAAATGAGAGTTAAATTTGCCCGTCCAGACACCTCCAGCTAGTCTCTCATTGGTTGTCGCTATTCCCGTTCATCTTCCGCAGAAATTGCAAACTGGGCCAAACAGGAGGTTAAAGGGACTGACTCTCCAAGTCGGGAGAGTGTTAGTAAAGCGTCTGGAATGTTGCACCCGAGTACCAGGGTACGAAAACTGAGACATATTTGAACACGTCTCCCGATCACATGGTTGATCATACTCTAGGTTCCACATGCATGTTTTAGCTGAAGGAAGAATACCTTAAACCTGGGTAGTTGAAACCCGTGGAATGGGTACCATGCAATATGACTTCAAAGGGTCTTCATTTGCTCACCGAACCTCTCCAATCCTATCACTGCTGCGTTTATGTCCCTGTACACATGCTTGATTCTCTTTCGGAGACATAGCAATCCATAGGTTTTAAGATACTTAAGAGTCAGGTACATTCTTAGGCGTTTAATATGCGGTGTTGAGTCCATTTCGTTGAGCAAGGAGTAGCTCTTGTCTATTCCATATTTGGCTTAAGGAACTTTATCTGTGCTCATTTCAATCTCTGGTTTTATGCAGCACCCCAACTCACCTTTACCCTTAAACAAGCATAAGTTGGTTTTCTAAATTTGAGACCCTGTTCTGTTCTGTAATTCAGTTCCTGTGTAGCCAAGTTTACATTCCGTGTATTACTGATATCTTATGATGTTTCTTTTTCTGTGTGACTTATTTCAGTTAGAATCATCGTACCTGAATCCACTCATTGTGCTGCTACGGGCCTGATGACATAGATTTCACTGCTGAGTGATACTGCATTGTACGTAAGTACCACAAGTTCTTTATCCATTTTTCACTTTCTGTGATATTGAACTTGTACGGTAAACGAGGTTCTTGTAAACAGAGGCGTCCCAAACATTGGGGTGGCTGTGTCTTTTTGATTTTAATTTCCCTAAGCTATAGGACCATAAGTGGAAGTGCCCTAGGCTCTGTTGCTTTGTTTTTTAGATGTTTCAGGAAACACCATACACTTCTCCCGAGTGTCTGTTGGCAGTTTACATCCCGCCCATCAGCATAACAAGGCTCCCAGTTCTCCATGGCCTGTCCTGCCTTTCTGGATTTTACACTTTTTTCAGATGGCCCTTTTGACCGGGGGGAAGTGAGACTTCATTGTAGTGCAGATTTCCTTTGCAAGCTTGCTTGGTTGGCCAAAAAGGGCGTATGCGTTTTTTCCTGAATATATTCAGGAAAAAACGCATACGCCCTTTTTGGCCAAGTGCATCATTGTGGACGTTCTGCCTCTTTTCCTATGCTTTCAATGCAATTCCAGTCTACCTCCTGAAATCGGTTTCCTGCAATTCTGCCCCGCTTTCAAGTCCTCTTGGCAGCCTTACTTCAGTATATTTTTGGACGATAGCTGTCATTTATAACTCTGCAGGTTTGTGAATTACAGTGCCCCTGAGCTCCTTTCTTCAACTCGTTTTCTTGTGAGCTGGCCGCAACACCGCAGGATGGCTTCAGGCCCTAATCTGGTTCCGGCACGGCACGCTGAGCCTTTGGTTATTTCCTCTTCCTGGTGGGAAATGAGAGTTAAATTTGCCCGTCCAGACACCTCCAGCTAGTCTCTCATTGGTTCTCGCTATTCCCGTTCATCTTCCGCAGAAATTGCAAACTGGGCCAAACAGGAGGTTAAAGGGACTGACTCTCCAAGTCGGGAGAGTGTTAGTAAAGCGTCTGGAATGTTGCACCCGAGTACCAGGGTACGAAAACTGAGACATATTTGAACACGTCTCCCGATCACATGGTTGATCATACTCTAGGTTCCACATGCATGTTTTAGCTGAAGGAAGAATACCTTAAACCTGGGTAGTTGAAACCCGTGGAATGGGTACCATGCAATATGACTTCAAAGGGTCTTCATTTGCTCACCGAACCTCTCCAATCCTATCACTGCTGCGTTTATGTCCCTGTACACATGCTTGATTCTCTTTCGGAGACATAGCAATCCATAGGTTTTAAGATACTTAAGAGTCAGGTACATTCTTAGGCGTTTAATATGCGGTGTTGAGTCCATTTCGTTGAGCAAGGAGTAGCTCTTGTCTATTCCATATTTGGCTTAAGGAACTTTATCTGTGCTCATTTCAATCTCTGGTTTTATGCAGCACCCCAACTCACCTTTACCCTTAAACAAGCATAAGTTGGTTTTCTAAATTTGAGACCCTGTTCTGTTCTGTAATTCAGTTCCTGTGTAGCCAAGTTTACATTCCGTGTATTACTGATATCTTATGATGTTTCTTTTTCTGTGTGACTTATTTCAGTTAGAATCATCGTACCTGAATCCACTCATTGTGCTGCTACGGGCCTGATGACATAGATTTCACTGCTGAGTGATACTGCATTGTACGTAAGTACCACAAGTTCTTTATCCATTTTTCACTTTCTGTGATATTGAACTTGTACGGTAAACGAGGTTCTTGTAAACAGAGGCGTCCCAAACATTGGGGTGGCTGTGTCTTTTTGATTTTAATTTCCCTAAGCTATAGGACCATAAGTGGAAGTGCCCTAGGCTCTGTTGCTTTGTTTTTTAGATGTTTCAGGAAACACCATACACTTCTCCCGAGTGTCTGTTGGCAGTTTACATCCCGCCCATCAGCATAACAAGGCTCCCAGTTCTCCATGGCCTGTCCTGCCTTTCTGGATTTTACACTTTTTTCAGATGGCCCTTTTGACCGGGGGGAAGTGAGACTTCATTGTAGTGCAGATTTCCTTTGCAAGCTTGCTTGGTTGGCCAAAAAGGGCGTATGCGTTTTTTCCTGAATATATTCAGGAAAAAACGCATACGCCCTTTTTGGCCAAGTGCATCATTGTGGACGTTCTGCCTCTTTTCCTATGCTTTCAATGCAATTCCAGTCTACCTCCTGAAATCGGTTTCCTGCAATTCTGCCCCGCTTTCAAGTCCTCTTGGCAGCCTTACTTCAGTATATTTTTGGACGATAGCTGTCATTTATAACTCTGCAGGTTTGTGAATTACAGTGCCCCTGAGCTCCTTTCTTCAACTCGTTTTCTTGTGAGCTGGCCGCAACACCGCAGGATGGCTTCAGGCCCTAATCTGGTTCCGGCACGGCACGCTGAGCCTTTGGTTATTTCCTCTTCCTGGTGGGAAATGAGAGTTAAATTTGCCCGTCCAGACACCTCCAGCTAGTCTCTCATTGGTTCTCGCTATTCCCGTTCATCTTCCGCAGAAATTGCAAACTGGGCCAAACAGGAGGTTAAAGGGACTGACTCTCCAAGTCGGGAGAGTGTTAGTAAAGCGTCTGGAATGTTGCACCCGAGTACCAGGGTACGAAAACTGAGACATATTTGAACACGTCTCCCGATCACATGGTTGATCATACTCTAGGTTCCACATGCATGTTTTAGCTGAAGGAAGAATACCTTAAACCTGGGTAGTTGAAACCCGTGGCATGGGTACCATGCAATATGACTTCAAAGGGTCTTCATTTGCTCACCGAACCTCTCCAATCCTATCACTGCTGCGTTTATGTCCCTGTACACATGCTTGATTCTCTTTCGGAGACATAGCAATCCATAGGTTTTAAGATACTTAAGAGTCAGGTACATTCTTAGGCGTTTAATATGCGGTGTTGAGTCCATTTCGTTGAGCAAGGAGTAGCTCTTGTCTATTCCATATTTGGCTTAAGGAACTTTATCTGTGCTCATTTCAATCTCTGGTTTTATGCAGCACCCCAACTCACCTTTACCCTTAAACAAGCATAAGTTGGTTTTCTAAATTTGAGACCCTGTTCTGTTCTGTAATTCAGTTCCTGTGTAGCCAAGTTTACATTCCGTGTATTACTGATATCTTATGATGTTTCTTTTTCTGTGTGACTTATTTCAGTTAGAATCATCGTACCTGAATCCACTCATTGTGCTGCTACGGGCCTGATGACATAGATTTCACTGCTGAGTGATACTGCATTGTACGTAAGTACCACAAGTTCTTTATCCATTTTTCACTTTCTGTGATATTGAACTTGTACGGTAAACGAGGTTCTTGTAAACAGAGGCGTCCCAAACTTTGGGGTGGCTGTGTCTTTTTGATTTTAATTTCCCTAAGCTATAGGACCATAAGTGGAAGTGCCCTAGGCTCTGTTGCTTTGTTTTTTAGATGTTTCAGGAAACACCATACACTTCTCCCGAGTGTCTGTTGGCAGTTTACATCCCGCCCATCAGCATAACAAGGCTCCCAGTTCTCCATGGCCTGTCCTGCCTTTCTGGATTTTACACTTTTTTCAGATGGCCCTTTTGACCGGGGGGAAGTGAGACTTCATTGTAGTGCAGATTTCCTTTGCAAGCTTGCTTGGTTGGCCAAAAAGGGCGTACGCGTTTTTTCCTGAATATATTCAGGAAAAAACGCATACGCCCTTTTTGGCCAAGTGCATCATTGTGGACGTTCTGCCTCTTTTCCTATGCTTTCAATGCAATTCCAGTCTACCTCCTGAAATCGGTTTCCTGCAATTCTGCCCCGCTTTCAAGTCCTCTTGGCAGCCTTACTTCAGTATATTTTTGGACGATAGCTGTCATTTATAACTCTGCAGGTTTGTGAATTACAGTGCCCCTGAGCTCCTTTCTTCAACTCGTTTTCTTGTGAGCTGGCCGCAACACCGCAGGATGGCTTCAGGCCCTAATCTGGTTCCGGCACGGCACGCTGAGCCTTTGGTTATTTCCTCTTCCTGGTGGGAAATGAGAGTTAAATTTGCCCGTCCAGACACCTCCAGCTAGTCTCTCATTGGTTCTCGCTATTCCCGTTCATCTTCCGCAGAAATTGCAAACTGGGCCAAACAGGAGGTTAAAGGGACTGACTCTCCAAGTCGGGAGAGTGTTAGTAAAGCGTCTGGAATGTTGCACCCGAGTACCAGGGTACGAAAACTGAGACATATTTGAACACGTCTCCCGATCACATGGTTGATCATACTCTAGGTTCCACATGCATGTTTTAGCTGAAGGAAGAATACCTTAAACCTGGGTAGTTGAAACCCGTGGAATGGGTACCATGCAATATGACTTCAAAGGGTCTTCATTTGCTCACCGAACCTCTCCAATCCTATCACTGCTGCGTTTATGTCCCTGTACACATGCTTGATTCTCTTTCGGAGACATAGCAATCCATAGGTTTTAAGATACTTAAGAGTCAGGTACATTCTTAGGCGTTTAATATGCGGTGTTGAGTCCATTTCGTTGAGCAAGGAGTAGCTCTTGTCTATTCCATATTTGGCTTAAGGAACTTTATCTGTGCTCATTTCAATCTCTGGTTTTATGCAGCACCCCAACTCACCTTTACCCTTAAACAAGCATAAGTTGGTTTTCTAAATTTGAGACCCTGTTCTGTTCTGTAATTCAGTTCCTGTGTAGCCAAGTTTACATTCCGTGTATTACTGATATCTTATGATGTTTCTTTTTCTGTGTGACTTATTTCAGTTAGAATCATCGTACCTGAATCCACTCATTGTGCTGCTACGGGCCTGATGACATAGATTTCACTGCTGAGTGATACTGCATTGTACGTAAGTACCACAAGTTCTTTATCCATTTTTCACTTTCTGTGATATTGAACTTGTACGGTAAACGAGGTTCTTGTAAACAGAGGCGTCCCAAACATTGGGGTGGCTGTGTCTTTTTGATTTTAATTTCCCTAAGCTATAGGACCATAAGTGGAAGTGCCCTAGGCTCTGTTGCTTTGTTTTTTAGATGTTTCAGGAAACACCATACACTTCTCCCGAGTGTCTGTTGGCAGTTTACATCCCGCCCATCAGCATAACAAGGCTCCCAGTTCTCCATGGCCTGTCCTGCCTTTCTGGATTTTACACTTTTTTCAGATGGCCCTTTTGACCGGGGGGAAGTGAGACTTCATTGTAGTGCAGATTTCCTTTGCAAGCTTGCTTGGTTGGCCAAAAAGGGCGTATGCGTTTTTTCCTGAATATATTCAGGAAAAAACGCATACGCCCTTTTTGGCCAAGTGCATCATTGTGGACGTTCTGCCTCTTTTCCTATGCTTTCAATGCAATTCCAGTCTACCTCCTGAAATCGGTTTCCTGCAATTCTGCCCCGCTTTCAAGTCCTCTTGGCAGCCTTACTTCAGTATATTTTTGGACGATAGCTGTCATTTATAACTCTGCAGGTTTGTGAATTACAGTGCCCCTGAGCTCCTTTCTTCAACTCGTTTTCTTGTGAGCTGGCCGCAACACCGCAGGATGGCTTCAGGCCCTAATCTGGTTCCGGCACGGCACGCTGAGCCTTTGGTTATTTCCTCTTCCTGGTGGGAAATGAGAGTTAAATTTGCCCGTCCAGACACCTCCAGCTAGTCTCTCATTGGTTCTCGCTATTCCCGTTCATCTTCCGCAGAAATTGCAAACTGGGCCAAACAGGAGGTTAAAGGGACTGACTCTCCAAGTCGGGAGAGTGTTAGTAAAGCGTCTGGAATGTTGCACCCGAGTACCAGGGTACGAAAACTGAGACATATTTGAACACGTCTCCCGATCACATGGTTGATCATACTCTAGGTTCCACATGCATGTTTTAGCTGAAGGAAGAATACCTTAAACCTGGGTAGTTGAAACCCGTGGCATGGGTACCATGCAATATGACTTCAAAGGGTCTTCATTTGCTCACCGAACCTCTCCAATCCTATCACTGCTGCGTTTATGTCCCTGTACACATGCTTGATTCTCTTTCGGAGACATAGCAATCCATAGGTTTTAAGATACTTAAGAGTCAGGTACATTCTTAGGCGTTTAATATGCGGTGTTGAGTCCATTTCGTTGAGCAAGGAGTAGCTCTTGTCTATTCCATATTTGGCTTAAGGAACTTTATCTGTGCTCATTTCAATCTCTGGTTTTATGCAGCACCCCAACTCACCTTTACCCTTAAACAAGCATAAGTTGGTTTTCTAAATTTGAGACCCTGTTCTGTTCTGTAATTCAGTTCCTGTGTAGCCAAGTTTACATTCCGTGTATTACTGATATCTTATGATGTTTCTTTTTCTGTGTGACTTATTTCAGTTAGAATCATCGTACCTGAATCCACTCATTGTGCTGCTACGGGCCTGATGACATAGATTTCACTGCTGAGTGATACTGCATTGTACGTAAGTACCACAAGTTCTTTATCCATTTTTCACTTTCTGTGATATTGAACTTGTACGGTAAACGAGGTTCTTGTAAACAGAGGCGTCCCAAACTTTGGGGTGGCTGTGTCTTTTTGATTTTACTTTCCCTAAGCTATAGGACCATAAGTGGAAGTGCCCTAGGCTCTGTTGCTTTGTTTTTTAGATGTTTCAGGAAACACCATACACTTCTCCCGAGTGTCTGTTGGCAGTTTACATCCCGCCCATCAGCATAACAAGGCTCCCAGTTCTCCATGGCCTGTCCTGCCTTTCTGGATTTTACACTTTTTTCAGATGGCCCTTTTGACCGGGGGGAAGTGAGACTTCATTGTAGTGCAGATTTCCTTTGCAAGCTTGCTTGGTTGGCCAAAAAGGGCGTATGCGTTTTTTCCTGAATATATTCAGGAAAAAACGCATACGCCCTTTTTGGCCAAGTGCATCATTGTGGACGTTCTGCCTCTTTTCCTATGCTTTCAATGCAATTCCAGTCTACCTCCTGAAATCGGTTTCCTGCAATTCTGCCCCGCTTTCAAGTCCTCTTGGCAGCCTTACTTCAGTATATTTTTGGACGATAGCTGTCATTTATAACTCTGCAGGTTTGTGAATTACAGTGCCCCTGAGCTCCTTTCTTCAACTCGTTTTCTTGTGAGCTGGCCGCAACACCGCAGGATGGCTTCAGGCCCTAATCTGGTTCCGGCACGGCACGCTGAGCCTTTGGTTATTTCCTCTTCCTGGTGGGAAATGAGAGTTAAATTTGCCCGTCCAGACACCTCCAGCTAGTCTCTCATTGGTTGTCGCTATTCCCGTTCATCTTCCGCAGAAATTGCAAACTGGGCCAAACAGGAGGTTAAAGGGACTGACTCTCCAAGTCGGGAGAGTGTTAGTAAAGCGTCTGGAATGTTGCACCCGAGTACCAGGGTACGAAAACTGAGACATATTTGAACACGTCTCCCGATCACATGGTTGATCATACTCTAGGTTCCACATGCATGTTTTAGCTGAAGGAAGAATACCTTAAACCTGGGTAGTTGAAACCCGTGGCATGGGTACCATGCAATATGACTTCAAAGGGTCTTCATTTGCTCACCGAACCTCTCCAATCCTATCACTGCTGCGTTTATGTCCCTGTACACATGCTTGATTCTCTTTCGGAGACATAGCAATCCATAGGTTTTAAGATACTTAAGAGTCAGGTACATTCTTAGGCGTTTAATATGCGGTGTTGAGTCCATTTCGTTGAGCAAGGAGTAGCTCTTGTCTATTCCATATTTGGCTTAAGGAACTTTATCTGTGCTCATTTCAATCTCTGGTTTTATGCAGCACCCCAACTCACCTTTACCCTTAAACAAGCATAAGTTGGTTTTCTAAATTTGAGACCCTGTTCTGTTCTGTAATTCAGTTCCTGTGTAGCCAAGTTTACATTCCGTGTATTACTGATATCTTATGATGTTTCTTTTTCTGTGTGACTTATTTCAGTTAGAATCATCGTACCTGAATCCACTCATTGTGCTGCTACGGGCCTGATGACATAGATTTCACTGCTGAGTGATACTGCATTGTACGTAAGTACCACAAGTTCTTTATCCATTTTTCACTTTCTGTGATATTGAACTTGTACGGTAAACGAGGTTCTTGTAAACAGAGGCGTCCCAAACTTTGGGGTGGCTGTGTCTTTTTGATTTTAATTTCCCTAAGCTATAGGACCATAAGTGGAAGTGCCCTAGGCTCTGTTGCTTTGTTTTTTAGATGTTTCAGGAAACACCATACACTTCTCCCGAGTGTCTGTTGGCAATTTACATCCCGCCCATCAGCATAACAAGGCTCCCAGTTCTCCATGGCCTGTCCTGCCTTTCTGGATTTTACACTTTTTTCAGATGGCCCTTTTGACCGGGGGGAAGTGAGACTTCATTGTAGTGCAGATTTCCTTTGCAAGCTTGCTTGGTTGGCCAAAAAGGGCGTATGCGTTTTTTCCTGAATATATTCAGGAAAAAACGCATACGCCCTTTTTGGCCAAGTGCATCATTGTGGACGTTCTGCCTCTTTTCCTATGCTTTCAATGCAATTCCAGTCTACCTCCTGAAATCGGTTTCCTGCAATTCTGCCCCGCTTTCAAGTCCTCTTGGCAGCCTTACTTCAGTATATTTTTGGACGATAGCTGTCATTTATAACTCTGCAGGTTTGTGAATTACAGTGCCCCTGAGCTCCTTTCTTCAACTCGTTTTCTTGTGAGCTGGCCGCAACACCGCAGGATGGCTTCAGGCCCTAATCTGGTTCCGGCACGGCACGCTGAGCCTTTGGTTATTTCCTCTTCCTGGTGGGAAATGAGAGTTAAATTTGCCCGTCCAGACACCTCCAGCTAGTCTCTCATTGGTTCTCGCTATTCCCGTTCATCTTCCGCAGAAATTGCAAACTGGGCCAAACAGGAGGTTAAAGGGACTGACTCTCCAAGTCGGGAGAGTGTTAGTAAAGCGTCTGGAATGTTGCACCCGAGTACCAGGGTACGAAAACTGAGACATATTTGAACACGTCTCCCGATCACATGGTTGATCATACTCTAGGTTCCACATGCATGTTTTAGCTGAAGGAAGAATACCTTAAACCTGGGTAGTTGAAACCCGTGGAATGGGTACCATGCAATATGACTTCAAAGGGTCTTCATTTGCTCACCGAACCTCTCCAATCCTATCACTGCTGCGTTTATGTCCCTGTACACATGCTTGATTCTCTTTCGGAGACATAGCAATCCATAGGTTTTAAGATACTTAAGAGTCAGGTACATTCTTAGGCGTTTAATATGCGGTGTTGAGTCCATTTCGTTGAGCAAGGAGTAGCTCTTGTCTATTCCATATTTGGCTTAAGGAACTTTATCTGTGCTCATTTCAATCTCTGGTTTTATGCAGCACCCCAACTCACCTTTACCCTTAAACAAGCATAAGTTGGTTTTCTAAATTTGAGACCCTGTTCTGTTCTGTAATTCAGTTCCTGTGTAGCCAAGTTTACATTCCGTGTATTACTGATATCTTATGATGTTTCTTTTTCTGTGTGACTTATTTCAGTTAGAATCATCGTACCTGAATCCACTCATTGTGCTGCTACGGGCCTGATGACATAGATTTCACTGCTGAGTGATACTGCATTGTACGTAAGTACCACAAGTTCTTTATCCATTTTTCACTTTCTGTGATATTGAACTTGTACGGTAAACGAGGTTCTTGTAAACAGAGGCGTCCCAAACTTTGGGGTGGCTGTGTCTTTTTGATTTTAATTTCCCTAAGCTATAGGACCATAAGTGGAAGTGCCCTAGGCTCTGTTGCTTTGTTTTTTAGATGTTTCAGGAAACACCATACACTTCTCCCGAGTGTCTGTTGGCAGTTTACATCCCGCCCATCAGCATAACAAGGCTCCCAGTTCTCCATGGCCTGTCCTGCCTTTCTGGATTTTACACTTTTTTCAGATGGCCCTTTTGACCGGGGGGAAGTGAGACTTCATTGTAGTGCAGATTTCCTTTGCAAGCTTGCTTGGTTGGCCAAAAAGGGCGTATGCGTTTTTTCCTGAATATATTCAGGAAAAAACGCATACGCCCTTTTTGGCCAAGTGCATCATTGTGGACGTTCTGCCTCTTTTCCTATGCTTTCAATGCAATTCCAGTCTACCTCCTGAAATCGGTTTCCTGCAATTCTGCCCCGCTTTCAAGTCCTCTTGGCAGCCTTACTTCAGTATATTTTTGGACGATAGCTGTCATTTATAACTCTGCAGGTTTGTGAATTACAGTGCCCCTGAGCTCCTTTCTTCAACTCGTTTTCTTGTGAGCTGGCCGCAACACCGCAGGATGGCTTCAGGCCCTAATCTGGTTCCGGCACGGCACGCTGAGCCTTTGGTTATTTCCTCTTCCTGGTGGGAAATGAGAGTTAAATTTGCCCGTCCAGACACCTCCAGCTAGTCTCTCATTGGTTCTCGCTATTCCCGTTCATCTTCCGCAGAAATTGCAAACTGGGCCAAACAGGAGGTTAAAGGGACTGACTCTCCAAGTCGGGAGAGTGTTAGTAAAGCGTCTGGAATGTTGCACCCGAGTACCAGGGTACGAAAACTGAGACATATTTGAACACGTCTCCCGATCACATGGTTGATCATACTCTAGGTTCCACAGGCATGTTTTAGCTGAAGGAAGAATACCTTAAACCTGGGTAGTTGAAACCCGTGGAATGGGTACCATGCAATATGACTTCAAAGGGTCTTCATTTGCTCACCGAACCTCTCCAATCCTATCACTGCTGCGTTTATGTCCCTGTACACATGCTTGATTCTCTTTCGGAGACATAGCAATCCATAGGTTTTAAGATACTTAAGAGTCAGGTACATTCTTAGGCGTTTAATATGCGGTGTTGAGTCCATTTCGTTGAGCAAGGAGTAGCTCTTGTCTATTCCATATTTGGCTTAAGGAACTTTATCTGTGCTCATTTCAATCTCTGGTTTTATGCAGCACCCCAACTCACCTTTACCCTTAAACAAGCATAAGTTGGTTTTCTAAATTTGAGACCCTGTTCTGTTCTGTAATTCAGTTCCTGTGTAGCCAAGTTTACATTCCGTGTATTACTGATATCTTATGATGTTTCTTTTTCTGTGTGACTTATTTCAGTTAGAATCATCGTACCTGAATCCACTCATTGTGCTGCTACGGGCCTGATGACATAGATTTCACTGCTGAGTGATACTGCATTGTACGTAAGTACCACAAGTTCTTTATCCATTTTTCACTTTCTGTGATATTGAACTTGTACGGTAAACGAGGTTCTTGTAAACAGAGGCGTCCCAAACTTTGGGGTGGCTGTGTCTTTTTGATTTTAATTTCCCTAAGCTATAGGACCATAAGTGGAAGTGCCCTAGGCTCTGTTGCTTTGTTTTTTAGATGTTTCAGGAAACACCATACACTTCTCCCGAGTGTCTGTTGGCAATTTACATCCCGCCCATCAGCATAACAAGGCTCCCAGTTCTCCATGGCCTGTCCTGCCTTTCTGGATTTTACACTTTTTTCAGATGGCCCTTTTGACCGGGGGGAAGTGAGACTTCATTGTAGTGCAGATTTCCTTTGCAAGCTTGCTTGGTTGGCCAAAAAGGGCGTATGCGTTTTTTCCTGAATATATTCAGGAAAAAACGCATACGCCCTTTTTGGCCAAGTGCATCATTGTGGACGTTCTGCCTCTTTTCCTATGCTTTCAATGCAATTCCAGTCTACCTCCTGAAATCGGTTTCCTGCAATTCTGCCCCGCTTTCAAGTCCTCTTGGCAGCCTTACTTCAGTATATTTTTGGACGATAGCTGTCATTTATAACTCTGCAGGTTTGTGAATTACAGTGCCCCTGAGCTCCTTTCTTCAACTCGTTTTCTTGTGAGCTGGCCGCAACACCGCAGGATGGCTTCAGGCCCTAATCTGGTTCCGGCACGGCACGCTGAGCCTTTGGTTATTTCCTCTTCCTGGTGGGAAATGAGAGTTAAATTTGCCCGTCCAGACACCTCCAGCTAGTCTCTCATTGGTTCTCGCTATTCCCGTTCATCTTCCGCAGAAATTGCAAACTGGGCCAAACAGGAGGTTAAAGGGACTGACTCTCCAAGTCGGGAGAGTGTTAGTAAAGCGTCTGGAATGTTGCACCCGAGTACCAGGGTACGAAAACTGAGACATATTTGAACACGTCTCCCGATCACATGGTTGATCATACTCTAGGTTCCACATGCATGTTTTAGCTGAAGGAAGAATACCTTAAACCTGGGTAGTTGAAACCCGTGGAATGGGTACCATGCAATATGACTTCAAAGGGTCTTCATTTGCTCACCGAACCTCTCCAATCCTATCACTGCTGCGTTTATGTCCCTGTACACATGCTTGATTCTCTTTCGGAGACATAGCAATCCATAGGTTTTAAGATACTTAAGAGTCAGGTACATTCTTAGGCGTTTAATATGCGGTGTTGAGTCCATTTCGTTGAGCAAGGAGTAGCTCTTGTCTATTCCATATTTGGCTTAAGGAACTTTATCTGTGCTCATTTCAATCTCTGGTTTTATGCAGCACCCCAACTCACCTTTACCCTTAAACAAGCATAAGTTGGTTTTCTAAATTTGAGACCCTGTTCTGTTCTGTAATTCAGTTCCTGTGTAGCCAAGTTTACATTCCGTGTATTACTGATATCTTATGATGTTTCTTTTTCTGTGTGACTTATTTCAGTTAGAATCATCGTACCTGAATCCACTCATTGTGCTGCTACGGGCCTGATGACATAAATTTCACTGCTGAGTGATACTGCATTGTACGTAAGTACCACAAGTTCTTTATCCATTTTTCACTTTCTGTGATATTGAACTTGTACGGTAAACGAGGTTCTTGTAAACAGAGGCGTCCCAAACTTTGGGGTGGCTGTGTCTTTTTGATTTTAATTTCCCTAAGCTATAGGACCATAAGTGGAAGTGCCCTAGGCTCTGTTGCTTTGTTTTTTAGATGTTTCAGGAAACACCATACACTTCTCCCGAGTGTCTGTTGGCAGTTTACATCCCGCCCATCAGCATAACAAGGCTCCCAGTTCTCCATGGCCTGTCCTGCCTTTCTGGATTTTACACTTTTTTCAGATGGCCCTTTTGACCGGGGGGAAGTGAGACTTCATTGTAGTGCAGATTTCCTTTGCAAGCTTGCTTGGTTGGCCAAAAAGGGCGTATGCGTTTTTTCCTGAATATATTCAGGAAAAAACGCATACGCCCTTTTTGGCCAAGTGCATCATTGTGGACGTTCTGCCTCTTTTCCTATGCTTTCAATGCAATTCCAGTCTACCTCCTGAAATCGGTTTCCTGCAATTCTGCCCCGCTTTCAAGTCCTCTTGGCAGCCTTACTTCAGTATATTTTTGGACGATAGCTGTCATTTATAACTCTGCAGGTTTGTGAATTACAGTGCCCCTGAGCTCCTTTCTTCAACTCGCTTTCTTGTGAGCTGGCCGCAACACCGCAGGATGGCTTCAGGCCCTAATCTGGTTCCGGCACGGCACGCTGAGCCTTTGGTTATTTCCTCTTCCTGGTGGGAAATGAGAGTTAAATTTGCCCGTCCAGACACCTCCAGCTAGTCTCTCATTGGTTCTCGCTATTCCCGTTCATCTTCCGCAGAAATTGCAAACTGGGCCAAACAGGAGGTTAAAGGGACAGACTCTCCAAGTCGGGAGAGTGTTAGTAAAGCGTCTGGAATGTTGCACCCGAGTACCAGGGTACGAAAACTGAGACATATTTGAACACGTCTCCCGATCACATGGTTGATCATACTCTAGGTTCCACATGCATGTTTTAGCTGAAGGAAGAATACCTTAAACCTGGGTAGTTGAAACCCGTGGAATGGGTACCATGCAATATGACTTCAAAGGGTCTTCATTTGCTCACCGAACCTCTCCAATCCTATCACTGCTGCGTTTATGTCCCTGTACACATGCTTGATTCTCTTTCGGAGACATAGCAATCCATAGGTTTTAAGATACTTAAGAGTCAGGTACATTCTTAGGCGTTTAATATGCGGTGTTGAGTCCATTTCGTTGAGCAAGGAGTAGCTCTTGTCTATTCCATATTTGGCTTAAGGAACTTTATCTGTGCTCATTTCAATCTCTGGTTTTATGCAGCACCCCAACTCACCTTTACCCTTAAACAAGCATAAGTTGGTTTTCTAAATTTGAGACCCTGTTCTGTTCTGTAATTCAGTTCCTGTGTAGCCAAGTTTACATTCCGTGTATTACTGATATCTTATGATGTTTCTTTTTCTGTGTGACTTATTTCAGTTAGAATCATCGTACCTGAATCCACTCATTGTGCTGCTACGGGCCTGATGACATAGATTTCACTGCTGAGTGATACTGCATTGTACGTAAGTACCACAAGTTCTTTATCCATTTTTCACTTTCTGTGATATTGAACTTGTACGGTAAACGAGGTTCTTGTAAACAGAGGCGTCCCAAACATTGGGGTGGCTGTATCTTTTTGATTTTAATTTCCCTAAGCTATAGGACCATAAGTGGAAGTGCCCTAGGCTCTGTTGCTTTGTTTTTTAGATGTTTCAGGAAACACCATACACTTCTCCCGAGTGTCTGTTGGCAGTTTACATCCCGCCCATCAGCATAACAAGGCTCCCAGTTCTCCATGGCCTGTCCTGCCTTTCTGGATTTTACACTTTTTTCAGATGGCCCTTTTGACCGGGGGGAAGTGAGACTTCATTGTAGTGCAGATTTCCTTTGCAAGCTTGCTTGGTTGGCCAAAAAGGGCGTATGCGTTTTTTCCTGAATATATTCAGGAAAAAACGCATACGCCCTTTTTGGCCAAGTGCATCATTGTGGACGTTCTGCCTCTTTTCCTATGCTTTCAATGCAATTCCAGTCTACCTCCTGAAATCGGTTTCCTGCAATTCTGCCCCGCTTTCAAGTCCTCTTGGCAGCCTTACTTCAGTATATTTTTGGACGATAGCTGTCATTTATAACTCTGCAGGTTTGTGAATTACAGTGCCCCTGAGCTCCTTTCTTCAACTCGCTTTCTTGTGAGCTGGCCGCAACACCGCAGGATGGCTTCAGGCCCTAATCTGGTTCCGGCACGGCACGCTGAGCCTTTGGTTATTTCCTCTTCCTGGTGGGAAATGAGAGTTAAATTTGCCCGTCCAGACACCTCCAGCTAGTCTCTCATTGGTTCTCGCTATTCCCGTTCATCTTCCGCAGAAATTGCAAACTGGGCCAAACAGGAGGTTAAAGGGACTGACTCTCCAAGTCGGGAGAGTGTTAGTAAAGCGTCTGGAATGTTGCACCCGAGTACCAGGGTACGAAAGCTGAGACATATTTGAACACGTCTCCCGATCACATGGTTGATCATACTCTAGGTTCCACATGCATGTTTTAGCTGAAGGAAGAATACCTTAAACCTGGGTAGTTGAAACCCGTGGAATGGGTACCATGCAATATGACTTCAAAGGGTCTTCATTTGCTCACCGAACCTCTCCAATCCTATCACTGCTGCGTTTATGTCCCTGTACACATGCTTGATTCTCTTTCGGAGACATAGCAATCCATAGGTTTTAAGATACTTAAGAGTCAGGTACATTCTTAGGCGTTTAATATGCGGTGTTGAGTCCATTTCGTTGAGCAAGGAGTAGCTCTTGTCTATTCCATATTTGGCTTAAGGAACTTTATCTGTGCTCATTTCAATCTCTGGTTTTATGCAGCACCCCAACTCACCTTTACCCTTAAACAAGCATAAGTTGGTTTTCTAAATTTGAGACCCTGTTCTGTTCTGTAATTCAGTTCCTGTGTAGCCAAGTTTACATTCCGTGTATTACTGATATCTTATGATGTTTCTTTTTCTGTGTGACTTATTTCAGTTAGAATCATCGTACCTGAATCCACTCATTGTGCTGCTACGGGCCTGATGACATAGATTTCACTGCTGAGTGATACTGCATTGTACGTAAGTACCACAAGTTCTTTATCCATTTTTCACTTTCTGTGATATTGAACTTGTACGGTAAACGAGGTTCTTGTAAACAGAGGCGTCCCAAACATTGGGGTGGCTGTGTCTTTTTGATTTTAATTTCTCTAAGCTATAGGACCATAAGTGGAAGTGCCCTAGGCTCTGTTGCTTTGTTTTTTAGATGTTTCAGGAAACACCATACACTTCTCCCGAGTGTCTGTTGGCAGTTTACATCCCGCCCATCAGCATAACAAGGCTCCCAGTTCTCCATGGCCTGTCCTGCCTTTCTGGATTTTACACTTTTTTCAGATGGCCCTTTTGACCGGGGGGAAGTGAGACTTCATTGTAGTGCAGATTTCCTTTGCAAGCTTGCTTGGTTGGCCAA
This sequence comes from Globicephala melas, assembly GCF_963455315.2. NCBI lineage: Eukaryota > Metazoa > Chordata > Mammalia > Artiodactyla > Delphinidae > Globicephala > Globicephala melas. Next base: position 142,293 of record NW_027207504.1, on the reverse strand, counting down.
AAAGGGCGTATGCGTTTTTTCCTGAATATATTCAGGAAAAAACGCATACGCCCTTTTTGGCCAAGTGCATCATTGTGGACGTTCTGCCTCTTTTCCTATGCTTTCAATGCAATTCCAGTCTACCTCCTGAAATCGGTTTCCTGCAATTCTGCCCCGCTTTCAAGTCCTCTTGGCAGCCTTACTTCAGTATATTTTTGGACGATAGTTGTCATTTATAACTCTGCAGGTTTGTGAATTACAGTGCCCCTGAGCTCCTTTCTTCAACTCGCTTTCTTGTGAGCTGGCCGCAACACCGCAGGATGGCTTCAGGCCCTAATCTGGTTCCGGCACGGCACGCTGAGCCTTTGGTTATTTCCTCTTCCTGGTGGGAAATGAGAGTTAAATTTGCCCGTCCAGACACCTCCAGCTAGTCTCTCATTGGTTCTCGCTATTCCCGTTCATCTTCCGCAGAAATTGCAAACTGGGCCAAACAGGAGGTTAAAGGGACAGACTCTCCAAGTCGGGAGAGTGTTAGTAAAGCGTCTGGAATGTTGCACCCGAGTACCAGGGTACGAAAACTGAGACATATTTGAACACGTCTCCCGATCACATGGTTGATCATACTCTAGGTTCCACATGCATGTTTTAGCTGAAGGAAGAATACCTTAAACCTGGGTAGTTGAAACCCGTGGAATGGGTACCATGCAATATGACTTCAAAGGGTCTTCATTTGCTCACCGAACCTCTCCAATCCTATCACTGCTGCGTTTATGTCCCTGTACACATGCTTGATTCTCTTTCGGAGACATAGCAATCCATAGGTTTTAAGATACTTAAGAGTCAGGTACATTCTTAGGCGTTTAATATGCGGTGTTGAGTCCATTTCGTTGAGCAAGGAGTAGCTCTTGTCTATTCCATATTTGGCTTAAGGAACTTTATCTGTGCTCATTTCAATCTCTGGTTTTATGCAGCACCCCAACTCACCTTTACCCTTAAACAAGCATAAGTTGGTTTTCTAAATTTGAGACCCTGTTCTGTTCTGTAATTCAGTTCCTGTGTAGCCAAGTTTACATTCCGTGTATTACTGATATCTTATGATGTTTCTTTTTCTGTGTGACTTATTTCAGTTAGAATCATCGTACCTGAATCCACTCATTGTGCTGCTACGGGCCTGATGACATAGATTTCACTGCTGAGTGATACTGCATTGTACGTAAGTACCACAAGTTCTTTATCCATTTTTCACTTTCTGTGATATTGAACTTGTACGGTAAACGAGGTTCTTGTAAACAGAGGCGTCCCAAACATTGGGGTGGCTGTGTCTTTTTGATTTTAATTTCCCTAAGCTATAGGACCATAAGTGGAAGTGCCCTAGGCTCTGTTGCTTTGTTTTTTAGATGTTTCAGGAAACACCATACACTTCTCCCGAGTGTCTGTTGGCAGTTTACATCCCGCCCATCAGCATAACAAGGCTCCCAGTTCTCCATGGCCTGTCCTGCCTTTCTGGATTTTACACTTTTTTCAGATGGCCCTTTTGACCGGGGTGAAGTGAGACTTCATTGTAGTGCAGATTTCCTTTGCAAGCTTGCTTGGTTGGCCAAAAAGTGCGTATGCGTTTTTTCCTGAATATATTCAGGAAAAAACGCATACGCCCTTTTTGGCCAAGTGCATCATTGTGGACGTTCTGCCTCTTTTCCTATGCTTTCAATGCAATTCCAGTCTACCTCCTGAAATCGGTTTCCTGCAATTCTGCCCCGCTTTCAAGTCCTCTTGGCAGCCTTACTTCAGTATATTTTTGGACGATAGTTGTCATTTATAACTCTGCAGGTTTGTGAATTACAGTGCCCCTGAGCTCCTTTCTTCAACTCGCTTTCTTGTGAGCTGGCCGCAACACCGCAGGATGGCTTCAGGCCCTAATCTGGTTCCGGCACGGCACGCTGAGCCTTTGGTTATTTCCTCTTCCTGGTGGGAAATGAGAGTTAAATTTGCCCGTCCAGACACCTCCAGCTAGTCTCTCATTGGTTGTCGCTATTCCCGTTCATCTTCCGCAGAAATTGCAAACTGGGCCAAACAGGAGGTTAAAGGGACTGACTCTCCAAGTCGGGAGAGTGTTAGTAAAGCGTCTGGAATGTTGCACCCGAGTACCAGGGTACGAAAACTGAGACATATTTGAACACGTCTCCCGATCACATGGTTGATCATACTCTAGGTTCCACATGCATGTTTTAGCTGAAGGAAGAATACCTTAAACCTGGGTAGTTGAAACCCGTGGAATGGGTACCATGCAATATGACTTCAAAGGGTCTTCATTTGCTCACCGAACCTCTCCAATCCTATCACTGCTGCGTTTATGTCCCTGTACACATGCTTGATTCTCTTTCGGAGACATAGCAATCCATAGGTTTTAAGATACTTAAGAGTCAGGTACATTCTTAGGCGTTTAATATGCGGTGTTGAGTCCATTTCGTTGAGCAAGGAGTAGCTCTTGTCTATTCCATATTTGGCTTAAGGAACTTTATCTGTGCTCATTTCAATCTCTGGTTTTATGCAGCACCCCAACTCACCTTTACCCTTAAACAAGCATAAGTTGGTTTTCTAAATTTGAGACCCTGTTCTGTTCTGTAATTCAGTTCCTGTGTAGCCAAGTTTACATTCCGTGTATTACTGATATCTTATGATGTTTCTTTTTCTGTGTGACTTATTTCAGTTAGAATCATCGTACCTGAATCCACTCATTGTGCTGCTACGGGCCTGATGACATAGATTTCACTGCTGAGTGATACTGCATTGTACGTAAGTACCACAAGTTCTTTATCCATTTTTCACTTTCTGTGATATTGAACTTGTACGGTAAACGAGGTTCTTGTAAACAGAGGCGTCCCAAACATTGGGGTGGCTGTGTCTTTTTGATTTAATTTCCGTAAGCTATAGGACCATAAGTGGAAGTGCCCTAGGCTCTGTTGCTTTGTTTTTTAGATGTTTCAGGAAACACCATACACTTCTCCCGAGTGTCTGTTGGCAGTTTACATCCCGCCCATCAGCATAACAAGGCTCCCAGTTCTCCATGGCCTGTCCTGCCTTTCTGGATTTTACACTTTTTTCAGATGGCCCTTTTGACCGGGGGGAAGTGAGACTTCATTGTAGTGCAGATTTCCTTTGCAAGCTTGATTGGTTGGCCAAAAAGGGCGTATGCGTTTTTTCCTGAATATATTCAGGAAAAAACGCATACGCCCTTTTTGGCCAAGTGCATCATTGTGGACGTTCTGCCTCTTTTCCTATGCTTTCAATGCAATTCCAGTCTACCTCCTGAAATCGGTTTCCTGCAATTCTGCCCCGCTTTCAAGTCCTCTTGGCAGCCTTACTTCAGTATATTTTTGGACGATAGCTGTCATTTATAACTCTGCAGGTTTGTGAATTACAGTGCCCCTGAGCTCCTTTCTTCAACTCGTTTTCTTGTGAGCTGGCCGCAACACCGCAGGATGGCTTCAGGCCCTAATCTGGTTCCGGCACGGCACGCTGAGCCTTTGGTTATTTCCTCTTCCTGGTGGGAAATGAGAGTTAAATTTGCCCGTCCAGACACCTCCAGCTAGTCTCTCATTGGTTCTCGCTATTCCTGTTCATCTTCCGCAGAAATTGCAAACTGGGCCAAACAGGAGGTTAAAGGGACTGACTCTCCAAGTCGGGAGAGTGTTAGTAAAGCGTCTGGAATGTTGCACCCGAGTACCAGGGTACGAAAACTGAGACATATTTGAACACGTCTCCCGATCACATGGTTGATCATACTCTAGGTTCCACATGCATGTTTTAGCTGAAGGAAGAATACCTTAAACCTGGGTAGTTGAAACCCGTGGAATGGGTACCATGCAATATGACTTCAAAGGGTCTTCATTTGCTCACCGAACCTCTCCAATCCTATCACTGCTGCGTTTATGTCCCTGTACACATGCTTGATTCTCTTTCGGAGACATAGCAATCCATAGGTTTTAAGATACTTAAGAGTCAGGTACATTCTTAGGCGTTTAATATGCGGTGTTGAGTCCATTTCGTTGAGCAAGGAGTAGCTCTTGTCTATTCCATATTTGGCTTAAGGAACTTTATCTGTGCTCATTTCAATCTCTGGTTTTATGCAGCACCCCAACTCACCTTTACCCTTAAACAAGCATAAGTTGGTTTTCTAAATTTGAGACCCTGTTCTGTTCTGTAATTCAGTTCCTGTGTAGCCAAGTTTACATTCCGTGTATTACTGATATCTTATGATGTTTCTTTTTCTGTGTGACTTATTTCAGTTAGAATCATCGTACCTGAATCCACTCATTGTGCTGCTACGGGCCTGATGACATAGATTTCACTGCTGAGTGATACTGCATTGTACGTAAGTACCACAAGTTCTTTATCCATTTTTCACTTTCTGTGATATTGAACTTGTACGGTAAACGAGGTTCTTGTAAACAGAGGCGTCCCAAACATTGGGGTGGCTGTGTCTTTTTGATTTAATTTCCCTAAGCTATAGGACCATAAGTGGAAGTGCCCTAGGCTCTGTTGCTTTGTTTTTTAGATGTTTCAGGAAACACCATACACTTCTCCCGAGTGTCTGTTGGCAGTTTACATCCCGCCCATCAGCATAACAAGGCTCCCAGTTCTCCATGGCCTGTCCTGCCTTTCTGGATTTTACACTTTTTTCAGATGGCCCTTTTGACCGGGGGGAAGTGAGACTTCATTGTAGTGCAGATTTCCTTTGCAAGCTTGCTTGGTTGGCCAAAAAGGGCGTATGCGTTTTTTCCTGAATATATTCAGGAAAAAACGCATACGCCCTTTTTGGCCAAGTGCATCATTGTGGACGTTCTGCCTCTTTTCCTATGCTTTCAATGCAATTCCAGTCTACCTCCTGAAATCGGTTTCCTGCAATTCTGCCCCGCTTTCAAGTCCTCTTGGCAGCCTTACTTCAGTATATTTTTGGACGATAGCTGTCATTTATAACTCTGCAGGTTTGTGAATTACAGTGCCCCTGAGCTCCTTTCTTCAACTCGCTTTCTTGTGAGCTGGCCGCAACACCGCAGGATGGCTTCAGGCCCTAATCTGGTTCCGGCACGGCACGCTGAGCCTTTGGTTATTTCCTCTTCCTGGTGGGAAATGAGAGTTAAATTTGCCCGTCCAGACACCTCCAGCTAGTCTCTCATTGGTTCTCGCTATTCCCGTTCATCTTCCGCAGAAATTGCAAACTGGGCCAAACAGGAGGTTAAAGGGACTGACTCTCCAAGTCGGGAGAGTGTTAGTAAAGCGTCTGGAATGTTGCACCCGAGTACCAGGGTACGAAAGCTGAGACATATTTGAACACGTCTCCCGATCACATGGTTGATCATACTCTAGGTTCCACATGCATGTTTTAGCTGAAGGAAGAATACCTTAAACCTGGGTAGTTGAAACCCGTGGAATGGGTACCATGCAATATGACTTCAAAGGGTCTTCATTTGCTCACCGAACCTCTCCAATCCTATCACTGCTGCGTTTATGTCCCTGTACACATGCTTGATTCTCTTTCGGAGACATAGCAATCCATAGGTTTTAAGATACTTAAGAGTCAGGTACATTCTTAGGCGTTTAATATGCGGTGTTGAGTCCATTTCGTTGAGCAAGGAGTAGCTCTTGTCTATTCCATATTTGGCTTAAGGAACTTTATCTGTGCTCATTTCAATCTCTGGTTTTATGCAGCACCCCAACTCACCTTTACCCTTAAACAAGCATAAGTTGGTTTTCTAAATTTGAGACCCTGTTCTGTTCTGTAATTCAGTTCCTGTGTAGCCAAGTTTACATTCCGTGTATTACTGATATCTTATGATGTTTCTTTTTCTGTGTGACTTATTTCAGTTAGAATCATCGTACCTGAATCCACTCATTGTGCTGCTACGGGCCTGATGACATAGATTTCACTGCTGAGTGATACTGCATTGTACGTAAGTACCACAAGTTCTTTATCCATTTTTCACTTTCTGTGATATTGAACTTGTACGGTAAACGAGGTTCTTGTAAACAGAGGCGTCCCAAACATTGGGGTGGCTGTGTCTTTTTGATTTTAATTTCTCTAAGCTATAGGACCATAAGTGGAAGTGCCCTAGGCTCTGTTGCTTTGTTTTTTAGATGTTTCAGGAAACACCATACACTTCTCCCGAGTGTCTGTTGGCAGTTTACATCCCGCCCATCAGCATAACAAGGCTCCCAGTTCTCCATGGCCTGTCCTGCCTTTCTGGATTTTACACTTTTTTCAGATGGCCCTTTTGACCGGGGGGAAGTGAGACTTCATTGTAGTGCAGATTTCCTTTGCAAGCTTGCTTGGTTGGCCAAAAAGGGCGTATGCGTTTTTTCCTGAATATATTCAGGAAAAAACGCATACGCCCTTTTTGGCCAAGTGCATCATTGTGGACGTTCTGCCTCTTTTCCTATGCTTTCAATGCAATTCCAGTCTACCTCCTGAAATCGGTTTCCTGCAATTCTGCCCCGCTTTCAAGTCCTCTTGGCAGCCTTACTTCAGTATATTTTTGGACGATAGTTGTCATTTATAACTCTGCAGGTTTGTGAATTACAGTGCCCCTGAGCTCCTTTCTTCAACTCGCTTTCTTGTGAGCTGGCCGCAACACCGCAGGATGGCTTCAGGCCCTAATCTGGTTCCGGCACGGCACGCTGAGCCTTTGGTTATTTCCTCTTCCTGGTGGGAAATGAGAGTTAAATTTGCCCGTCCAGACACCTCCAGCTAGTCTCTCATTGGTTCTCGCTATTCCCGTTCATCTTCCGCAGAAATTGCAAACTGGGCCAAACAGGAGGTTAAAGGGACAGACTCTCCAAGTCGGGAGAGTGTTAGTAAAGCGTCTGGAATGTTGCACCCGAGTACCAGGGTACGAAAACTGAGACATATTTGAACACGTCTCCCGATCACATGGTTGATCATACTCTAGGTTCCACATGCATGTTTTAGCTGAAGGAAGAATACCTTAAACCTGGGTAGTTGAAACCCGTGGAATGGGTACCATGCAATATGACTTCAAAGGGTCTTCATTTGCTCACCGAACCTCTCCAATCCTATCACTGCTGCGTTTATGTCCCTGTACACATGCTTGATTCTCTTTCGGAGACATAGCAATCCATAGGTTTTAAGATACTTAAGAGTCAGGTACATTCTTAGGCGTTTAATATGCGGTGTTGAGTCCATTTCGTTGAGCAAGGAGTAGCTCTTGTCTATTCCATATTTGGCTTAAGGAACTTTATCTGTGCTCATTTCAATCTCTGGTTTTATGCAGCACCCCAACTCACCTTTACCCTTAAACAAGCATAAGTTGGTTTTCTAAATTTGAGACCCTGTTCTGTTCTGTAATTCAGTTCCTGTGTAGCCAAGTTTACATTCCGTGTATTACTGATATCTTATGATGTTTCTTTTTCTGTGTGACTTATTTCAGTTAGAATCATCGTACCTGAATCCACTCATTGTGCTGCTACGGGCCTGATGACATAGATTTCACTGCTGAGTGATACTGCATTGTACGTAAGTACCACAAGTTCTTTATCCATTTTTCACTTTCTGTGATATTGAACTTGTACGGTAAACGAGGTTCTTGTAAACAGAGGCGTCCCAAACATTGGGGTGGCTGTGTCTTTTTGATTTTAATTTCCCTAAGCTATAGGACCATAAGTGGAAGTGCCCTAGGCTCTGTTGCTTTGTTTTTTAGATGTTTCAGGAAACACCATACACTTCTCCCGAGTGTCTGTTGGCAGTTTACATCCCGCCCATCAGCATAACAAGGCTCCCAGTTCTCCATGGCCTGTCCTGCCTTTCTGGATTTTACACTTTTTTCAGATGGCCCTTTTGACCGGGGTGAAGTGAGACTTCATTGTAGTGCAGATTTCCTTTGCAAGCTTGCTTGGTTGGCCAAAAAGGGCGTATGCGTTTTTTCCTGAATATATTCAGGAAAAAACGCATACGCCCTTTTTGGCCAAGTGCATCATTGTGGACGTTCTGCCTCTTTTCCTATGCTTTCAATGCAATTCCAGTCTACCTCCTGAAATCGGTTTCCTGCAATTCTGCCCCGCTTTCAAGTCCTCTTGGCAGCCTTACTTCAGTATATTTTTGGACGATAGTTGTCATTTATAACTCTGCAGGTTTGTGAATTACAGTGCCCCTGAGCTCCTTTCTTCAACTCGCTTTCTTGTGAGCTGGCCGCAACACCGCAGGATGGCTTCAGGCCCTAATCTGGTTCCGGCACGGCACGCTGAGCCTTTGGTTATTTCCTCTTCCTGGTGGGAAATGAGAGTTAAATTTGCCCGTCCAGACACCTCCAGCTAGTCTCTCATTGGTTGTCGCTATTCCCGTTCATCTTCCGCAGAAATTGCAAACTGGGCCAAACAGGAGGTTAAAGGGACTGACTCTCCAAGTCGGGAGAGTGTTAGTAAAGCGTCTGGAATGTTGCACCCGAGTACCAGGGTACGAAAACTGAGACATATTTGAACACGTCTCCCGATCACATGGTTGATCATACTCTAGGTTCCACATGCATGTTTTAGCTGAAGGAAGAATACCTTAAACCTGGGTAGTTGAAACCCGTGGAATGGGTACCATGCAATATGACTTCAAAGGGTCTTCATTTGCTCACCGAACCTCTCCAATCCTATCACTGCTGCGTTTATGTCCCTGTACACATGCTTGATTCTCTTTCGGAGACATAGCAATCCATAGGTTTTAAGATACTTAAGAGTCAGGTACATTCTTAGGCGTTTAATATGCGGTGTTGAGTCCATTTCGTTGAGCAAGGAGTAGCTCTTGTCTATTCCATATTTGGCTTAAGGAACTTTATCTGTGCTCATTTCAATCTCTGGTTTTATGCAGCACCCCAACTCACCTTTACCCTTAAACAAGCATAAGTTGGTTTTCTAAATTTGAGACCCTGTTCTGTTCTGTAATTCAGTTCCTGTGTAGCCAAGTTTACATTCCGTGTATTACTGATATCTTATGATGTTTCTTTTTCTGTGTGACTTATTTCAGTTAGAATCATCGTACCTGAATCCACTCATTGTGCTGCTACGGGCCTGATGACATAGATTTCACTGCTGAGTGATACTGCATTGTACGTAAGTACCACAAGTTCTTTATCCATTTTTCACTTTCTGTGATATTGAACTTGTACGGTAAACGAGGTTCTTGTAAACAGAGGCGTCCCAAACATTGGGGTGGCTGTGTCTTTTTGATTTAATTTCCGTAAGCTATAGGACCATAAGTGGAAGTGCCCTAGGCTCTGTTGCTTTGTTTTTTAGATGTTTCAGGAAACACCATACACTTCTCCCGAGTGTCTGTTGGCAGTTTACATCCCGCCCATCAGCATAACAAGGCTCCCAGTTCTCCATGGCCTGTCCTGCCTTTCTGGATTTTACACTTTTTTCAGATGGCCCTTTTGACCGGGGGGAAGTGAGACTTCATTGTAGTGCAGATTTCCTTTGCAAGCTTGATTGGTTGGCCAAAAAGGGCGTATGCGTTTTTTCCTGAATATATTCAGGAAAAAACGCATACGCCCTTTTTGGCCAAGTGCATCATTGTGGACGTTCTGCCTCTTTTCCTATGCTTTCAATGCAATTCCAGTCTACCTCCTGAAATCGGTTTCCTGCAATTCTGCCCCGCTTTCAAGTCCTCTTGGCAGCCTTACTTCAGTATATTTTTGGACGATAGCTGTCATTTATAACTCTGCAGGTTTGTGAATTACAGTGCCCCTGAGCTCCTTTCTTCAACTCGTTTTCTTGTGAGCTGGCCGCAACACCGCAGGATGGCTTCAGGCCCTAATCTGGTTCCGGCACGGCACGCTGAGCCTTTGGTTATTTCCTCTTCCTGGTGGGAAATGAGAGTTAAATTTGCCCGTCCAGACACCTCCAGCTAGTCTCTCATTGGTTCTCGCTATTCCTGTTCATCTTCCGCAGAAATTGCAAACTGGGCCAAACAGGAGGTTAAAGGGACTGACTCTCCAAGTCGGGAGAGTGTTAGTAAAGCGTCTGGAATGTTGCACCCGAGTACCAGGGTACGAAAACTGAGACATATTTGAACACGTCTCCCGATCACATGGTTGATCATACTCTAGGTTCCACATGCATGTTTTAGCTGAAGGAAGAATACCTTAAACCTGGGTAGTTGAAACCCGTGGAATGGGTACCATGCAATATGACTTCAAAGGGTCTTCATTTGCTCACCGAACCTCTCCAATCCTATCACTGCTGCGTTTATGTCCCTGTACACATGCTTGATTCTCTTTCGGAGACATAGCAATCCATAGGTTTTAAGATACTTAAGAGTCAGGTACATTCTTAGGCGTTTAATATGCGGTGTTGAGTCCATTTCGTTGAGCAAGGAGTAGCTCTTGTCTATTCCATATTTGGCTTAAGGAACTTTATCTGTGCTCATTTCAATCTCTGGTTTTATGCAGCACCCCAACTCACCTTTACCCTTAAACAAGCATAAGTTGGTTTTCTAAATTTGAGACCCTGTTCTGTTCTGTAATTCAGTTCCTGTGTAGCCAAGTTTACATTCCGTGTATTACTGATATCTTATGATGTTTCTTTTTCTGTGTGACTTATTTCAGTTAGAATCATCGTACCTGAATCCACTCATTGTGCTGCTACGGGCCTGATGACATAGATTTCACTGCTGAGTGATACTGCATTGTACGTAAGTACCACAAGTTCTTTATCCATTTTTCACTTTCTGTGATATTGAACTTGTACGGTAAACGAGGTTCTTGTAAACAGAGGCGTCCCAAACATTGGGGTGGCTGTGTCTTTTTGATTTAATTTCCCTAAGCTATAGGACCATAAGTGGAAGTGCCCTAGGCTCTGTTGCTTTGTTTTTTAGATGTTTCAGGAAACACCATACACTTCTCCCGAGTGTCTGTTGGCAGTTTACATCCCGCCCATCAGCATAACAAGGCTCCCAGTTCTCCATGGCCTGTCCTGCCTTTCTGGATTTTACACTTTTTTCAGATGGCCCTTTTGACCGGGGGGAAGTGAGACTTCATTGTAGTGCAGATTTCCTTTGCAAGCTTGCTTGGTTGGCCAAAAAGGGCGTATGCGTTTTTTCCTGAATATATTCAGGAAAAAACGCATACGCCCTTTTTGGCCAAGTGCATCATTGTGGACGTTCTGCCTCTTTTCCTATGCTTTCAATGCAATTCCAGTCTACCTCCTGAAATCGGTTTCCTGCAATTCTGCCCCGCTTTCAAGTCCTCTTGGCAGCCTTACTTCAGTATATTTTTGGACGATAGCTGTCATTTATAACTCTGCAGGTTTGTGAATTACAGTGCCCCTGAGCTCCTTTCTTCAACTCGCTTTCTTGTGAGCTGGCCGCAACACCGCAGGATGGCTTCAGGCCCTAATCTGGTTCCGGCACGGCACGCTGAGCCTTTGGTTATTTCCTCTTCCTGGTGGGAAATGAGAGTTAAATTTGCCCGTCCAGACACCTCCAGCTAGTCTCTCATTGGTTCTCGCTATTCCCGTTCATCTTCCGCAGAAATTGCAAACTGGGCCAAACAGGAGGTTAAAGGGACTGACTCTCCAAGTCGGGAGAGTGTTAGTAAAGCGTCTGGAATGTTGCACCCGAGTACCAGGGTACGAAAACTGAGACATATTTGAACACGTCTCCCGATCACATGGTTGATCATACTCTAGGTTCCACATGCATGTTTTAGCTGAAGGAAGAATACCTTAAACCTGGGTAGTTGAAACCCGTGGAATGGGTACCATGCAATATGACTTCAAAGGGTCTTCATTTGCTCACCGAACCTCTCCAATCCTATCACTGCTGCGTTTATGTCCCTGTAAACATGCTTGATTCTCTTTCGGAGACATAGCAATCCATAGGTTTTAAGATACTTAAGAGTCAGGTACATTCTTAGGCGTTTAATATGCGGTGTTGAGTCCATTTCGTTGAGCAAGGAGTAGCTCTTGTCTATTCCATATTTGGCTTAAGGAACTTTATCTGTGCTCATTTCAATCTCTGGTTTTATGCAGCACCCCAACTCACCTTTACCCTTAAACAAGCATAAGTTGGTTTTCTAAATTTGAGACCCTGTTCTGTTCTGTAATTCAGTTCCTGTGTAGCCAAGTTTACATTCCGTGTATTACTGATATCTTATGATGTTTCTTTTTCTGTGTGACTTATTTCAGTTAGAATCATCGTACCTGAATCCACTCATTGTGCTGCTACGGGCCTAATGACATAGATTTCACTGCTGAGTGATACTGCATTGTAGGTAAGTACCACAAGTTCTTTATCCATTTTTCACTTTCTGTGATATTGAACTTGTACGGTAAACGAGGTTCTTGTAAACAGAGGCGTCCCAAACATTGGGGTGGCTGTATCTTTTTGATTTTAATTTCCCTAAGCTATAGGACCATAAGTGGAAGTGCCCTAGGCTCTGTTGCTTTGTTTTTTAGATGTTTCAGGAAACACCATACACTTCTCCCGAGTGTCTGTTGGCAGTTTACATCCCGCCCATCAGCATAACAAGGCTCCCAGTTCTCCATGGCCTGTCCTGCCTTTCTGGATTTTACACTTTTTTCAGATGGCCCTTTTGACCGGGGGGAAGTGAGACTTCATTGTAGTGCAGATTTCCTTTGCAAGCTTGCTTGGTTGGCCAAAAAGGGCGTATGCGTTTTTTCCTGAATATATTCAGGAAAAAACGCATACGCCCTTTTTGGCCAAGTGCATCATTGTGGACGTTCTGCCTCTTTTCCTATGCTTTCAATGCAATTCCAGTCTACCTCCTGAAATCGGTTTCCTGCAATTCTGCCCCGCTTTCAAGTCTTCTTGGCAGCCTTACTTCAGTATATTTTTGGACGATAGCTGTCATTTATAACTCTGCAGGTTTGTGAATTACAGTGTCCCTGAGCTCCTTTCTTCAACTCGCTTTCTTGTGACCTGGCCGCAACACCGCAGGATGGCTTCAGGCCCTAATCTGGTTCCGGCACGGCACGCTGAGCCTTTGGTTAATTCCTCTTCCTGGTGGGAAATGAGAGTTAAATTTGCCCGTCCAGACACCTCCAGCTAGTCTCTCATTGGTTCTCGCTATTCCTGTTCATCTTCCGCAGAAATTGCAAACTGGGCCAAACAGGAGGTTAAAGGGACTGACTCTCCAAGTCGGGAGAGTGTTTGTAAAGCGTCTGGAATGTTGCACCCGAGTACCAGGGGAGGAAAACTGAGACATATTTGAACACGTCTCCCGATCACATGGTTGATCATACTCTAGGTTCCACATGCATGTTTTAGCTGAAGGAAGAATACCTTAAACCTGGGTAGTTGAAACCCGTGGAATGGGTACCATGCAATATGACTTCAAAGGGTCTTCATTTGCTCACCGAAGCTCTCCAATCCTATCACTGCTGCGTTTATGCCCCTGTACACACGCTTGATTCTCTTTCAGACATAGCCATCCATACGTTTTAAGTTTCTTACTAGTCAGGTATATTCTTAGGCGTTTAATATGGGGTGTTGAGTCCATTTCGTTGAGCAAGGAGTAGCTCTTGTCTATTCCACATTTGGCTTAAGGAACTTTATCTGTGCTCATTTCAATCTCTGGTTTTATGCAGCACCCCAACTCACCTTTACCCTTAAGCAAGCATAAGTTGGTTTTCTAAATTGAAGACCCTGTTCTGTTCTGTAATTCAGTTCCTGAGTAGCCAAGTTTACATTCCGTGTATTACTGATATCTTATGATGTTTCTTTTTCTGTGTGACTTATTTCAGTTAGAATCATCATACCTGAATCCACTCATTGTGCTGCTAAGGGCCTGATGACATAGATTTCATTGCTGAGTGATATTGCATTGTACGTAAGTACCACAACTTCTTTATCCATTTTTCACTTTCTGCGATATTGAACTTGTACCGTAAACGAGGTTCTTGTAAACAGAGCCGTCCCAAACTTTGGGGTTGCTGTGTCTTTTTAATTTTAATTTCCCTAATCTATAGAACCATAAGTGGAAGTGCCCTAGGCTCTGTTGCTTTGTTTTTTAGATGTTTCAGGAAACACCATACACTTCTCCAGAGTGGCTGTTGGCAATTTACATCCCGCCCATCAGCATAAGAAGGCTCCCAGTTCTCCATGCCCTGTCGTGCCTTTATGGATTTTACACTTTTTTCAGATGGCCCTTTTGACCGTGTGGAAGTGAGACTTCATTGTAGTGCACATTTCCTTTGCAAGCTTGCTTGGTTGTCCAAAAAGTGTGTATGCGTTTTTTCCTGAATATATTCAGGAAAAAACACATACGCCCTTTTTGGCCAAGTGCATCATTGTCGAGGTTCTGACTCTCTTCATATGTTTTCAATGCAATTCCAGTCTACCTCCTGAAATCGGTTTCCTGCAGTTCTGCCTTGCTTTCAATGTCTCTTCATAGCCTTACCTCAATATATTTTTTGAAAATACTTGGCCTTTATAACTCTGCAGGTTTTTGAATTGCAGTGGCGAGTAGCCCCACTCTTCAGCTCTTATTTTTGTGGTCTTGCCCCATAACCACAGGATTCCTTGAAGCCCTATTTTTCTTCTGGGGCACCTTGCTGTGCCTTTGGTTAATTCTTCTTACTGATGTGGCATTAGAGTGACATGTGCCCATTTAACCGCTACAGCTTGTTTCTCACTGGTTCCCCCTATTCCCATTCATCCTCCACACTAACTGCAGACTGTGCGATACCAGAACTTAAAGGCATTGACTCCATGTGGGGATGTTGTTAGTAAAGCGGCTGGAATGTCGATCCGCAGCCCCAGGAGAGGAAAAATGTGGTGCGTTTTAGAAACCTTTCCCGATCATATGGTATACCAGTTGCTGGGTTTCCCAAGCATGGTTTAGCTGTAGGAAGATTCCCTTCAACCTGGAGTGTTGGGACCCTTGGACTGAGTAGCATGAAGTATTGCATTAAACTTTCGGCAGTTGCTCACCAAAGCTCACCAATCCTCTCAGCCCCAAGTGTCCAGCCTTATGTCTTATCCAGCTGTGGGTTTATATGTGGTCAATCCAGGTTGCAATCCAGGTTGCATCACAGCCCCTGAGCGAATTTTGTAAGAATTTTTCTCTTTCATTGTTTCAGCGTTTTCTTTTTAAAATTTATTTCTATAATGGGGTTTAGCTCATTTTCACTGCTGTGTTTGTGCCGCTCTGCACACACTTGATTCCCTTATGGAGATATATCAATACATGGGTTTTAAGATTCTTATTACTCAGATATATTTCTCTGCGGTGTATAGGGTGTGTTGAGGCCAGTTCATTGAGCAAGGTGTAGATCTTGTCTAATACCTATTTGGTTTATTGAACGGTATCTGTGCTAATTTCAAACTCTGGTTTTATGCATCACCCCACCTCTCCTTTCCCCTTAAGCTGACATAAGTGTGTTTTCTAAATGTGAGACACTGTTCTGTTCTGTAATTCATTTCTTGTGCAGCCATATTTACCCTCCCTCTATAAGTGATATCTTATGATATGTTTCTTTTTCTGTTTGACTTATTTCAAGTAGTATTATCGGACCTAAATCCACTCTTTATCCTTCTACTAGCCTTATTACATTGATTTCATGGTGAAGAGATATTCCATTGTACATAAGTACCACATCTTCTTTATCCATTGTTCTCTTTCCTGGGATATTTAAGGTGTATTGAAGTTGAGGTTCTTGTAAACAGAGTAGCCCTAAACTGTGGTGTGCTTGTGTCTTGTTGATTTTTAGACTTCCCTAGATATACTCCCATGATTGGAAGTGTCCTATGCTCTGTAGCTCTGTTTTTTAGATGATTTAGGAACCACCATACACTTCTCCAGAGTGGCTCTCGGCAGTTCACACACTGCCCATCAGCGTATAAAGCCTCCCTGTTCTCCATGGCCTGTCCTGCCTTTCTGGATTTTACACTTTTTTAGGATGGCCCTTTTGACCGGTGGGAAGTGAGACTTCTTTGTTGTGCACATTTGCATTGCTTACTTGCTTCGTTGCCCATAAAGTGCATATGCGTTTTTTCCTGGATATAATCAGGAAAAAACACATACGCCCTTTTGGGCCAACTGCATCATTGTCGAAATTCTGCCGCTTTTCATGTGCGTTAAAGACGAGTCCAATCTATCTCTTGAAATCTGTTTCTTGCAATTCTGTCTTGCATTCAGATCCTCTTCTTTGCCTTACCTCAACATATTTTTGGACGTCAGTTTTCATTCATAACTCTGCAGGTTTGTGAATTGCAGTGACCCTGAGCTCCATTTTTTAAGTTGCTCTTTTGTGAGCTGGCCTCAAACCCGCAGGATTGCTTCAGGCCCTATTTTGGCTCCGGCGAGGCAGGCTGAGCCTTTCTTTAATTCTTATTCTTAATGGGAAATTAGAGTGATATGTGCCCGTCCAAACCCCTACAACTATTCTCTCATTGGTTCCCCCTCTTCCCGTTCATCCTCCTCACAATTTGCAAAATGTGTGAAACAGAAGTTTAAATGTGCTGATTCTCCAAGTGGGGAGATTCTAAGTAACATGGCTGGAATGGTGAACAGGAGCACCAGGAGAGGATAAATGAGGTGCATTTTAGACACATCTCCCGATCACATGGTGTACAGTCCTCTGGGTTTTCCATGCATGTTTTAGCTGTAGGAAGATCCCTTGAACCTGCAGATTTGGGACCCATTGAATGGGTACCAGGTAGTATTACTTTAAAGGGTGTGCATTTCCTCACCCAACCTCACATTTCTCTTAGCGCAAACAGTTTCCAGCCTTATGTCTCATCCTGCTGTGGGTCTAGATGTGTTCAATCCATGTTGCATCACCGTCCCTGAGGAAAAGTTGTAAGAGGTTTTCTCTGTCTCTCTGTCGTTTATTTTTTTCAATTTATTACTATATTGGTTACAGCTGATTTTCAAAGCTCTGTTTCTTGCTGCTGTACATCCACTTGATTCACGTACAGAGAGTCATCAATAAATTCTTTTTCAGATTCTTACCAGTCGTATATATTCTTTTCCGGTGACTTGAGTGTGCTGAGTGCAGTTCTTTTAGCTACCGTGTAGGCCTTGTTGATTATCAGTTTGGTATTTGGAATGGTATCTTTGCTAATTTCAACCTCCTGGATGATGCCTCACCCCTCCCCACCTTTCCCGTTTAGCAGCCTTATGCGTGTTTTCTACATATTTGACTATGTTTTTGTTTTGTAATTTATTTCATGTGTAGCCATTTTGGATTCCACCTTTAAGTGATATCTTATGATATGTGTCTTTTTCTTTTTGAATTCTGTCACTTAGAATGATCATACGTAACTCCTCCGGAGTTGTTACAACTGGCCATATTTCATTGATTTCCAGGCTGAATAATATTCCACTCTACCTAAGTACCACATCTCTATCCATTTTTTCCCTCCAGAGACATTTAAGTTATATCCTAGTCGAGGATCTTTTAAACAGAGAGGGGGTAAACATTGGGGTGCCTGTGTCCTCTCGATTTTTGTTTTTCCCAAGATATACGCCCATGAGTGCAAGTGCCCTATGCTCTGTAGCTCATTTTTTAGATGCTTTAGTAAACACAATACACTTCTCCAGAATGGCCGTTGGCAATATACATTTCCACTATAAGTCTCACAGGGCTCCCTCTTCTCGTTGCCCTGTCCTGCATTTCTGTTGTTTACGCTTTATGAGGATGGCTCTTCTGACTGATGCGAAGTGATATCTTTTGTAGTATTGACTTCCAGTGCCCACCTGTTTGGTTGGCTAAAAAAGTGTATGCCCTTTTCTTGAATATATACAGAAAAAAACGCATACACCCTTTTTGGCCAACTGCAATGTTGGCAATGTTCAGCTCCTTTTCTTGTGCTTAATGGCGAGTCCTTTCTACCTCCTCAAATCCCTTTCCTGCCATTCTCCCTTGCTTACAAGTCCTTTTCTCTGACTTTCCTCAAGACATTTTTCAGTGATGGATATTTTCAACTCTGCAGTTTTGTGAATTTTACTGCCCCTGAGTTCCATTGTTCAACTTGTGTTTATGGGAACTGGCCACAAAGCAGCGGGATTTCCTCAAGCCCTCTACTGTTTCCATGGGCAACCCTAGCCTTTGGTCAATTCGTCTTCCTGATTGGAAATTAGAGTGACATGTGCCTGTCTGAACACCTAGGACTTGTCTCTCATTGTTCCTCATCCTTCCGCTTCATCCTCTGGACAAATTCCAAACTGTACACAACAGGATGTTGACAGTGCTGACATCTCCAAGTGGGGAGACTGTTAGTAAAGACGCTGGAGGGGTGAACCCGAGCACCAGGAGATGAGGAGATGAGATGTCTTTTCCAAACTCTTCCCGATCAGACGGTATACCATCCTCTGGGTGTGACAGACATGTTTTAGCAGTAGGAAGAGTCCCATTCATGTAAGGAGAACACCAGGGCTTTTTCAAAATCAGTGTCTCCCCGAAACCCAAACTGGGGAAGTTTTTAAGCTACGGCTACACATATGTTCATTAAGGGCCTTGGGAAGTAGGCAGAGTCCAAACTTTAGATGATTGAAGTCTTCAGGGTCAGAAGCACTCACCACCAGCTTCCCTTAGGCTACACTTTAACTATCATTGATAGATGATGTCAATAAAAATATCTATTCTTTTTCAGATTATTTCCCCTTATAGGTTATTGCAAAATGTTGAGTGTAGTTCCCTGTGCTATACAGTAGTTCCTTGTTGATGATCTGTTTTATACATAGCAGTGTGTATGTGTTAATTCCAAACTGTTAATTTATCCCTCCTCCCACCTTTCCCCTTTGGTAATAATAAATTATAAGATTTTATACTTCTCAGAAATGGGGGAGCTGAAAGAGAGGTATCATTTTCAATGGAAAAGCATTTAAAACAAGATTGAAGGTTTAACCAAGATTATTAGATGTACATCCTTGGAAAGAAATCACTTCGTTTCTCTAATATTGACCTGACAAATAAGACAAACCTTTTCACTGAACTTGCTTATAAAAAGTGATGGAAATATCAAATGGAAGTGTTAGAAACATCTTATTTTACCCGAGCCTTATACACTGTTCTATGTTAACTACAGTTTGGCTCACACATCTGTTCATTGAGGTTACAATAGTCTCAATTTCTGTTACTGATCCTCCAGAGTGGACCCCAACAAGTGTCCCCCTGCCCAGTGTCATTGGGGCCAACAGATCGAGACTGAGTTTGGTTCACAAGCAAAGGAAACTTTATATTTTGATCAGAGAATGGAGAGGTGAGAGCATGCACTACCCCGTGGGCTGTGGGCTGGGCTGCTGTGTAGAGATCCTGTCAGAGTCAGTGGGAGGGAGGGAGGCGGCAGAGCTCTCGAGGGCCGGGTTGGCTGTAGCTCAGGCTCTATATCGTGGAGTCTGCACTGGGCCCCAGGAGCTGAGGTGTCGACCCAGCAATTCTGCACTAGGAAATCTGGTCTGAAGTGCCGGGTGTGGAACCTCTGCATGCGGGACCCTAGGAGCACGTGAAATTAGACAAAGCACAAAGGATAAAAAAGGTTAGACTTGACTTTATTGCCCAGATTCTATTTT
Source organism: Globicephala melas (assembly GCF_963455315.2). NCBI lineage: Eukaryota > Metazoa > Chordata > Mammalia > Artiodactyla > Delphinidae > Globicephala > Globicephala melas. The sequence goes on along the minus strand of NW_027207504.1, from coordinate 122,779 downwards.
TATCTCCCAGGGATTTTTAATGGGCTTTGCTGGGGACAAACCCCTCCTCTGCCTTTTGTCCCGTTCCTCATTCTTGGAGTGCTGAGGGTGCAGACCCTTCTTCTGTAACTGCTGAGTGCTGAGTTGGGAGCCCTCATACCCTGGGGTGAGGGTCAGAGCTTCTCCCCAGCAGCCTCCCGGTGACGTTGATTGTCCCCAGGACCCCTGCCTCCCTGCTCGTCCACCTGAGCACCAGCATTGGAAGTGTTATAGATTCTAATGACCTTTAAGGGTCCAGGAAAGAGATGTGCAGAGACGCTGTGGGGGCCGGTTTCACCCCGCCCCACATTTGTTCGGCCACCTTAGGCTGACCGTTTCTGCCAGCCTAGATGCTCTGACCAGTAGTCTGTGCTTTTTTCAATTAGGCCCCTGAATTAACGTACAAACAGCACCAGGTGTCAGAGCCCTGCCCGCTCAACTCCCAGACAGTCCAGGGTCAGTGGTGATAAGGACCATGATGGCTACTGAGTCAACAGCCTTTTGAAGTAAACAGGAGTCCAGCCGGTCTTATTGGCCACCATCATCACGGTGTCTGTAGGCTTTTCTATGGTGACAGTGTGGTATACTGTTCCCCCGCCAAGATTATTAGCTCCCCTCTGGGTGCAGTAAGTCCTGCAAGCAGTAGTCTACTCTTTTGGGACACACTCTTGTTGTTTTATGAGAGAAACTCCAGGTCAAGTGATGTTCACACGAGTCGTCATGGTGCCCTGTTGCCCCCGGTTATCTCTCTGGATGTTGGAGTTGGAGGGCCTCCTCACTCGAGGTCGGTGTGCCCACGGAGCGAACCCTGAAACTTCAGGGCATGGTTGGTGGTTAGGATCACCACGTGGGGTCCTTTTCCCTTAGGAGGGAGGTGGCCTTTTGGGCTGCTGATTTCCAGGTTTTTAGATACCGCCAGTATCTTGGCCAGATGTGGCAGTGGGCCAAGCTCCTTAGTGACCGTAGTTTATCCTACCTGGATGGCATTCTTGCATTGTTCCATTTCAAGTGGTCCCAGTTTTTGCACTAATTCTCCAATGGCGATTCACCTTTCACCGGGAATGTAAAGGTCAAAGGGTTTAGCTAAATTAGGGAGTTCCAGGGCAAGGGTCTGAATTGACTGCTCTTTCCATTCTTGAAAGGCCACTTCTGGATTCTATTCAAAAGGATCATCATCTTTTCCTTTCAGTGTTTCATATAGAGGCCCAGCTAGTAGACTGTAGTTAGGGATCCAGAAGCAGCAAACCCTGGCCTCCCCAGGAACCCCTAAGCTGTCTTCTAGTTTTAGAAAGGGGTAAGGCTGAAAATGGTTTCTTCCCTTTCCTGGGATGGGCTTCTCTGACCTTGTGTGAGAATGAAGCCCAGGCAGGTCACCACAGTCTGTGATATTTGAGCTTTTTCTTGGACAACTTCTATCCTTTATTGGCTTGGTAGTTCAGAGGCCTCCTTAGTAGGGCTGGCGATCAGAATGTCGTCTGCATATTGAAGGAGGGTTTCCTTTTCCAGAGGTAGAACTTTTAGGTCTTTAGCTAAGCTTTCCCCAAAGACGGTGTGGGAATTTTTGCACCCTTGGGGCCAGACGGCCCGGAAGTATTGTTTTAGTTGTATGTTGAGTCCTGCCACTCACAAGCCAAAATTTCTTGTGACTCTGGGACTAATGGAATACAAAAGAAGGCATCATTGAAGACTAATACAGAATACCATGTCCTGGTGGTTGGTAGAATGACCAGCAGGGTGTAGGAATTAGGAGCAACTGGAGGTATATCCTCGGTGGCTTCACTGACTGTCCTGACATCCTTTACCAGGTCCCCAGCAGCCCATGGGGCTCTCGTGGTCAGACCAATCGCAGAATATGGAGCTCACCTGGGCAGGTACCCCACCCCCACCCCAGCCCACGGGGCTCTTGTGATCAGGCCCCTCCCAGGATACAGAGCTACCCTTGCAGGTACCGTGGCAGGGCTGGGCACACAGGAACCGTGCACATAGCCCTCATTGCAGAGCACCCCCAGCTCACCTGTCGCTCAGAGCTGACACAGAGCACCTCAGAGCAGGACTTGAACTAACAAACAGCAGCTGCGACAGGTCTGTGACCCTGGGCATCACTCCGTGAGGCCTCCCTCCACCTGGTCTTCCAGAGACTTCCACTGCACCCGGGGCACCAGGCCTCTGTCTCCAACCACCACCCACCCCTCCTCTCCCTGACTCCTGGGTTCCTCTCATTAGGAGATGGTTTTCTTGAAGTTGTCTCCCACTCATGGGCCAGATAAAATGATTAGAAAACAAGCCAAAGCTGCAGCCCCTTGTCTATCCTGACTCTCAGGAGCCCACACCTGTTCCTTGGACCTGGCCGGTTCAGCAAGTTCCATTTTCTGCAACTGTGAGCCCCTGAGGGGTGATGATTGGCTGACCTGGGCAGCCTTACCGTGCCGGCCAGCCCTCCCCAGGTGTGCCTGGGTTGAGATCAATATAAATACCACTCCAGGCAGCAAGAGCCCCTGCAGCCGTGCCTGACGCCATTTTCTCTGCCCTGTCAGCAGTCTCGGGGCTGGGCTGGTGGGAGGGAGTGAGAGGCCACGGCTTTGTGGGTGGCCCAGTGTGAGTGGGGCTCTGCTGGACTTTCTGCAGCAGTTGCCAGGCTGCCACCTGCTAAAGAAGAGGATGTGTCACTCATACCTGCTGCTGGAATTTCTCCCTGGGCAGAGGTGAGGAAGGAAAAAAGCAGTGGGGGCAGGGACAGGACGGGTATCTCAGGCAGGGAAATGGAAATCTTCCAGAAGAGCACCCAGGGCCAGGACCATCCTGGCTGGCCTGCAGGCACCAAGTCGGCCGGCATGCTGTCACTCGTGTGGCTCTATGGCCCTTCCTCTAGGCTTTCAAGTCCTTGTATATATTCAGGTGTTTTACCTGGGACGGGTGGGAATAGTTCAGCAGCAACTGGCCTGGGGCTCAGCTCACGTTTACTCACAGATGCCTCGGCACGGTGCCCCAGCTTTGCAATGAGGACGCTTGTTGCGTGGGGGCTGCTGGCTGAATGGGAGACGATTCCCCACCACTGACCAACTTCAGAATTGTTTACAACTGGAGCAAGTGCCCTGATACGGTTTTCCTCTGTGTAACTGGTGGGTTCTGTGTTTTTTTCTCTTTTTCGTTTTTGGTTCAAGGTAGATTTTATTCCTCTTTTTTGTATTTACAGATATAAGCATGGAAATAATTTATTCATATAAATACATGTATGTGCAGGGAATAATTGTTTTTTCTGTTTTATTTTTTAAATTTTATTTCTTTTTAATTTTGAATTTTATTTTATATTTTTATACAGCAGGTTCTTATTGGTTATCTATTTTATACATATAAATGTATACATGCCAATCCCAGTCTCTCAACTCCTCCCACCACCACCCCCCCAACAGCTTTCCCCCCTTGTTGTCCATACGTTTGTTGTCTACATCTGTTGCTCTATTTATGCCTTGCAAAATGGTTAATCTGTACAGTTTTTCTAGGTTCCACATATATGCATGAATATACAAGATTTGTTTTTCTCTTTCTGACGTACTTCACTCTGTATGACAGTCTCTAGATCCATCGACGTCTCTACAAATGACCCAATTTCATTCCTTTTCATGGCTTAGTAATATTCCATTTTATATATGTACCACAGCTTTATGCATTCGTCTGTCTGTGGGCATTTAGTTTGCTTCCGTTACCTCGATATTGTAAATAGTGATGCAATGAACATTGCGGTGAATGACTCTTTTTGATTTATGGTTTCGTCTGGGTATATGTCCAGTACAGGGATTGCTGTATCATATGGTAATTCTATTGTTAGTTTCTTAAGAAATTCCATATTGTTCTCCATAATGACTGTATCAATTTATATTCCCAACAATAGTGGAAGAGGGTTCCTTTTCTCCACACCCTTTCCAGCATTTTTTGTTTGTAGATTTTCTATGATGCCTATTCTACCAGGTGTGAGGTGATACCTCATTGTTGAATCCATTTCGTTGAGCAAGGGGTAGGTCTTGTCTATTACATATTTGGCTTATGGAACGGTATCTGTGCTAATTTCAAACTCTGCTTTTATGCAGCACCCCAACTCACCTTCCCCCTTAAGCAAGCATAAGTTGGTTTTCTAAATTTGAGACCCTGTTCTGTTTTGTAATTCAGTTCATGTGTAGCCAAGTTCACATTCCGTGTATTAGTGATACCTTATGATGTTTCTTTTTCTGTGTGACTTATTTCACTTAGAATCATCGTGCCTCAATCCACTCATTATGCTGGTACGGGCCTGGTGACATAGATTTAATTGCTGAGTGGTATTCTGTTGTACATAAGTACCGCAACTTCTTTATCCATTATTTGCTCTCTGGGATATTTAACTTGTGCCGCAGAAGAGATTCCTGTAAAAAGAGCTGTCCCAAATTTTGGGGTGGCTGTGTCTTTTTGATTTTAATTTTCCTAAGCTATACGACCATAAGTGGAAGTGCCCTAGGCTCTGTTGCTTTGTTTTTTAGATGTTTCAGGAAACACCATACACTTCTACAGAGCGGCTGTTGGGAATTTACATCCCGCCCATCAGCATAACAAGGCTCCCAGTTCTCCGTGGCCTGTTCTGCCTTTCTGGATTTTACACTTTTTTCAGATGGCCCTTTTGACCGGGATGAACTGAGACTTCATTGTAGTGCAGATTTCCTTTGCAAGCTTGCTTGGTTGGCCAAAAAGGGTGTATGCTTTTTTTCCTGAATATATTCAGGAAAAAAAGCATACACCCTTTTTGGCCAAGTGCATCATTGTGGACGCTCTGCCGCTTTTCCTATGCTTTCGATGCAATTCCAGTCTACCTCCTGAAATCGGTTTCCTGCAATTCTGCCCCGCTTTCAAGTCCTCTTGGCAGCCTTACTTCAATATATTTTTGGACAATAGCTGTCATTTATAACTCTGCAGGTTTGTGAATTACAGTGCCCCTGAGCTCCTTTCTTCAACTCGCTTTCTTGTGAGCTGGCCGCAACACCGCAGGATGGCTTCAGGCCCTAATCTGGTTCTGGCACGGCACGCTGAGCCTTTGGTTAATTCCTCTTCCTGGTGGGAAATGAGAGTTAAATTTGCCCGTCCAGACACCTCCAGCTAGTCTCTCATTGGTTCTCGCTATTCCTGTTCATCTTCTGCAGAAATTGCAAACTGGGCCAAACAGGAGGTTAAAGGGACTGACTCTCCAAGTCGGGAGAGTGTTAGTAAAGCATTTGGAATGTTGCACCCGAGTACCAGGGTACGAAAACTGAGACACGTCTCCCGATCACATGGTTGATCATACTCTAGGTTCCACATGCATGTTTTAGCTGAAGGAAGAATACCTTAAACCTGGGTAGTTGAAACCCGTGGAATGGGTACCATGCAATATGACTTCAAAGGGTCTTCATTTGCTCACCGAACCTCTCCAATCCTATCACTGCTGCGTTTATGTCCCTGTACACATGCTTGATTCTCTTTCGGAGACATAGCAATCCATAGGTTTTAAGATACTTACTAGTCAGGTACATTCTTAGGCGTTTAATATGGGGTGTTGAGTCTATTTCGTTGAGCAAGGAGTAGCTCTTGTCTATTCCATATTTGGCTTAAGGAACTTTATCTGTGCTCATTTCAATCTCTGGTTTTATGCAGCACCCCAACTCACCTTTCCCCTTAAGCAAGCATAAGTTGGTTTTCTAAATTTGAGACCCTGTTCTGTTCTGTAATTCAGTTCCTGTGTAGCCAAGTTTACATTCCGTGTATTACTGATATCTTCTGATGTTTCTTTTTCTGTGTGACTTATTTCAGTTAGAATCATCCTACCTGAATCCACTGATTGTGCTACTAAGGGCCTGATGACATAGATTTCATTGCTGAGTGATATTGCTTTGTAAGTAAATACCACAAGTTCTTTACCCATTTTTCACTTTCTGCGATATTGAACTTGTACTGTAAACGAGGTTCTTGTAAACAGAGGCGTCCCAAACTTTGGGGTGGCTGTGTCTTTTTGATTTTAATTTCCCTAAGCTATAGGACCATAAGTGAAGTGCGCTAGGCTCTGTTGCTTTGTTTTTTAGATGTTTCAGGAAACACCATACACTTCTCCGGAGTGGCTATTGGCAATTTACGTCCCGCTCATCAGCATAACAAGGCTCCCAGTTCTCCATGGCCTGTCCTGCCTTTCTGGATTTTACACTTTTTTCAGATGTCCCTTTTGACCGGGGGGAAGTGAGACTTCATTGTAGTGCCGATTTCCTTTGCAAGGTTGCTTGGTTGGCCAAAAATTGCGTATGCATTTTTTCCTGAATATATTCAGGAAAAAATGCATACGCCCTTTTTGGCCAAGTGCATCATTGTCGAGGTTCTGACTCTCTTCGTATGTTTTCAATGCAATTCCAGTCTACCTCCTGAAATTGGTTTCCTGCAATTCTGCCTTGCTTTCATTGCCTCTTCATAGCCTTACCTCAATATATTTTTTGAAAATAGTTGGCCTTTATAACTCTGCAGATTTTTGAATTGCAGTGGCCCTTAGCTCCATTTTTCAGCTCTTATTTTTGTGGTCTTGCCCCATAACCACAGGATTCCTTGAAGCCCTATTTTTCTTCTGGGGCACCTTGCTGTGCCTTTGGTTAATTCTTCTTACTGATGTGACATTAGAGTGACATGTGCCCATTGAAACCGCTACAGCTAGTTTCTCACTGGTTCCCCCTATTCCCATTCATCCTCTGCACTAACTGCAGACTGTGCGATACCAGAACTTAAAGGCATTGACTCCATGTGGGGATGTTGTTAGTAAAGCAGCTGGAATGTCGATCCGGAGCCCCAGGAGAGGAAAAATGAGGTGCGTTTTAGAAACCTTTCCCGATCATATGGTATACCAGTCACTGGGTTTCCCAAGCATGGTTTAGCTGTAGGAAGATTCCCTTCAACCTGGAGTGTTGGGACCCTTGGACTGAGTAGCATGAAGTATTGCATTAAACTTTCGGCAGTTGCTCACCAAAGCTCACCAATCCTCTCAGCCCCAAGTGTCCAGCCTTATGTCTTATCCAGCTGTGGGTTTATATGTGGTCAATCCAGGTTGCATCACATCCCCTGAGCGAATTTTGTAAGAATTTTTCTCTCTTTCATTGTTTCAGCGTTTTGTTTTTAAAATTTATTTCTATAATGGGGTTTAGCTCATTTTCACTGCTGTGTTTGTGCCGCTCTGCACACACTTGATTCCCTTATGGAGATATATCAATACATGGGTTTTAAGATTCTTATTACTCAGATATATTTCTCTGCGGTGTATAGGGTGTGTTGAGGCCAGTTCATTGAGCAAGGTGTAGATCTTGTCTAATACCTATTTGGTTTATTGAACGGTATCTGTGCTAATTTCAAACTCTGGTTTTATGCATCACCCCACCTCTCCTTTCCCCTTAAGCTGACATAAGTGTGTTTTCTAAATGTGAGACACTGTTCTGTTCTGTAATTCATTTCTTGTGCAGCCATATTTACCCTCCCTCTATAAGTGATATCTTATGATATGTTTCTTTTTCTGTTTGACTTATTTCAAGTAGTATTATCGGACCTAAATCCACTCTTTATCCTTCTACTAGCCTTATTACATTGATTTCATGGTGAAGAGATATTCCATTGTACATAAGTACCACATCTTCTTTATCCATTGTTCTCTTTCCTGGGATATTTAAGGTGTACTGAAGTTGAGGTTCTTGTAAACAGAGTAGCCCTAAACTGTGGTGTGCTTGTGTCTTGTTGATTTTTAGACTTCCCTAGATATACTCCCATGATTGGAAGTGTCCTATGCTCTGTAGCTCTGTTTTTTAGATGATTTAGGAACCACCATACACTTCTCCAGAGTGGCTCTCGGCAGTTCACACACTGCCCATCAGCGTATAAAGGCTCCCTGTTCTCCATGGCCTGTCCTGCATTTCTGGTTTTTACACTTTTTTAGGATGGCCCTTTTGACCGGTGGGAAGTGAGACTTCTTTGTTGTGCACATTTGCATTGCTTGCTTGCTTCGTTGCCCATAAAGTGCGTATGCGTTTTTTCCTGGATATAATCAGGAAAAAACACATACGCCCTTTTGGGCCAACTGCATCATTGTCGAAATTCTGCCGCTTTTCATGTGCGTTAAAGACGAGTCCAATCTATCTCTTGAAATCTGTTTCTTGCAATTCTGTCTTGCATTCAGATCCTCTTCTTTGCCTTACCTCAACATATTTTTGGACGTTAGTTTTCATTTATAACTCTGCAGGTTTGTGAATTGCAGTGACCCTGAGCTCCATTTTTTAAGTTGTTCTTTTGTGAGCTGGCCTCAAACCCGCAGGATGGCTTCAGGCTCTATTTTGGCTCCGGCGAGGCAGGCTGAGCCTTTCTTTAATTCTTATTCTTAATGGGAAATTAGAGTGATATGTGCCCGTCCAAACCCCTACAACTATTCTCTCATTGGTTCCCCCTCTTTCCGTTCATCCTCCTCACAATTTGCAAAATGTGTGAAACAGAAGTTTAAATGTGCTGATTCTCCAAGTGGGGAGATTCTAAGTAACATGGCTGGAATGGTGAACAGGAGCACCAGGAGAGGATAAATGAGGTGCATCTTAGACACATCTCCCGATCACATGGTGTACAGTCCTCTGGGTTTTCCATGCATGTTTTAGCTGTAGGAAGATCCCTTGAACCTGCAGATTTGGGACCCATTGAATGGGTACCAGGTAGTATTACTTTAAAGGGTGTGCATTTCCTCACCCAACCTCACATTTCTCTTAGCGCAAACAGTTTCCAGCCTTATGTCTCATCCTGCTGTGGGTCTAGGTGTGTTCAATCCATGTTGCATCACTGTCCCTGAGGAAAAGTTGTAAGAGGTTTTCTCTGTCTCTCTGTCGTTTATTTTTTTCAATTTATTACTATATTGGTTACAGCTGATTTTCAAAGCTCTGTTTCTTGCTGCTGTACATCCACTTGATTCACGTACAGAGAGTCATCAATAAATTCTTTTTCAGATTCTTACCAGTCGTATATATTCTTTTCCGGTGACTTGAGTGTGCTGAGTGCAGTTCTTTTAGCTACCGTGTAGGCCTTGTTGATTATCAGTTTGGTATTTGGAATGGTATCTTTGCTAATTTCAACCTCCTGGATGATGCCTCACCCCTCCCCACCTTTCCCGTTTAGCAGCCTTATGCGTGTTTTCTACATATTTGACTATGTTTTTGTTTTGTAATTTATTTCATGTGTAGCCATTTTGGATTCCACCTTTAAGTGATATCTTATGATATGTGTCTTTTTCTTTTTGAATTCTGTCACTTAGAATGATCATACGTAACTCCTCCGGAGTTGTTACAACTGGCCATATTTCATTGATTTCCAGGCTGAATAATATTCCACTCTACCTAAGTACCACATCTCTATCCATTTTTTCCCTCCAGAGACATTTAAGTTATATCCTAGTCGAGGATCTTTTAAACAGAGAGGGGGTAAACATTGGGGTGCCTGTGTCCTCTCGATTTTTGTTTTTCCCAAGATATACGCCCATGAGTGCAAGTGCCCTATGCTCTGTAGCTCATTTTTTAGATGCTTTAGTAAACACAATACACTTCTCCAGAATGGCCGTTGGCAATATACATTTCCACTATAAGTCTCACAGGGCTCCCTCTTCTCGTTGCCCTGTCCTGCATTTCTGTTGTTTACGCTTTATGAGGATGGCTCTTCTGACTGATGCGAAGTGATATCTTTTGTAGTATTGACTTCCAGTGCCCACCTGTTTGGTTGGCTAAAAAAGTGTATGCCCTTTTCTTGAATATATACAGAAAAAAACGCATACACCCTTTTTGGCCAACTGCAATGTTGGCAATGTTCAGCTCCTTTTCTTGTGCTTAATGGCGAGTCCTTTCTACCTCCTCAAATCCCTTTCCTGCCATTCTCCCTTGCTTACAAGTCCTTTTCTCTGACTTTCCTCAAGACATTTTTCAGTGATGGATATTTTCAACTCTGCAGTTTTGTGAATTTTACTGCCCCTGAGTTCCATTGTTCAACTTGTGTTTATGGGAACTGGTCACAAAGCAGCGGGATTTCCTCAAGCCCTATACTGTTTCCATGGGCAACCCTAGCCTTTGGTCAATTCGTCTTCCTGATTGGAAATTAGAGTGACATGTGCCTGTCTGAACACCTAGGACTTGTCTCTCATTGTTCCTCATCCTTCCGCTTCATCCTCTGGACAAATTCCAAACTGTACACAACAGGATGTTGACAGTGCTGACATCTCCAAGTGGGGAGACTGTTAGTAAAGACGCTGGAGGGGTGAACCCGAGCACCAGGAGATGAGGAGATGAGATGCCTTTTCCAAACTCTTCCCGATCAGACGGTATACCATCCTCTGGGTGTGACAGACATGTTTTAGCAGTAAGAAGAGTCCCATTCATGTAAGGAGAACACCAGGGCTTTTTCAAAATCAGTGTCTCCCCGAAACCCAAACTGGGGAAGTTTTTAAGCTACAGCTACACATATGTTCATTAAGGGCCTTGGGAAGTAGGCAGAGTCCAAACTTTAGATGATTGAAGTCTTCAGGGTCAGAAGCACTCACCACCAGCTTCCCTTAGGCTACACTTTAACTATCATTGATAGATGATGTCAATAAAAATATCTATTCTTTTTCAGATTATTTCCCCTTATAGGTTATTGCAAAATGTTGAGTGTAGTTCCCTGTGCTATACAGTAGTTCCTTGTTGATGATCTGTTTTATACATAGCAGTGTGTATGTGTTAATTCCAAACTGTTAATTTATCCCTCCTCCCACCTTTCCCCTTTGGTAATAATAAATTATAAGATTTTATACTTCTCAGAAATGGGGGAGCTGAAAGAGAGGTATCATTTTCAATGGAAAAGCATTTAAAACAAGATTGAAGGTTTAACCAAGATTATTAGATGTACATCCTTGGAAAGAAATCACTTCGTTTCTCTAATATTGACCTGACAAATAAGACAAACCTTTTCACTGAACTTGCTTATAAAAAGTGATGGAAATATCAAATGGAAGTGTTAGAAACATCTTATTTTACCCGAGCCTTATACACTGTTCTATGTTAACTACAGTTTGGCTCACACATCTGTTCATTGAGGTTACAATAGTCTCAATTTCTGTTACTGATCCTCCAGAGTGGACCCCAACAAGTGTCCCCCTGCCCAGTGTCATTGGGGCCAACAGATCGAGACTGAGTTTGGTTCACAAGCAAAGGAAACTTTATATTTTGATCAGAGAATGGAGAGGTGAGAGCATGCACTACCCCGTGGGCTGTGGGCTGGGCTGCTGTGTAGAGATCCTGTCAGAGTCAGTGGGAGGGAGGGAGGCGGCGGAGCTCTCGAGGGCCGGGTTGGCTGTAGCTCAGGCTCTATATCGTGGAGTCTGCACTGGGCCCCAGGAGCTGAGGTGTCGACCCAGCCATTCTGCACTAGGAAATCTGGTCTGAAGTGCCGGGTGTGGAACCTCTGCATGCGGGACCCTAGGAGCACGTGAAATTAGACAAAGCACAAAGGATAAAAAAGGTTAGACTTGACTTTATTGCCCAGATTCTATTTTTATCTCCCAGGGATTTTTAATGGGCTTTGCTGGGGACAAACCCCTCCTCTGCCTTTTGTCCCGTTCCTCATTCTTGGAGTGCTGAGGGTGCAGACCCTTCTTCTGTAACTGCTGAGTGCTGAGTTGGGAGCCCTCATACCCTGGGGCGAGGGTCAGAGCTTCTCCCCAGCAGCCTCCCGGTGACGTTGATTGTCCCCAGGACCCCTGCCTCCCTGCTCGTCCACCTGAGCACCAGCATTGGAAGTGTTATAGATTCTAATGACCTTTAAGGGTCCAGGAAAGAGATGTGCAGAGACGCTGTGGGGGCCGGTTTCACCCCGCCCCACATTTATTCGGCCACCTTAGGCTGACCGTTTCTGCCAGCCTAGATGCTCTGACCAGTAGTCTGCGCTTTCTTCAGTTAGGCCCCTGAATTAACGTACAAACAGCACCAGGTGTCAGAGCCCTGCCCGCTCAACTCCCAGACAGTCCAGGGTCAGTGGTGATAAGGACCATGATGGCTACTGAGTCAACAGCCTTTTGAAGTAAACAGGAGTCCAGCCGGTCTTATTGGCCACCATCATCACGGTGTCTGTAGGCTTTTCTATGGTGACAGTGTGGTATACTGTTCCCCCGCCAAGATTATTAGCTCCCCTCTGGGTGCAGTAAGTCCTGCAAGCAGTAGTCTACTCTTTTGGGACACACTCTTGTTGTTTTATGAGAGAAACTCCAGGTCAAGTGATGTTCACACGAGTCGTCATGGTGCCCTGTTGCCCCCGGTTATCTCTCTGGATGTTGGAGTTGGAGGGCCTCCTCACTCGAGGTCGGTGTGCCCACGGAGCGAACCCTGAAACTTCAGGGCATGGTTGGTGGTTAGGATCACCACGTGGGGTCCTTTTCCCTTAGGAGGGAGGTGGCCTTTTGGGCTGCTGATTTCCAGGTTTTTAGATACCGCCAGTATCTTGGCCAGATGTGGCAGTGGGCCAAGCTCCTTAGTGACCGTAGTTTATCCTACCTGGATGGCATTCTTGCATTGTTCCATTTCAAGTGGTCCCAGTTTTTGCACTAATTCTCCAATGGCGATTCACCTTTCACCGGGAATGTAAAGGTCAAAGGGTTTAGCTAAATTAGGGAGTTCCAGGGCAAGGGTCTGAATTGACTGCTCTTTCCATTCTTGAAAGGCCACTTCTGGATTCTATTCAAAAGGATCATCATCTTTTCCTTTCAGTGTTTCATATAGAGGCCCAGCTAGTAGACTGTAGTTAGGGATCCAGAAGCAGCAAACCCTGGCCTCCCCAGGAACCCCTAAGCTGTCTTCTAGTTTTAGAAAGGGGTAAGGCTGAAAATGGTTTCTTCCCTTTCCTGGGATGGGCTTCTCTGACCTTGTGTGAGAATGAAGCCCAGGCAGGTCACCACAGTCTGTGATATTTGAGCTTTTTCTTGGACAACTTCTATCCTTTATTGGCTTGGTAGTTCAGAGGCCTCCTTAGTAGGGCTGGCGATCAGAATGTCGTCTGCATATTGAAGGAGGGTTTCCTTTTCCAGAGGTAGAACTTTTAGGTCTTTAGCTAAGCTTTCCCCAAAGACGGTGTGGGAATTTTTGCACCCTTGGGGCCAGACGGCCCGGAAGTATTGTTTTAGTTGTATGTTGAGTCCTGCCACTCACAAGCCAAAATTTCTTGTGACTCTGGGACTAATGGAATACAAAAGAAGGCATCATTGAAGACTAATACAGAATACCATGTCCTGGTGGTTGGTAGAATGACCAGCAGGGTGTAGGAATTAGGAGCAACTGGAGGTATATCCTCGGTGGCTTCACTGACTGTCCTGACATCCTTTACCAGGTCCCCAGCAGCCCATGGGGCTCTCGTGGTCAGACCAATCGCAGAATATGGAGCTCACCTGGGCAGGTACCCCACCCCCACCCCAGCCCACGGGGCTCTTGTGATCAGGCCCCTCCCAGGATACAGAGCTACCCTTGCAGGTACCGTGGCAGGGCTGGGCACACAGGAACCGTGCACATAGCCCTCATTGCAGAGCACCCCCAGCTCACCTGTCGCTCAGAGCTGACACAGAGCACCTCAGAGCAGGACTTGAACTAACAAACAGCAGCTGCGACAGGTCTGTGACCCTGGGCATCACTCCGTGAGGCCTCCCTCCACCTGGTCTTCCAGAGACTTCCACTGCACCCAGGGCACCAGGCCTCTGTCTCCAACCACCACCCACCCCTCCTCTCCCTGACTCCTGGGTTCCTCTCTTTAGGAGAGGGTTTTCTTGAAGTTGTCTCCCACTCATGGGCCAGATAAAATGATTAGAAAACAAGCCAAAGCTGCAGCCCCTTGTCTATCCTGACTCTCAGGAGCCCACACCTGTTCCTTGGACCTGGCCGGTTCAGCAAGTTCCATTTTCTGCAACTGTGAGCCCCTGAGGGGTGATGATTGGCTGACCTGGGCAGCCTTACCGTGCCGGCCAGCCCTCCCCAGGTGTGCCTGGGTTGAGATCAATATAAATACCACTCCAGGCAGCAAGAGCCCCTGCAGCCGTGCCTGACGCCATTTTCTCTGCCCTGTCAGCAGTCTCGGGGCTGGGCTGGTGGGAGGGAGTGAGAGGCCACGGCTTTGTGGGTGGCCCAGTGTGAGTGGGGCTCTGCTGGACTTTCTGCAGCAGTTGCCAGGCTGCCACCTGCTAAAGAAGAGGATGTGTCACCCATACCTGCTGCTGGAATTTCTCCCTGGGCAGAGGTGAGGAAGGAAAAAAGCAGTGGGGGCAGGGACAGGACGGGTATCTCAGGCAGGGAAATGGAAATCTTCCAGAAGAGCACCCAGGGCCAGGACCATCCTGGCTGGCCTGCAGGCACCAAGTCGGCCGGCATGCTGTCACTCGTGTGGCTCTATGGCCCTTCCTCTAGGCTTTCAAGTCCTTGTATATATTCAGGTGTTTTACCTGGGACGGGTGGGAATAGTTCAGCAGCAACTGGCCTGGGGCTCAGCTCACGTTTACTCACAGATGCCTCGGCACGGTGCCCCAGCTTTGCAATGAGGACGCTTGTTGCGTGGGGGCTGCTGGCTGAATGGGAGACGATTCCCCACCACTGACCAACTTCAGAATTGTTTACAACTGGAGCAAGTGCCCTGATACGGTTTTCCTCTGTGTAACTGGTGGGTTCTGTGTTTTTTTCTCTTTTTCGTTTTTGGTTCAAGGTAGATTTTATTCCTCTTTTTTGTATTTACAGATATAAGCATGGAAATAATTTATTCATATAAATACATGTATGTGCAGGGAATAATTGTTTTTTCTGTTTTATTTTTTAAATTTTATTTCTTTTTAATTTTGAATTTTATTTTATATTTTTATACAGCAGGTTCTTATTGGTTATCTATTTTATACATATAAATGTATACATGCCAATCCCAGTCTCTCAACTCCTCCCACCACCACCCCCCCAACAGCTTTCCCCCCTTGTTGTCCATACGTTTGTTGTCTACATCTGTTGCTCTATTTATGCCTTGCAAAATGGTTAATCTGTACAGTTTTTCTAGGTTCCACATATATGCATGAATATACAAGATTTGTTTTTCTCTTTCTGACTTACTTCACTCTGTATGACAGTCTCTAGATCCATCGACGTCTCTACAAATGACCCAATTTCATTCCTTTTCATGGCTTAGTAATATTCCATTTTATATATGTACCACAGCTTTATGCATTCGTCTGTCTGTGGGCATTTAGGTTGCTTCCATTACCTCGATATTGTAAATAGTGATGCAATGAACATTGCGGTGAATGACTCTTTTTGATTTATGGTTTTGTCTGGGTATATGTCCAGTACTGGGATTGCTGTATCATATGGTAATTCTATTGTTAGTTTCTTAAGAAATTCCATATTGTTCTCCATAATGACTGTATCAATTTATATTCCCAACAATAGTGGAAGAGGGTTCCTTTTCTCCACACCCTTTCCAGCATTTTTTGTTTGTAGATTTTCTATGATGCCTATTCTACCAGGTGTGAGGTGATACCTCATTGTTGAATCCATTTCGTTGAGCAAGGGGTAGGTCTTGTCTATTACATATTTGGCTTATGGAATGGTATCTGTGCTAATTTCAAACTCTGCTTTTATGCAGCACCCCAACTCACCTTCCCCCTTAAGCAAGCATACGTTGGTTTTCTAAATTTGAGACCCTGTTCTGTTTTGTAATTCAGTTCATGTGTAGCCAAGTTCACATTCCGTGTATTAGTGATAACTTATGATGTTTCTTTTTCTGTGTGACTTATTTCATTTAGAATCATCGTGCCTCAATCCACTCATTATGCTGGTACGGGCCTTGTGACATAGATTTCATTGCTGAGTGGTATTCTGTTGTACATAAGTACCGCAACTTCTTTATCCATTATTTGCTCTCTGGGATATTTAACTTGTGCCGCAGAAGAGATACCTGTAAAAAGAGCCGTCCCAAATTTTGGGGTGGCTGTGTCTTTTTGATTTTAATTTCCCTAAGCTATAGGACCATAAGTGGAAGTGCCCTAGGCTCTGTTACTTTGTTTTTTAGATGTTTCAGGAAACACCATACACTTCTACAGAGCAGCTGTTGGGAATTTACATCCCGCCCATCAGCATAACAAGGCTCCCAGTTCTCCGTGGCCTGTTCTGCCTTTCTGGGTTTTACACTTTTTTCAGATGGCCCTTTTGACCGGGGGAAGTCAGACTTCATTGTAGTGCAGATTTCCTTTGCAAGCTTGCTTGGTTGGCCAAAAAGGGCGTATGCGTTCTTTCCTGAATATATTCAGGAAAAAACGCATACGCCCTTTTTGGCCAAGTGCATCATTGTGGACGTTCTGCCTCTTTTCCTATGCTTTCAATGCAATTCCAGTCTACCTCCTGAAATCGGTTTCCTGCAATTCTGCCCCGCTTTCAAGTCCTCTTGGCAGCCTTACTTCAGTATATTTTTGGACGATAGCTGTCATTTATAACTCTGCAGGTTTGTGAATTACAGTGCCCCTGAGCTCCTTTCTTCAACTCGTTTTCTTTTGAGCTGGTCACAACACCACAGGATGGCTTCAGGCCCTAATCTGGTTCCGGCACGGCACGCTGAGCCTTTGGTTATTGCCTCTTCCTGGTGGGAAATGAGAGTTAAATTTGCCCGTCCAGACACCTCCAGCTAGTCTCTCATTGGTTCTCCCTATTCCTGTTCATCTTCCGCAGAAATTGCAAACTGGGCCAAACAGGAGGTTAAAGGCGCTGACTCTCCAAGTGGGGAGAGTGTTAGTAAAGCGTCTGGAATTTTGCACCCGAGTACCAGGGGAGGAAAACTGAGACATATTTGAACACGTCTCCCGTTCACATGGTTGATCATACTCTGGGTTCCACATGCATGTTTTAGCTGAAGGAAGAATACCTTAAACCTGGAGAGTTGAGGCCCGTGGAATGGGTACCATGCAATATGACTTCAAAGGGTCTTCATTTGCTCACCGAACCTTTCCAATCCTATCACTGCTTCGTTTATGCCCCTGTACACACGCTTGATTCTCTTTTGGAGACATAGCAATCCATAGGTTTTAAGATACTTACTAGTCACATACATTCTTAGGCGTTTAATACGCGGTGTTGAGTCCATTTCGTTGAGCAAGGAGTAGCTCTTGTCTATTCCATATTTGGCTTAAGGAACTTTATCTGTGCTCATTTCAATCTCTGGTTTTATGCAGCACCCCAACTCACCTTTACCCTTAAGCAAGCATATGTTGTTTTTCTAAATTTGAGACCCTGTTCTGTTCTGTAATTCAGTTCCTGTGTAGCCAAGTTTACATTCCGTGTATTACTGATATCTTATGATGTTTCTTTTTCTGTGTGATTTATTTCAGTTAGAATCATCATACCTGAATCCACTCATTGTGCTGCTAAGGGCCTGATGACATAGATTTCATTGCTGAGTGATATTGCTTTGTAAGTAAATACCACAACTTCTTTATCCATTTTTCACTTTCTGCGATGTTGAACTTGTACGGTAAACGAGGTTCTTGTAAACAGAGGCGTCCCAAACTTTGGGGTGGCTGTGTCTTTTTGATTTTAATTTCCCTAAGCTATAGGACCATAAGTTGAAGTGCCCTAGGCTCTGTTGCTTTGTTTTTTAGATGTTTCAGGAAACACCATACACTTCTCCCGAGTGTCTGTTGGCAATTTACATCCCACTCATCAGCATAACAAGGCTCCCAGTTCTCCATGGCCTGTCCTGCCTTTCTGGATTTTACACTTTTTTCAGATGGCCCTTTTGACCGGGGGGAAGTGAGACTTCATTGTAGTGCAGATTTCCTTTGCAAGCTTGCTTGGTTGGCCAAAAAGGACGTATGCGTTTTTTCCTGAATATATTCAGGAAAAAACGCATACGCCCTTTTTGGCCAAGTGCATCATTGTGGACGTTCTGCCTCTTTTCCTATGCTTTCAATGCAATTCCAGTCTACCTCCTGAAATCGGTTTCCTGCAATTCTGCCCCGCTTTCAAGTCCTCTTGGCAGCCTTACTTCAGTATATTTTTGGACGATAGCTGTCATTTATAACTCTGCAGGTTTGTGAATTACAGTGCCCCTGAGCTCCTTTCTTCAACTCGCTTTCTTGTGAGCTGACCGCAACACCGTAGGATGGCTTCAGGCCCTAATCTGGTTCCGGCACGGCACGCTGAGCCTTTGGTTATTTCCGTTTCCGGGTGGGAAATGAGAGTTAAATTTGCCCGTCCAGACACCTCCAGCTAGTCTCTCATTGGTTCTCGCTATTCCTGTTCATCCTCCGCAGAAATTGCAAACTGGGCCAAACAGGAGGTTAAAGGCGCTGACTCTCCAAGTCGGGAGAGTGTTAGTAAAGCGTCTGGAATGTTGCACCCGAGTACCAGGGTACGAAAACTGAGACATATTTGAACACGTCTCCCGTTCACACGGTTGATCATACTCTGGGTTTCACATGCATGTTTTAGCTGAAGGAAGAATACCTTAAACCTGGAGAGTTGAGGCCCGTGGAATGGGTACCATGCAATATGACTTCACAGGGTCTTCATTTGCTCACCGAACCTCTCCAATCCTATCACTGCTGCGTTTATGCCCCTGTACACATGCTTGATTCTCTTTCAGAGACATAGCAATCCATAGGTTTTAAGATACTTACTAGTCAGGTACATTTTTAGGCGTTTAATATGCGGTGTTGAGTCCATTTCGTTGAGCAAGGAGTAGCTCTTGTCTATTCCATATTTGGCTTAAGGAACTTTATCTGTGCTCATTTCAATCTCTGGTTTTATGCAGCACCCCAACTCACCTTTACCCTTAAGCAAGCATAAGTTGGTTTTCTAAATTTGAGACCCTGTTCTGTTCTGTAATTCAGTTCCTCTGTAGCCAAGTTTACATTCCGTGTATTACTGATATCTTATGATGTTTCTTTTTCTGTGTGACTTATTTCAGTTAGAAACATCATACCTGAATCCACTCATTGTGCTGCTAAGGGCCTGATGACATAGATTTCATTGCTGAGTGATATTGCTTTGTAAGTAAATACCACAACTTCTTTATCCATTTTTCACTTTCTGCGATGTTGAACTTGTACTGTAAATGAGCTTCTTGTAAACAGAGGCGTCCCAAACTTTGGGGTGGCTGTGTCTTTTTGATTTTAATTTCCCTAAGCTATAGGACCATAAGTGGAAGTGCCCTAGGCTCTGTTGCTTTGTTTTTTAGATGTTTCAGGAAACACCATACACTTCTCCCGAGTGTCTGTTGGCAATTTACATCCCGCCCATCAGCATAACAAGGCTCCCAGTTCTCCATGGCCTGTCCTGCCTTTCTGGATTTTACACTTTTTTCAGATGGCCCTTTTGACCGGGGGGAAGTGAGACTTCATTGTAGTGCAGATTTCCTTTGCAAGCTTGCTTGGTTGGCCAAAAAGGGCGTATGCGTTTTTTCCTGAATATATTCAGGAAAAAACGCATACGCCCTTTTTGGCCAAGTGCATCATTGTGGACGTTCTGCCTCTTTTCCTATGCTTTCAATGCAATTCCAGTCTACCTCCTGAAATCGGTTTCCTGCAATTCTGCCCCGCTTTCAAGTCCTCTTGGCAGCCTTACTTCAGTATATTTTTGGACGATAGCTGTCATTTATAACTCTGCAGGTTTGTGAATTACAGTGCCCCTGAGCTCCTTTCTTCAACTCGCTTTCTTTTGAGCTGGCCGCAACACCGCAGGATGGCTTCAGGCCCTAATCTGATTCCGGCACGGCACGCTGAGCCTTTGGTTAATTCCGCTTCCTGGTGGGAAATGAGAGTTAAATTTGCCCGTCCAGACACCTCCAGCTAGTCTCTCATTGGTTCTCCCTATTCCTGTTCATCTTCCGCAGAAATTGCAAACTGGGCCAAACAGGAGGTTAAAGGGACTGACTCTCCAAGTCGGGAGAGTGTTAGTAAAGCGTCTGGAATGTTGCACCCGAGTACCAGGGTACGAAAACTGAGACATATTTGAACACATCTCCCGATCACATGGTTGATCATACTCTAGGTTCCACATGCATGTTTTAGCTGAAGGAAGAATACCTTAAACCTGGGTAGTTGAAACCCGTGGAATGGGTACCATGCAATATGACTTCACAGGGTCTTCATTTGCTCACCGAACCTCTCCAATCCTATCACTGCTGCGTTTATGCCCCTGTACACATGCTTGATTCTCTTTCAGAGACATAGCAATCCATAGGTTTTAAGATACTTACTAGTCAGGTACATTTTTAGGCGTTTAATATGCGGTGTTGAGTCCATTTCGTTGAGCAAGGAGTAGCTCTTGTCTATTCCATATTTGGCTTAAGGAACTTTATCTGTGCTCATTTCAATCTCTGGTTTTATGCAGCACCCCAACTCACCTTTACCCTTAAGCAAGCATAAGTTGGTTTTCTAAATTTGAGACCGTGTTCTGTTCTGTAATTCAGTTCCTCTGTAGCCAAGTTTACATTCCATGTATTACTGATATCTTATGATGTTTCTTTTTCTGTGTGACTTATTTCAGTTAGAAACATCATACCTGAATCCACTCATTGTGCTGCTAAGGGCCTGATGACATAGATTTCATTGCTGAGTGATACTGCATTGTACATAAATACCACAAGTTCTTTATCCGTTTTTCACATTCTGTGATATTGAACTTGTACTGTAAACGAGGTTCTTGTAAACAGAGGCGTCCCAAACTTTGGGGTGGCTGTGTCTTTTTGATTTTAATTTCCCTAAGCTATAGGACCATAAGTGGAAGTGCCCTAGGCTCTGTTGCTTTGTTTTTTAGATGTTTCAGGAAACACCATACACTTCTCCCGAGTGTCTGTTGGCAATTTACATCCCGCCCATCAGCATAACAAGGCTCCCAGTTCTCCATGGCCTGTCCTGCCTTTCTGGATTTTACACTTTTTTCAGATGGCCCTTTTGACCAGGGGGAAGTGAGACTTCATTGTAGTGCAGATTTCCTTTGCAAGCTTGCTTGGTTGGCCAAAAAGGGCGTATGCGTTTTTTCCTGAATATATTCAGGAAAAAACGCATACGCCCTTTTTGGCCAAGTGCATCATTGTGGACGTTCTACCTCTTTTCCTATGCTTTCAATGCAATTCCAGTCTACCTCCTGAAATCGGTTTCCTGCAATTCTGCCCCGCTTTCAAGTCCTCTTGGCAGCCTTACTTCAGTATATTTTTGGACGATAGCTGTCATTTATAACTCTGCAGGTTTGTGAATTACAGTGCCCCTGAGCTCCTTTCTTCAACTCGCGTTCTTTTGAGCTGGCCGCAACACCGCAGGATGGCTTCAGGCCCTAATCTGGTTCCGGCACGGCACGCTGAGCCTTTGGTTAATTCCTCTTCCTGGTGGGAAATGAGAATTAAATTTGCCCGTCCAGACACCTCCAGCTAGTCTCTCATTGGTTCTCCCTATTCCTGTTCATCTTCCGCAGAAATTGCAAACTGGGCCAAACAGGAGGTTAAAGGCGCTGACTCTCCAAGTGGGGAGAGTGTTAGTAAAGCGTCTGGAATGTTGCACCCGAGTACCAGGGGAGGAAAACTGAGACATATTTGAACACGTCTCCCATTCACATGGTTGATCATACTCTGGGTTCCACATGCATGTTTTAGCTGAAGGAAGAATACCTTAAACCTGGAGAGTTGAGGCCCGTGGAATGGGTACCATGAAATATGACTTCAAAGGGTCTTCATTTGCTCACCGAACCTCTCCAATCCTATCACTGCTTCGTTTATGCCCCTGTACACACGCTTGATTCTCTTTTGGAGACATAGCATTCCATAGGTTTTAAGATACTTACTAGTCAGGTACATTCTTAGGCGTTTAATATGCGGTGTTGAGTCCATTTCGTTGAGCAAGGAGTAGCTCTTGTCTATTCCATATTTGGCTTAAGGAACTTTATCTGTGCTCATTTCAATCTCTGGTTTTATGAAACAGCCCAACTCACCTTTACCCTTAAGCAAGCATATGTTGTTTTTCTAAATTTGAGACCCTGTTCTGTTCTGTAATTCAGTTCCTGTGTAGCCAAGTTTACATTCCGTGTATTACTGATATCTTATGATGTTTCTTTTTCTGTGTGATTTATTTCAGTTAGAATCATCATACCTGAATCCACTCATTGTGCTGCTAAGGGCCTGATGACATAGATTTCATTGCTGAGTGATATTGCTTTGTAAGTAAATACCACAACTTCTTTATCCATTTTTCACTTTCTGCGATGTTGAACTTGTACTGTAAATGAGCTTCTTGTAAACAGAGGCGTCCCAAACTTTGGGGTGGCTGTGTCTTTTTGATTTTAATTTCCCTAAGCTATAGGACCATAAGTGGAAGTGCCCTAGGCTCTGTTGCTTTGTTTTTTAGATGTTTCAGGAAACACCATACACTTTTCCGGAGTGTCTGTTGGCAATTTACATCCCGCTCATCAGCATAACAAGGCTCCCTGTTCTCCATGGCCTGTCCTGCCTTTCTGGATTTTACACTTTTTTCAGATGGCCCTTTTGACCGGGGGGAAGTGAGACTTCATTGTAGTGCAGATTTCCTTTGCAAGCTTGCTTGGTTGGCCAAAAAGGGCGTATGCGTTTTTTCCTGAATATATTCAGGAAAAAACGCATACGCCCTTTTTGGCCAAGTGCATCATTGTGGACGTTCTGCCTCTTTTCCTATGCTTTCAATGCAATTCCAGTCTACCTCCTGAAATCGGTTTCCTGCAATTCTGCCCCGCTTTCAAGTCCTCTTGGCAGCCTTACTTCAGTATATTTTTGGACGATAGCTGTCATTTATAACTCTGCAGGTTTGTGAATTACAGTGCCCCTGAGCTCCTTTCTTCAACTCGTTTTCTTTTGAGCTGGTCACAACACCACAGGATGGCTTCAGGCCCTAATCTGGTTCCGGCACGGCACGCTGAGCCTTTGGTTATTTCCTCTTCCTGGTGGGAAATGAGAGTTAAATTTGCCCGTCCAGACACCTCCAGCTAGTCTCTCATTGGTTCTCCCTAATCCTGTTCATCTTCCGCAGAAATTGCAAACTGGGCCAAACAGGAGGTTAAAGGGACTGACTCTCCAAGTCGGGAGAGTGTTAGTAAATCGTCTGGAATGTTGCACCCAAGTACCAGGGTACGAAAACTGAGACATATTTGAACACGTCTCCTGATCACATGGTTGATCATACTCTAGGTTCCACATGCATGTTTTAGCTGAAGGAAGAACACCTTCACCTGGGTAGTTGAAACCCGTGGAATGGGTACCATGCAATATGACTTCAAAGGGTCTTCATTTGCTCACCGAACCTCTCCAATCCTATCACTGCTGCATTTATGCCCCTGTACACATGCTTGATTCTCTTTCGGAGACATAGCAATCCATAGGTTTTAAGATACTTACTAGTCAGGTACATTCTTAGGCGTTTAATATGCGGTGTTGAGTCCATTTCGTTGAGCAAGGAGTAGCTCTTGGCTATTCCATATTTGGCTTAAGGAACTTTATCTGTGCTCATTTCAATCTCTGGTTTTATGCAGCACCCCAACTCACCTTTCCCCTTAAGCAAGCATAAGTTGGTTTTCTAAATTTGAGACCCTGTTCTGTTCTGTAATTCAGTTCCTGTGTAGCCAAGTTTACATTCCGTGTATTACTGATATCTTATGATGTTTCTTTTTCTGTGTGACTTATTTCAGTTAGAATCATCATACCTGAATCCACTCATTGTGCTGCTAAGGGCCTGATGACATAGATTTCATTGCTGAGTGATATTGCTTTGTAAGTAAATACCACAACTTCTTTATCCATTTTTCACTTTCTGCGATGTTGAACTTGTACGGTAAACGAGGTTCTGGTAAACAGAGGCGTCCCAAACTTTGGGGTGGCTGTGTCTTTTTGATTTTAATTTCCCTAAGCTATAGGACCATAAGTGGAAGTGCCCTAGGCTCTGTTGCTTTGTTTTTTAGATGTTTCAGGAAACACCATACACTTCTCCCGAGTGTGTGTTGGCAGTTTACATCCCGCCCATCAGCATAACAAGGCTCCCAGTTCTCCATGGCCTGTCCTGCCTTTCTGGATTTTACACTTTTTTCAGATGGCCCTTTTGACCGGGGGGAAGTGAGACTTCATTGTAGTGCAGATTTCCTTTGCAAGCTTGCTTGGTTGGCCAAAAAGGGCGTATGCGTTTTTTCCTGAATATATTCAGGAAAAAACGCATACGCCCTTTTTGGCCAAGTGCATCATTGTGGACGTTCTGCCTCTTTTCCTATGCTTTCAATGCAATTCCAGTCTACCTCCTGAAATCGGTTTCCTGCAATTCTTCCCCGCTTTCAAGTCCTCTTGGCAGCCTTACTTCAGTATATTTTTGGACGATAGCTGTCATTTATAACTCTGCAGGTTTGTGAATTACAGTGCCCCTGAGCTCCTTTCTTCAACTCGCTTTCTTGTGAGCTGACCGCAACACCGTAGGATGGCTTCAGGCCCTAATCTGGTTCCGACACGGCACGCTGAGCCTTTGGTTAATTCCTCTTTCTGGTGGGAAATGAGAGTTAAATTTGCCCGTCCAGACACCTCCAGCTAGTCTCTCATTGGTTCTCCCTATTCCTGTTCATCTTCCGCAGAAATTGCAAACTGGGCCAAACAGGAGGTTAAAGGGACTGACTCTCCAAGTGGGGAGAGTGTTAGTAAAGCGTCTGGAATGTTGCACCCGAGTACCAGGGGAGGAAAACTGAGACATATTTGAACACGTCTCCCGTTCACACGGTTGATCATACTCTGGGTTTCACATGCATGTTTTAGCTGAAGGAAGAATACCTTAAACCTGGGTAGTTGAGACCCGTGGAATGGGTACCATGCAATATGACTTCAAAGGGTCTTCATTTGCTCACCGAACCTCTCCAATCCTATCACTACTGCTTTTATGCCCCTGTACACACGCTTGATTCTCTTTCAGAGACATAGCAATCCATAGGTTTTAAGATACTTACTAGTCAGGTACATTCTTAGGCGTTTAATATGGGGTGTTGAGTCCATTTCGTTGAGCAAGGAGTAGCCCTTGTCTATTCCATATTTGGCTTAAGGAACTTTATCTGTGCTCATTTCAATCTCTGGTTTTATGCAGCACCCCAACTCACCTTTCCCTTAAGCAAGCATAAGTTGGTTTTCTAAATTTGAGACCCTGTTCTGTTCTGTAATTCAGTTCCTGTGTAGCCAAGTTTACATTCCGTGTATTAGTGATATCTTATGATGTTTCTTTTTCTGTGTGACTTATTTCAGTTAGAATCATCATACCTGAATCCACTCATTGTGCTGCTAAGGGACTGATGACATAGATTTCATTGCTGAGTGATATTGCTTTGTAAGTAAATACCACAACTTCTTTATCCATTTTTCACTTTCTGCGATGTTGAACTTGTACTGTAAATGAGCTTCTTGTATACAGAGGCGTCCCAAACTTTGGGGTGGCTGTGTCTTTTTGATTTTAATTTCCCTAAGCTATAGGACCATAAGTGGAAGTGCCCTAGGCTCTGTTGCTTTGTTTTTTAGATGTTTCAGGAAACACCATACACTTTTCCCGAGTGTCTGTTGGCAATTTACATCCCGCCCATCAGCATAACAAGGCTCCCAGTTCTCCATGGCCTGTCCTGCCTTTCTGGATTTTACACTTTTTTCAGATGGCCCTTGTGACCGGGGGGAAGTGAGACTTCATTGTAGTGCAGATTTCCTTTGCAAGCTTGCTTGGTTGGCCAAAAAGGGCGTATGCGTTTTTTCCTGAATATATTCAGGGAAAAACGCATACGCCCTTTTTGGCCAAGTGCATCATTGTGGACGTTCTGCCTCTTTTCCTATGCTTTCAATGCAATTCCAGTCTACCTCCTGAAATCGGTTTCCTGCAATTCTGCCCCGCTTTCAAGTCCTCTTGGCAGCCTTACTTCAGTATATTTTTGGACGATAGCTGTCATTTATAACTCTGCAGGTTTGTGAATTACAGTGCCCCTGAGCTCCTTTCTTCAACTCGTTTTCTTTTGAGCTGGTCACAACACCACAGGATGGCTTCAGGCCCTAATCTGGTTCCGGCACGGCACGCTGAGCCTTTGGTTATTTCCTCTTCCTGGTGGGAAATGAGAGTTAAATTTGCCCGTCCAGACACCTCCAGCTAGTCTCTCATTGGTTCTCCCTATTCCTGTTCATCTTCCGCAGAAATTGCAAACTGGGCCAAACAGGAGGTTAAAGGGACTGACTCTCCAAGTCGGGAGAGTGTTAGTAAATCGTCTGGAATGCTGCACCCGAGTACCAGGGTACGAAAACTGAGACATATTTGAACACGTCTCCTGATCACATGGTTGATCATACTCTAGGTTCCACATGCATGTTTTAGCTGAAGGAAGAATACCTTAAACCTGGGTAGTTGAAACCCGTGGAATGGGTACCATGCAATATGACTTCAAAGGGTCTTCATTTGCTCACCGAACCTCTCCAATCCTATCACTGCTGCGTTTATGCCCCTGTACACATGCTTGATTCTCTTTCGGAGACATAGCAATCCATAGGTTTTAAGATACTTACTAGTCAGGTACATTCTTAGGCGTTTAATATGCGGTGTTGAGTCCATTTCGTTGAGCAAGGAGTAGCTCTTGGCTATTCCATATTTGGCTTAAGGAACTTTATCTGTGCTCATTTCAATCTCTGGTTTTATGCAGCACCCCAACTCACCTTTCCCCTTAAGCAAGCATAAGTTGGTTTTCTAAATTTGAGACCCTGTTCTGTTCTGTAATTCAGTTCCTGTGTAGCCAAGTTTACATTCCGTGTATTACTGATATCTTATGATGTTTCTTTTTCTGTGTGACTTATTTCAGTTAGAATCATCATACCTGAATCCACTCATTGTGCTGCTAAGGGCCTGATGACATAGATTTCATTGCTGAGTGATATTGCTTTGTAAGTAAATACCACAACTTCTTTATCCATTTTTCACTTTCTGCGATGTTGAACTTGTACTGTAAACGAGGTTCTTGTAAACAGAGGCGTCCCAACTTTGGGGTGGCTGTGTCTTTTTGATTTTAATTTCCCTAAGCTATAGGACCATAAGTGGAAGTGCCCTAGGCTCTGTTGCTTTGTTTTTTAGATGTTTCAGGAAACACCATACACTTCTCCCGAGTGTCTGTTGGCAATGTACATCCCGCCCATCAGCATAACAAGGCTCCCAGTTCTCCATGGCCTGTCCTGCCTTTCTGGATTTTACACTTTTTTCAGATGGCCCTTTTGACCGGGGGGAAGTGAGACTTCATTGTAGTGCAGATTTCCTTTGCAAGCTTGCTTGGTTGGCCAAAAAGGGCGTATGCGTTTTTTCCTGAATATATTCAGGAAAAAACGCATATGCCCTTTTTGCCCAAGTGCATCATTGTGGACGTTCTGCCTCTTTTCCTATGCTTTCAATGCAATTCCAGTCTACCTCCTGAAATCGGTTTCCTGCAATTCTGCCCTGCTTTCAAGTCCTCTTGGCAGCCTTATTTCAGTATATTTTTGGACGATAGCTGTCATTTATAACTCTGCAGGTTTGTGAATTACAGTGCCCCTGAGCTCCTTTCTTCAACTCGCTTTCTTGTGAGCTGACCGCAACACCGTAGGATGGCTTCAGGCCCTAATCTGGTTCCGGCACGGCACGCTGAGCCTTTGGTTAATTCCTCTTCCTGGTGGGAAATGAGAGTTAAATTTGCCCGTCCAGACACCTCCAGCTAGTCTCTCATTGGGTCTCCCTATTCCTGTACATCTTCCGCAGAAATTGCAAACTGGGCCAAACAGGAGGTTAAAGGCGCTGACTCTCCAAGTGGGGAGAGTGTTAGTAAAGCGTCTGGAATGTTGCACCCGAGTACCATGGGAGGAAAACTGAGACATATTTGAACACGTCTCCCGTTCACACGGTTGATCATACTCTGGGTTCCACATGCATGTTTTAGCTGAAGGAAGAATACCTTAAACATGGAGAGTTGAGGCCCGTGGAATGGGTACCATGCAATATGACTTCAAAGGGTCTTCATTTGCTCACCGAACCTCTCCAATCCTATCACTGCTGCGTTTATGCCCCTGTACACACGCTTGATTCTCTTTTGGAGACATAGCAATCCATAGGTTTTAAGATATTTAATAGTCAGGTACATTCTTAGGCATTTAATATGCGGTGTTGAGTCCATTTCGTTGAGCAAGGAGTAGCTCTTGTCTATTCCATATTTGGCTTAAGGAACTTTATCTGTGCTCATTTCAATCTCTGGTTTTATGCAGCAGCCCAACTCACCTTTCTCCTTAAGCAAGCATAAGTTGGTTTTCTAAATTGGAGACCCTGTTCTGTTTTGGAATTCAGTTCCTGTGTAGCCAAGTTTACATACCGTGTATTAGTGATATCTTATGATGTTTCTTTTTCTGTGTGACTTATTTCAGTTAGAATCATCGTACCTGCATCCACCCATTATGCTGCTACGGGCCTGATGACATAGATTTCATTGCTGAGTGATACTGCATTGTACGTAAGTACCACAAGTTCTTTATCCATTTTTCATTTTCTGTGATATTGAATTTGTACGGTAAACGAGGTTCCTGTAAACAGAGGCGTCCCAAACTTTTGGGTGGCTGTGTCTTTTTGATTTTAATTTCCCTAAGCTATAGGACCATAAGTGGAAGTGCCCTAGGCTCTGTTGCTTTGTTTTTTAGATGTTTCAGGAAACACCATACACTTTTCCGGAGTGTCTGTTGGCAATTTACATCCCGCTCATCAGCATAACAAGGCTCCCTGTTCTCCATGGCCTGTCCTGCCTTTCTGGATTTTACACTTTTTTCAGATGGCCCTTTTGACCGGGGGGAAGTGAGACTTCATTGTAGTGCAGATTTCCTTTGCAAGCTTGCTTGGTTGGCCAAAAAGGGCGTATGCGTTTTTTCCTGAATATATTCAGGAAAAAACGCATACGCCCTTTTTGGCCAAGTGCATCATTGTGGACGTTCTGCCTCTTTTCCTATGCTTTCAATGCAATTCCAGTCTACCTCCTGAAATCGGTTTCCTGCAATTCTGCCCCGCTTTCAAGTCCTCTTGGCAGCCTTACTTCAGTATATTTTTGGACGATAGCTGTCATTTATAACTCTGCAGGTTTGTGAATTACAGTGCCCCTGAGCTCCTTTCTTCAACTCGTTTTCTTTTGAGCTGGTCACAACACCACAGGATGGCTTCAGGCCCTAATCTGGTTCCGGCACGGCACGCTGAGCCTTTGGTTATTTCCTCTTCCTGGTGGGAAATGAGAGTTAAATTTGCCCGTCCAGACACCTCCAGCTAGTCTCTCATTGGTTCTCCCTAATCCTGTTCATCTTCCGCAGAAATTGCAAACTGGGCCAAACAGGAGGTTAAAGGGACTGACTCTCCAAGTCGGGAGAGTGTTAGTAAATCGTCTGGAATGTTGCACCCGAGTACCAGGGTACGAAAACTGAGACATATTTGAACACGTCTCCTGATCACATGGTTGATCATACTCTAGGTTCCACATGCATGTTTTAGCTGAAGGAAGAACACCTTCACCTGGGTAGTTGAAACCCGTGGAATGGGTACCATGCAATATGACTTCAAAGGGTCTTCATTTGCTCACCGAACCTCTCCAATCCTATCACTGCTGCATTTATGCCCCTGTACACATGCTTGATTCTCTTTCGGAGACATAGCAATCCATAGGTTTTAAGATACTTACTAGTCAGGTACATTCTTAGGCGTTTAATATGCGGTGTTGAGTCCATTTCGTTGAGCAAGGAGTAGCTCTTGTCTATTCCATATTTGGCTTAAGGAACTTTATCTGTGCTCATTTCAATCTCTGGTTTTATGCAGCACCCCAACTCACCTTTCCCCTTAAGCAAGCATAAGTTGGTTTTCTAAATTTGAGACCCTGTTCTGTTCTGTAATTCAGTTCCTGTGTAGCCAAGTTTACATTCCGTGTATTACTGATATCTTATGATGTTTCTTTTTCTGTGTGACTTATTTCAGTTAGAATCATCATACCTGAATCCACTCATTGTGCTGCTAAGGGCCTGATGACATAGATTTCATTGCTGAGTGATATTGCTTTGTAAGTAAATACCACAACTTCTTTATCCATTTTTCACTTTCTGCGATGTTGAACTTGTACTGTAAATGAGCTTCTTGTAAACAGAGGCGTCCCAAACTTTGGGGTGGCTGTGTCTTTTTGATTTTAATTTCCCTAAGCTATAGGACCATAAGTGGAAGTGCCCTAGGCTCTGTTGCTTTGTTTTTTAGATGTTTCAGGAAACACCATACACTTCTCCCGAGTGTCTGTTGGCAATTTACATCCCGCCCATCAGCATAACAAGGCTCCCAGTTCTCCATGGCCTGTCCTGCCTTTCTGGATTTTACACTTTTTTCAGATGGCCCTTTTGACCGGGGGGAAGTGAGACTTCATTGTAGTGCAGATTTCCTTTGCAAGCTTGCTTGGTTGGCCAAAAAGGGCGTATGCGTTTTTTCCTGAATATATTCAGGAAAAAACGCATACGCCCTTTTTGGCCAAGTGCATCATTGTGGACGTTCTGCCTCTTTTCCTATGCTTTCAATGCAATTCCAGTCTACCTCCTGAAATCGGTTTCCTGCAATTCTGCCCCGCTTTCAAGTCCTCTTGGCAGCCTTACTTCAGTATATTTTTGGACGATAGCTGTCATTTATAACTCTGCAGGTTTGTGAATTACAGTGCCCCTGAGCTCCTTTCTTCAACTCGCTTTCTTTTGAGCTGGCCGCAACACCGCAGGATGGCTTCAGGCCCTAATCTGATTCCGGCACGGCACGCTGAGCCTTTGGTTAATTCCGCTTCCTGGTGGGAAATGAGAGTTAAATTTGCCCGTCCAGACACCTCCAGCTAGTCTCTCATTGGTTCTCCCTATTCCTGTTCATCTTCCGCAGAAATTGCAAACTGGGCCAAACAGGAGGTTAAAGGGACTGACTCTCCAAGTCGGGAGAGTGTTAGTAAAGCGTCTGGAATGTTGCACCCGAGTACCAGGGTACGAAAACTGAGACATATTTGAACACATCTCCCGATCACATGGTTGATCATACTCTAGGTTCCACATGCATGTTTTAGCTGAAGGAAGAATACCTTAAACCTGGGTAGTTGAAACCCGTGGAATGGGTACCATGCAATATGACTTCACAGGGTCTTCATTTGCTCACCGAACCTCTCCAATCCTATCACTGCTGCGTTTATTCCCCTGTACACATGCTTGATTCTCTTTCAGAGACATAGCAATCCATAGGTTTTAAGATACTTACTAGTCAGGTACATTTTTAGGCGTTTAATATGCGGTGTTGAGTCCATTTCGTTGAGCAAGGAGTAGCTCTTGTCTATTCCATATTTGGCTTAAGGAACTTTATCTGTGCTCATTTCAATCTCTGGTTTTATGCAGCACCCCAACTCACCTTTACCCTTAAGCAAGCATAAGTTGGTTTTCTAAATTTGAGACCGTGTTCTGTTCTGTAATTCAGTTCCTCTGTAGCCAAGTTTACATTCCATGTATTACTGATATCTTATGATGTTTCTTTTTCTGTGTGACTTATTTCAGTTAGAAACATCATACCTGAATCCACTCATTGTGCTGCTAAGGGCCTGATGACATAGATTTCATTGCTGAGTGATACTGCATTGTACATAAATACCACAAGTTCTTTATCCGTTTTTCACATTCTGTGATATTGAACTTGTACTGTAAACGAGGTTCTTGTAAACAGAGGCGTCCCAAACTTTGGGGTGGCTGTGTCTTTTTGATTTTAATTTCCCTAAGCTATAGGACCATAAGTGGAAGTGCCCTAGGCTCTGTTGCTTTGTTTTTTAGATGTTTCAGGAAACACCATACACTTCTCCCGAGTGTCTGTTGGCAATTTACATCCCGCCCATCAGCATAACAAGGCTCCCAGTTCTCCATGGCCTGTCCTGCCTTTCTGGATTTTACACTTTTTTCAGATGGCCCTTTTGACCAGGGGGAAGTGAGACTTCATTGTAGTGCAGATTTCCTTTGCAAGCTTGCTTGGTTGGCCAAAAAGGGCGTATGCGTTTTTTCCTGAATATATTCAGGAAAAAACGCATATGCCCTTTTTGGCCAAGTGCATCATTGTGGACGTTCTACCTCTTTTCCTATGCTTTCAATGCAATTCCAGTCTACCTCCTGAAATCGGTTTCCTGCAATTCTGCCCCGCTTTCAAGTCCTCTTGGCAGCCTTACTTCAGTATATTTTTGGACGATAGCTGTCATTTATAACTCTGCAGGTTTGTGAATTACAGTGCCCCTGAGCTCCTTTCTTCAACTCGCTTTCTTTTGAGCTGGCCGCAACACCGCAGGATGGCTTCAGGCCCTAATCTGGTTCCGGCACGGCACGCTGAGCCTTTGGTTAATTCCTCTTCCTGGTGGGAAATGAGAGTTAAATTTGCCCGTCCAGACACCTGCAGCTAGTCTCTCATTGGTTCTCCCTATTCCTGTTCATCTTCCGCAGAAATTGCAAACTGGGCCAAACAGGAGGTTAAAGGCGCTGACTCTCCAAGTGGGGAGAGTGTTAGTAAAGCGTCTGGAATGTTGCACCCGAGTACCAGGGGAGGAAAACTGAGACATATTTGAACACGTCTCCCATTCACATGGTTGATCATACTCTGGGTTCCACATGCATGTTTTAGCTGAAGGAAGAATACCTTAAACCTGGAGAGTTGAGGCCCGTGGAATGGGTACCATGAAATATGACTTCAAAGGGTCTTCATTTGCTCACCGAACCTCTCCAATCCTATCACTGCTTCGTTTATGCCCCTGTACACACGCTTGATTCTCTTTTGGAGACATAGCATTCCATAGGTTTTAAGATACTTACTAGTCAGGTACATTCTTAGGCGTTTAATATGCGGTGTTGAGTTCATTTCGTTGAGCAAGGAGTAGCTCTTGTCTATTCCATATTTGGCTTAAGGAACTTTATCTGTGCTCATTTCAATCTCTGGTTTTATGAAACAGCCCAACTCACCTTTACCCTTAAGCAAGCATATGTTGTTTTTCTAAATTTGAGACCCTGTTCTGTTCTGTAATTCAGTTCCTGTGTAGCCAAGTTTACATTCCGTGTATTACTGATATCTTATGATGTTTCTTTTTCTGTGTGATTTATTTCAGTTAGAATCATCATACCTGAATCCACTCATTGTGCTGCTAAGGGCCTGATGACATAGATTTCATTGCTGAGTGATATTGCTTTGTAAGTAAATACCACAACTTCTTTATCCATTTTTCACTTTCTGCGATGTTGAACTTGTACTGTAAATGAGCTTCTTGTAAACAGAGGCGTCCCAAACTTTGGGGTGGCTGTGTCTTTTTGATTTTAATTTCCCTAAGCTATAGGACCATAAGTGGAAGTGCCCTAGGCTCTGTTGCTTTGTTTTTTAGATGTTTCAGGAAACACCATACACTTTTCCGGAGTGTCTGTTGGCAATTTACATCCCGCTCATCAGCATAACTAGGCTCCCTGTTCTCCATGGCCTGTCCTGCCTTTCTGGATTTTACACTTTTTTCAGATGGCCCTTTTGACCGGGGGGAAGTGAGACTTCATTGTAGTGCAGATTTCCTTTGCAAGCTTGCTTGGTTGGCCAAAAAGGGCGTATGCGTTTTTTCCTGAATATATTCAGGAAAAAACGCATACGCCCTTTTTGGCCAAGTGCATCATTGTGGACGTTCTGCCTCTTTTCCTATGCTTTCAATGCAATTCCAGTCTACCTCCTGAAATCGGTTTCCTGCAATTCTGCCCCGCTTTCAAGTCCTCTTGGCAGCCTTACTTCAGTATATTTTTGGACGATAGCTGTCATTTATAACTCTGCAGGTTTGTGAATTACAGTGCCCCTGAGCTCCTTTCTTCAACTCGTTTTCTTTTGAGCTGGTCACAACACCACAGGATGGCTTCAGGCCCTAATCTGGTTCCGGCACGGCACGCTGAGCCTTTGGTTATTTCCTCTTCCTGGTGGGAAATGAGAGTTAAATTTGCCCGTCCAGACACCTCCAGCTAGTCTCTCATTGGTTCTCCCTAATCCTGTTCATCTTCCGCAGAAATTGCAAACTGGGCCAAACAGGAGGTTAAAGGGACTGACTCTCCAAGTCGGGAGAGTGTTAGTAAATCGTCTGGAATGTTGCACCCGAGTACCAGGGTACGAAAACTGAGACATATTTGAACACGTCTCCTGATCACATGGTTGATCATACTCTAGGTTCCACATGCATGTTTTAGCTGAAGGAAGAACACCTTCACCTGGGTAGTTGAAACCCGTGGAATGGGTACCATGCAATATGACTTCAAAGGGTCTTCATTTGCTCACCGAACCTCTCCAATCCTATCACTGCTGCATTTATGCCCCTGTACACATGCTTGATTCTCTTTCGGAGACATAGCAATCCATAGGTTTTAAGATACTTACTAGTCAGGTACATTCTTAGGCGTTTAATATGCGGTGTTGAGTCCATTTCGTTGAGCAAGGAGTAGCTCTTGTCTATTCCATATTTGGCTTAAGGAACTTTATCTGTGCTCATTTCAATCTCTGGTTTTATGCAGCACCCCAACTCACCTTTCCCCTTAAGCAAGCATAAGTTGGTTTTCTAAATTTGAGACCCTGTTCTGTTCTGTAATTCAGTTCCTGTGTAGCCAAGTTTACATTCCGTGTATTACTGATATCTTATGATGTTTCTTTTTCTGTGTGACTTATTTCAGTTAGAATCATCATACCTGAATCCACTCATTGTGCTGCTAAGGGCCTGATGACATAGATTTCATTGCTGAGTGATATTGCTTTGTAAGTAAATACCACAACTTCTTTATCCATTTTTCACTTTCTGCGATGTTGAACTTGTACGGTAAACGAGGTTCTGGTAAACAGAGGCGTCCCAAACTTTGGGGTGGCTGTGTCTTTTTTATTTTAATTTCCCTAAGCTATAGGACCATAAGTGGAAGTGCCCTAGGCTCTGTTGCTTTGTTTTTTAGATGTTTCAGGAAACACCATACACTTCTCCCGAGTGTCTGTTGGCAATTTACATCCCGCCCATCAGCATAACAAGGCTCCCAGTTCTCCATGGCCTGTCCTGCCTTTCTGGATTTTACACTTTTTTCAGATGGCCCTTTTGACCGGGGGGAAGTGAGACTTCATTGTAGTGCAGATTTCCTTTGCAAGCTTGCTTGGTTGGCCAAAAAGGGCGTATGCGTTTTTTCCTGAATATATTCAGGAAAAAACGCATACGCCCTTTTTGGCCAAGTGCATCATTGTGGACGTTCTGCCTCTTTTCCTATGCTTTCAATGCAATTCCAGTCTACCTCCTGAAATCGGTTTCCTGCAATTCTTCCCCGCTTTCAAGTCCTCTTGGCAGCCTTACTTCAGTATATTTTTGGACGATAGCTGTCATTTATAACTCTGCAGGTTTGTGAATTACAGTGCCCCTGAGCTCCTTTCTTCAACTCGCTTTCTTGTGAGCTGACCGCAACACCGTAGGATGGCTTCAGGCCCTAATCTGGTTCCGACACGGCACGCTGAGCCTTTGGTTAATTCCTCTTTCTGGTGGGAAATGAGAGTTAAATTTGCCCGTCCAGACACCTCCAGCTAGTCTCTCATTGGTTCTCCCTATTCCTGTTCATCTTCCGCAGAAATTGCAAACTGGGTCAAACAGGAGGTTAAAGGGACTGACTCTCCAAGTGGGGAGAGTGTTAGTAAAGCGTCTGGAATGTTGCACCCGAGTACCAGGGGAGGAAAACTGAGACATATTTGAACACGTCTCCCGTTCACACGGTTGATCATACTCTGGGTTTCACATGCATGTTTTAGCTGAAGGAAGAATACCTTAAACCTGGGTAGTTGAGACCCGTGGAATGGGTACCATGCAATATGACTTCAAAGGGTCTTCATTTGCTCACCGAACCTCTCCAATCCTATCACTACTGCTTTTATGCCCCTGTACACACGCTTGATTCTCTTTTGGAGACATAGCAATCCATAGGTTTTAAGATACTTACTAGTCAGGTACATTCTTAGGCGTTTAATATGGGGTGTTGAGTCCATTTCGTTGAGCAAGGAGTAGCCCTTGTCTATTCCATATTTGGCTTAAGGAACTTTATCTGTGCTCATTTCAATCTCTGGTTTAATGCAGCACCCCAACTCACCTTTCCCTTAAGCAAGCATAAGTTGGTTTTCTAAATTTGAGACCCTGTTCTGTTCTGTAATTCAGTTCCTGTGTAGCCAAGTTTACATTCCGTGTATTAGTGATATCTTATGATGTTTCTTTTTCTGTGTGACTTATTTCAGTTAGAATCATCATACCTGAATCCACTCATTGTGCTGCTAAGGGACTGATGACATAGATTTCATTGCTGAGTGATATTGCTTTGTAAGTAAATACCACAACTTCTTTATCCATTTTTCACTTTCTGCGATGTTGAACTTGTACTGTAAATGAGCTTCTTGTATACAGAGGCGTCCCAAACTTTGGGGTGGCTGTGTCTTTTTGATTTTAATTTCCCTAAGCTATAGGACCATAAGTGGAAGTGCCCTAGGCTCTGTTGCTTTGTTTTTTAGATGTTTCAGGAAACACCATACACTTTTCCCGAGTGTCTGTTGGCAATTTACATCCCGCCCATCAGCATAACAAGGCTCCCAGTTCTCCATGGCCTGTCCTGCCTTTCTGGATTTTACACTTTTTTCAGATGGCCCTTGTGACCGGGGGGAAGTGAGACTTCATTGTAGTGCAGATTTCCTTTGCAAGCTTGCTTGGTTGGCCAAAAAGGGCGTATGCGTTTTTTCCTGAATATATTCAGGGAAAAACGCATACGCCCTTTTTGGCCAAGTGCATCATTGTGGACGTTCTGCCTCTTTTCCTATGCTTTCAATGCAATTCCAGTCTACCTCCTGAAATCGGTTTCCTGCAATTCTGCCCCGCTTTCAAGTCCTCTTGGCAGCCTTACTTCAGTATATTTTTGGACGATAGCTGTCATTTATAACTCTGCAGGTTTGTGAATTACAGTGCCCCTGAGCTCCTTTCTTCAACTCGTTTTCTTTTGAGCTGGTCACAACACCACAGGATGGCTTTAGGCCCTAATCTGGTTCCGGCACGGCACGCTGAGCCTTTGGTTATTTCCTCTTCCTGGTGGGAAATGAGAGTTAAATTTGCCCGTCCAGACACCTCCAGCTAGTCTCTCATTGGTTCTCCCTATTCCTGTTCATCTTCCGCAGAAATTGCAAACTGGGCCAAACAGGAGGTTAAAGGGACTGACTCTCCAAGTCGGGAGAGTGTTAGTAAATCGTCTGGAATGCTGCACCCGAGTACCAGGGTACGAAAACTGAGACATATTTGAACACGTCTCCTGATCACATGGTTGATCATACTCTAGGTTCCACATGCATGTTTTAGCTGAAGGAAGAATACCTTCAACCTGGGTAGTTGAAACCCGTGGAATGGGTACCATGCAATATGACTTCAAAGGGTCTTCATTTGCTCACCGAACCTCTCCAATCCTATCACTGCTGCGTTTATGCCCCTGTACACATGCTTGATTCTCTTTCGGAGACATAGCAATCCATAGGTTTTAAGATACTTACTAGTCAGGTACATTCTTAGGCGTTTAATATGCGGTGTTGAGTCCATTTCGTTGAGCAAGGAGTAGCTCTTGTCTATTCCATATTTGGCTTAAGGAACTTTATCTGTGCTCATTTCAATCTCTGGTTTTATGCAGCACCCCAACTCACCTTTCCCCTTAAGCAAGCATAAGTTGGTTTTCTAAATTTGAGACCCTGTTCTGTTCTGTAATTCAGTTCCTGTGTAGCCAAGTTTACATTCCGTGTATTACTGATATCTTATGATGTTTCTTTTTCTGTGTGACTTATTTCAGTTAGAATCATCATACCTGAATCCACTCATTGTGCTGCTAAGGGCCTGATGACATAGATTTCATTGCTGAGTGATATTGCTTTGTAAGTAAATACCACAACTTCTTTATCCATTTTTCACTTTCTGCGATGTTGAACTTGTACTGTAAACGAGGTTCTTGTAAACAGAGGCGTCCCAACTTTGGGGTGGCTGTGTCTTTTTGATTTTAATTTCCCTAAGCTATAGGACCATAAGTGGAAGTGCCCTAGGCTCTGTTGCTTTGTTTTTTAGATGTTTCAGGAAACACCATACACTTCTCCCGAGTGTCTGTTGGCAATTTACATCCCGCCCATCAGCATAACAAGGCTCCCAGTTCTCCATGGCCTGTCCTGCCTTTCTGGATTTTACACTTTTTTCAGATGGCCCTTTTGACCGGGGGGAAGTGAGACTTCATTGTAGTGCAGATTTCCTTTGCAAGCTTGCTTGGTTGGCCAAAAAGGGCGTATGCGTTTTTTCCTGAATATATTCAGGAAAGAAAGCATATGCCCTTTTTGCCCAAGTGCATCATTGTGGACGTTCTGCCTCTTTTCCTATGCTTTCAATGCAATTCCAGTCTACCTCCTGAAATCGGTTTCCTGCAATTCTGCCCTGCTTTCAAGTCCTCTTGGCAGCCTTATTTCAGTATATTTTTGGACGATAGCTGTCATTTATAACTCTGCAGGTTTGTGAATTACAGTGCCCCTGAGCTCCTTTCTTCAACTCGCTTTCTTGTGAGCTGACCGCAACACCGTAGGATGGCTTCAGGCCCTAATCTGGTTCCGGCACGGCACGCTGAGCCTTTGGTTAATTCCTCTTCCTGGTGGGAAATGAGAGTTAAATTTGCCCGTCCAGACACCTCCAGCTAGTCTCTCATTGGTTCTCCCTATTCCTGTACATCTTCCGCAGAAATTGCAAACTGGGCCAAACAGGAGGTTAAAGGCGCTGGCTCTCCAAGTGGGGAGAGTGTTAGTAAAGCGTCTGGAATGTTGCACCCGAGTACCATGGGAGGAAAACTGAGACATATTTGAACACGTCTCCCGTTCACACGGTTGATCATACTCTGGGTTCCACATGCATGTTTTAGCTGAAGGAAGAATACCTTAAACCTGGAGAGTTGAGGCCCGTGGAATGGGTACCATGCAATATGACTTCAAAGGGTCTTCATTTGCTCACCGAACCTCTCCAATCCTATCACTGCTGCATTTATGCCCCTGTACACACGCTTGATTCTCTTTTGGAGACATAGCAATCCATAGGTTTTAAGATATTTAATAGTCAGGTACATTCTTAGGCATTTAATATGCGGTGTTGAGTCCATTTCGTTGAGCAAGGAGTAGCTCTTGTCTATTCCATATTTGGCTTAAGGAACTTTATCTGTGCTCATTTCAATCTCTGGTTTTATGCAGCAGCCCAACTCACCTTTCTCCTTAAGCAAGCATAAGTTGGTTTTCTAAATTGGAGACCCTGTTCTGTTTTGGAATTCAGTTCCTGTGTAGCCAAGTTTACATACCGTGTATTAGTGATATCTTATGATGTTTCTTTTTCTGTGTGACTTATTTCAGTTAGAATCATCGTACCTGAATCCACCCATTATGCTGCTACGGGCCTGATGACATAGATTTCATTGCTGAGTGATACTGCATTGTACGTAAGTACCACAAGTTCTTTATCCATTTTTCATTTTCTGTGATATTGAATTTGTACGGTAAACGAGGTTCCTGTAAACAGAGGCGTCCCAAACTTTTGGGTGGCTGTGTCTTTTTGATTTTAATTTCCCTAAGCTATAGGACCATAAGTGGAAGTGCCCTAGGCTCTGTTGCTTTGTTTTTTAGATGTTTCAGGAAACACCATACACTTTTCCGGAGTGTCTGTTGGCAATTTACATCCCGCTCATCAGCATAACAAGGCTCCCTGTTCTCCATGGCCTGTCCTGCCTTTCTGGATTTTACACTTTTTTCAGATGGCCCTTTTGACCGGGGGGAAGTGAGACTTCATTGTAGTGCAGATTTCCTTTGCAAGCTTGCTTGGTTGGCCAAAAAGGGCGTATGCGTTTTTTCCTGAATATATTCAGGAAAAAACGCATACGCCCTTTTTGGCCAAGTGCATCATTGTGGACGTTCTGCCTCTTTTCCTATGCTTTCAATGCAATTCCAGTCTACCTCCTGAAATCGGTTTCCTGCAATTCTGCCCCGCTTTCAAGTCCTCTTGGCAGCCTTACTTCAGTATATTTTTGGACGATAGCTGTCATTTATAACTCTGCAGGTTTGTGAATTACAGTGCCCCTGAGCTCCTTTCTTCAACTCGTTTTCTTTTGAGCTGGTCACAACACCACAGGATGGCTTCAGGCCCTAATCTGGTTCCGGCACGGCACGCTGAGCCTTTGGTTATTTCCTCTTCCTGGTGGGAAATGAGAGTTAAATTTGCCCGTCCAGACACCTCCAGCTAGTCTCTCATTGGTTCTCCCTAATCCTGTTCATCTTCCGCAGAAATTGCAAACTGGGCCAAACAGGAGGTTAAAGGGACTGACTCTCCAAGTCGGGAGAGTGTTAGTAAATCGTCTGGAATGTTGCACCCGAGTACCAGGGTACGAAAACTGAGACATATTTGAACACGTCTCCTGATCACATGGTTGATCATACTCTAGGTTCCACATGCATGTTTTAGCTGAAGGAAGAACACCTTCACCTGGGTAGTTGAAACCCGTGGAATGGGTACCATGCAATATGACTTCAAAGGGTCTTCATTTGCTCACCGAACCTCTCCAATCCTATCACTGCTGCATTTATGCCCCTGTACACATGCTTGATTCTCTTTCGGAGACATAGCAATCCATAGGTTTTAAGATACTTACTAGTCAGGTACATTCTTAGGCGTTTAATATGCGGTGTTGAGTCCATTTCGTTGAGCAAGGAGTAGCTCTTGTCTATTCCATATTTGGCTTAAGGAACTTTATCTGTGCTCATTTCAATCTCTGGTTTTATGCAGCACCCCAACTCACCTTTCCCCTTAAGCAAGCATAAGTTGGTTTTCTAAATTTGAGACCCTGTTCTGTTCTGTAATTCAGTTCCTGTGTAGCCAAGTTTACATTCCGTGTATTACTGATATCTTATGATGTTTCTTTTTCTGTGTGACTTATTTCAGTTAGAATCATCATACCTGAATCCACTCATTGTGCTGCTAAGGGCCTGATGACATAGATTTCATTGCTGAGTGATATTGCTTTGTAAGTAAATACCACAACTTCTTTATCCATTTTTCACTTTCTGCGATGTTGAACTTGTACGGTAAACGAGGTTCTGGTAAACAGAGGCGTCCCAAACTTTGGGGTGGCTGTGTCTTTTTTATTTTAATTTCCCTAAGCTATAGGACCATAAGTGGAAGTGCCCTAGGCTCTGTTGCTTTGTTTTTTAGATGTTTCAGGAAACACCATACACTTCTCCCGAGTGTCTGTTGGCAATTTACATCCCGCCCATCAGCATAACAAGGCTCCCAGTTCTCCATGGCCTGTCCTGCCTTTCTGGATTTTACACTTTTTTCAGATGGCCCTTTTGACCGGGGGGAAGTGAGACTTCATTGTAGTGCAGATTTCCTTTGCAAGCTTGCTTGGTTGGCCAAAAAGGGCGTATGCGTTTTTTCCTGAATATATTCAGGAAAAAACGCATACGCCCTTTTTGGCCAAGTGCATCATTGTGGACGTTCTGCCTCTTTTCCTATGCTTTCAATGCAATTCCAGTCTACCTCCTGAAATCGGTTTCCTGCAATTCTGCCCCGCTTTCAAGTCCTCTTGGCAGCCTTACTTCAGTATATTTTTGGACGATAGCTGTCATTTATAACTCTGCAGGTTTGTGAATTACAGTGCCCCTGAGCTCCTTTCTTCAACTCGCTTTCTTGTGAGCTGACCGCAACACCGTAGGATGGCTTCAGGCCCTAATCTGGTTCCGACACGGCACGCTGAGCCTTTGGTTAATTCCTCTTTCTGGTGGGAAATGAGAGTTAAATTTGCCCGTCCAGACACCTCCAGCTAGTCTCTCATTGGTTCTCCCTATTCCTGTTCATCTTCCGCAGAAATTGCAAACTGGGCCAAACAGGAGGTTAAAGGGACTGACTCTCCAAGTGGGGAGAGTGTTAGTAAAGCGTCTGGAATGTTGCACCCGAGTACCAGGGGAGGAAAACTGAGACATATTTGAACACGTCTCCCGTTCACACGGTTGATCATATTCTGGGTTTCACATGCATGTTTTAGCTGAAGGAAGAATACCTTAAACCTGGGTAGTTGAGACCCGTGGAATGGGTACCATGCAATATGACTTCAAAGGGTCTTCATTTGCTCACCGAACCTCTCCAATCCTATCACTACTGCTTTTATGCCCCTGTACACACGCTTGATTCTCTTTTGGAGACATAGCAATCCATAGGTTTTAAGATACTTACTAGTCAGGTACATTCTTAGGCGTTTAATATGGGGTGTTGAGTCCATTTCGTTGAGCAAGGAGTAGCCCTTGTCTATTCCATATTTGGCTTAAGGAACTTTATCTGTGCTCATTTCAATCTCTGGTTTTATGCAGCACCCCAACTCACCTTTCCCTTAAGCAAGCAT
Organism: Globicephala melas; assembly: GCF_963455315.2. Classification (NCBI taxonomy): domain Eukaryota; kingdom Metazoa; phylum Chordata; class Mammalia; order Artiodactyla; family Delphinidae; genus Globicephala; species Globicephala melas. Next base: position 80,200 of record NW_027207504.1, on the reverse strand, counting down.
AAGTTGGTTTTCTAAATTTGAGACCCTGTTCTGTTCTGTAATTCAGTTCCTGTGTAGCCAAGTTTACATTCCGTGTATTAGTGATATCTTATGATGTTTCTTTTTCTGTGTGACTTATTTCAGTTAGAATCATCATACCTGAATCCACTCATTGTGCTGCTAAGGGACTGATGACATAGATTTCATTGCTGAGTGATATTGCTTTGTAAGTAAATACCACAACTTCTTTATCCATTTTTCACTTTCTGCGATGTTGAACTTGTACTGTAAATGAGCTTCTTGTATACAGAGGCGTCCCAAACTTTGGGGTGGCTGTGTCTTTTTTATTTTAATTTCCCTAAGCTATAGGACCATAAGTGGAAGTGCCCTAGGCTCTGTTGCTTTGTTTTTTAGATGTTTCAGGAAACACCATACACTTTTCCCGAGTGTCTGTTGGCAATTTACATCCCGCCCATCAGCATAACAAGGCTCCCAGTTCTCCATGGCCTGTCCTGCCTTTCTGGATTTTACACTTTTTTCAGATGGCCCTTGTGACCGGGGGGAAGTGAGACTTCATTGTAGTGCAGATTTCCTTTGCAAGCTTGCTTGGTTGGCCAAAAAGTGCGTATGCGTTTTTTCCTGAATATATTCAGGGAAAAACGCATACGCCCTTTTTGGCCAAGTGCATCATTGTGGACGTTCTGCCTCTTTTCCTATGCTTTCAATGCAATTCCAGTCTACCTCCTGAAATCGGTTTCCTGCAATTCTGCCCCGCTTTCAAGTCCTCTTGGCAGCCTTACTTCAGTATATTTTTGGACGATAGCTGTCATTTATAACTCTGCAGGTTTGTGAATTACAGTGCCCCTGAGCTCCTTTCTTCAACTCGTTTTCTTTTGAGCTGGTCACAACACCACAGGATGGCTTCAGGCCCTAATCTGGTTCCGGCACGGCACGCTGAGCCTTTGGTTATTTCCTCTTCCTGGTGGGAAATGAGAGTTAAATTTGCCCGTCCAGACACCTCCAGCTAGTCTCTCATTGGTTCTCCCTATTCCTGTTCATCTTCCGCAGAAATTGCAAACTGGGCCAAACAGGAGGTTAAAGGGACTGACTCTCCAAGTCGGGAGAGTGTTAGTAAATCGTCTGGAATGCTGCACCCGAGTACCAGGGTACGAAAACTGAGACATATTTGAACACGTCTCCTGATCACATGGTTGATCATACTCTAGGTTCCACATGCATGTTTTAGCTGAAGGAAGAATACCTTCAACCTGGGTAGTTGAAACCCGTGGAATGGGTACCATGCAATATGACTTCAAAGGGTCTTCATTTGCTCACCGAACCTCTCCAATCCTATCACTGCTGCGTTTATGCCCCTGTACACATGCTTGATTCTCTTTCGGAGACATAGCAATCCATAGGTTTTAAGATACTTACTAGTCAGGTACATTCTTAGGCGTTTAATATGCGGTGTTGAGTCCATTTCGTTGAGCAAGGAGTAGCTCTTGTCTATTCCATATTTGGCTTAAGGAACTTTATCTGTGCTCATTTCAATCTCTGGTTTTATGCAGCACCCCAACTCACCTTTCCCCTTAAGCAAGCATAAGTTGGTTTTCTAAATTTGAGACCCTGTTCTGTTCTGTAATTCAGTTCCTGTGTAGCCAAGTTTACATTCCGTGTATTACTGATATCTTATGATGTTTCTTTTTCTGTGTGACTTATTTCAGTTAGAATCATCATACCTGAATCCACTCATTGTGCTGCTAAGGGCCTGATGACATAGATTTCATTGCTGAGTGATATTGCTTTGTAAGTAAATACCACAACTTCTTTATCCATTTTTCACTTTCTGCGATGTTGAACTTGTACTGTAAACGAGGTTCTTGTAAACAGAGGCGTCCCAACTTTGGGGTGGCTGTGTCTTTTTGATTTTAATTTCCCTAAGCTATAGGACCATAAGTGGAAGTGCCCTAGGCTCTGTTGCTTTGTTTTTTAGATGTTTCAGGAAACACCATACACTTCTCCCGAGTGTCTGTTGGCAATTTACATCCCGCCCATCAGCATAACAAGGCTCCCAGTTCTCCATGGCCTGTCCTGCCTTTCTGGATTTTACACTTTTTTCAGATGGCCCTTTTGACCAGGGGGAAGTGAGACTTCATTGTAGTGCAGATTTCCTTTGCAAGCTTGCTTGGTTGGCCAAAAAGGGCGTATGCGTTTTTTCCTGAATATATTCAGGAAAAAACGCATATGCCCTTTTTGCCCAAGTGCATCATTGTGGACGTTCTGCCTCTTTTCCTATGCTTTCAATGCAATTCCAGTCTACCTCCTGAAATCGGTTTCCTGCAATTCTGCCCTGCTTTCAAGTCCTCTTGGCAGCCTTATTTCAGTATATTTTTGGACGATAGCTGTCATTTATAACTCTGCAGGTTTGTGAATTACAGTGCCCCTGAGCTCCTTTCTTCAACTCGCTTTCTTGTGAGCTGACCGCAACACCGTAGGATGGCTTCAGGCCCTAATCTGGTTCCGGCACGGCACGCTGAGCCTTTGGTTAATTCCTCTTCCTGGTGGGAAATGAGAGTTAAATTTGCCCGTCCAGACACCTCCAGCTAGTCTCTCATTGGTTCTCCCTATTCCTGTACATCTTCCGCAGAAATTGCAAACTGGGCCAAACAGGAGGTTAAAGGCGCTGACTCTCCAAGTGGGGAGAGTGTTAGTAAAGCGTCTGGAATGTTGCACCCGAGTACCATGGGAGGAAAACTGAGACATATTTGAACACGTCTCCCGTTCACACGGTTGATCATACTCTGGGTTCCACATGCATGTTTTAGCTGAAGGAAGAATACCTTAAACCTGGAGAGTTGAGGCCCGTGGAATGGGTACCATGCAATATGACTTCAAAGGGTCTTCATTTGCTCACCGAACCTCTCCAATCCTATCACTGCTGCGTTTATGCCCCTGTACACACGCTTGATTCTCTTTTGGAGACATAGCAATCCATAGGTTTTAAGATATTTAATAGTCAGGTACATTCTTAGGCATTTAATATGCGGTGTTGAGTCCATTTCGTTGAGCAAGGAGTAGCTCTTGTCTATTCCATATTTGGCTTAAGGAACTTTATCTGTGCTCATTTCAATCTCTGGTTTTATGCAGCAGCCCAACTCACCTTTCTCCTTAAGCAAGCATAAGTTGGTTTTCTAAATTGGAGACCCTGTTCTGTTTTGGAATTCAGTTCCTGTGTAGCCAAGTTTACATACCGTGTATTAGTGATATCTTATGATGTTTCTTTTTCTGTGTGACTTATTTCAGTTAGAATCATCGTACCTGAATCCACCCATTATGCTGCTACGGGCCTGATGACATAGATTTCATTGCTGAGTGATACTGCATTGTACGTAAGTACCACAAGTTCTTTATCCATTTTTCATTTTCTGTGATATTGAATTTGTACGGTAAACGAGGTTCCTGTAAACAGAGGTGTCCCAAACTTTTGAGTGGCTGTGTCTTTTTGATTTTAATTTCCCTAAGCTATAGGACCATAAGTGGAAGTGCCCTAGGCTCTGTTGCTTTGTTTTTTAGCTGTTTCAGGAAACACCATACACTTCTCCCGAGTGTCTGTTGGCAATTTACATCCCGCCCATCAGCATAACAAGGCTCCCAGTTCTCCATGGCCTGTCCTGCCTTTCTGGATTTTACACTTTTTTCAGATGAACCTTTTGACTGGGGGGAAGTGAGACTTCATTGTAGTGCAGATTTCCTTTGCAAGTTTGCTTTGTTGGCCAAAAAGTGCGTATGCGTTTTTTCCTGAATATATTCAGGAAAAAACGCATACGCCCTTTTTGTCCAAGTGCATCATTGTGGACGTTCTGCCTCTTTTCCTATGCTTTCAGTGCAATTCCAGTCTACCTCCTGAAATCGGTTTCCTGCAATTCTGCCCCGCTTTCAAGTCCTCTTGGCAGCCTTACTTCAGTATATTTTTGGACGATAGCTGTCATTTATAACTCTGCAGGTTTGTGAATTACAGTGCCCCTGAGCTCCTTTCTTCAACTCGCTTTCTTTTGAGCTGGCCGCAACACCGCAGGATGGCTTCAGGCCCTAATCTGGTTCCGGCACGGCACGCTGAGCCTTTGGTTATTTCCTCTTCCCGGTGGGAAATGAGAGTTAAATTTGCCCGTCCAGACACCTCCAGCTAGTCTCTCATTGGTTCTCGCTATTCCTGTTCATCTTCCGCAGAAATTGCAAACTGGGCCGAACAGGAGGTTAAAGGGACTGACTCTCCAAGTCGGGAGAGTGTTAGTAAAGCGTCTGGAATGTTGCACCCGAGTACCAGGGTATGAAAACTGAGACATATTTGAACACGTCTCCCGATCACACGGTTGATCATACTCTAGGTTCCACATGCATGTTTTAGCTGAAGGAAGAATACCTTAAACCTGGGTAGTTGAAACCCGTGGAATGGGTACCATGCAATATGACTTCAAAGGGTCTTCATTTGCTCACCGAACCTCTCCATTCCTATCACTGCTGCGTTTATGCCCCTGTACACACGTTGATTCTCTTTTGGAGACATAGCAATCCATAGGTTTTAAGATACTTACTAGTCAGGTACATTCTTAGGCGTTTAATATGGGGTGTTGAGTCCATTTAGTTGAGCAAGGAGTAGCTCTTGTCTATTCCATATTTGGCTTAAGGAACTTTATCTGTGCTCATTTCAATCTCTGGTTTTATGCAGCACCCCAACTCACCTTTCCCCTTAAGCAAGCATAAGTTGGTTTTCTAAATTTGAGACCCTGTTCTGTTCTGTAATTCAGTTCCTGTGTAGCCAAGTTTATATTCCGTGTATTAGTGATATCTTATGATGTTTCTTTTTCTGTGTGACTTATTTCAGTTAGAATCATCGTACCTGAATCCACTCATTGTGCTGCTAAGGGCCTGATGACATAGATTTCATTGCTGAGTGATATTGCTTTGTAAGTAAATACCACAACTTCTTTATCCATTTTTCACTTTCTGCGATATTGAACTTGTACTGTAAACGAGGTTCTTGTAAACAGAGGCGTCCCAAATTTTGGGGTGGCTTTGTCTTTTTTATTATAATTTCCCTAAGCTATAGGACCATAAGTGGAAGTGCCCTAGGCTCTGTTGCTTTGTTTTTTAGATGTTTCAGGAAACACCATACACTTCTCCCGAGTGTCTGTTGGCAGTTTACATCCCGCCCATCAGCATAACAAGGCTCCCAGTTCTCCATGGCCTGTCCTGCCTTTCTGGATTTTACACTTTTTTCAGATGGCCCTTTTGACCGGGGGGAAGTGAGACTTCATTGTAGTGCAGATTTCCTTTGCAAGCTTGCTTGGTTGGCCAAAAAGGGCGTATGCGTTTTTTCCTGAATATATTCAGGAAAAAACACATACGCCCTTTTTGGCCAAGTGCATCATTGTGGACGTTCTGCCTCTTTTCCTATGCTTTCATTGCAATTCCAGTCTACCTCCTGAAATCGGTTTCCTGCAATTCTGCCCCGCTTTCAAGTCCTCTTGGCAGCCTTACTTCAGTATATTTTTGGACGATAGCTGTCATTTATAACTCTGCAAGTTTGTGAATTACAGTGCCCCTGAGCTCCTTTCTTCAACTCGCTTTCTTTTGAGCTGGCCGCAACACCGCAGGATGGCTTCAGGCCCTAATCTGGTTCCGGCACGGCATGCTGAGCCTTTGGTTATTTCCTCTTACTGGTGGGAAATGAAAGTTAAATTTGCCCGTCCAGACACCTCCAGCTAGTCTCTCATTGGTTCTCCCTATTCCTGTTCATCTTCCGCAGAAATTGCAAACTGGGCAAAACAGGAGGTTAAAGGCGCTGACTTTCCAATTGGGGAGAGTGTTAGTAAAGCGTCTGGAATGTTGCACCCGAGTACCAGGGAAGGAAAACTGAGACATATTTGAACACGTCTCCCGATCACACGGTTGATCGTACTCTAGGTTCCACATGCATGTTTTAGCTGAAGGAAGAATACCTTAAACCTGGGTAGTTGAAACCCGTGGAATGGGAACCATGCAATATGACTTCAAAGGGTCTTCATTTGCTCACCGAACCTCTCCAATCCTATCACTGCTGCGTTTATGCCCCTGTACACACGTTGATTCTCTTTTGGAGACATAGCAATCCATAGGTTTTAAGATACTTACTAGTCAGGTACATTCTTAGGTGTTTAATATGGGGTGTTGAGTCCATTTCGTTGAACAAGGAGTAGCTCTTGTCTATTCCATATTTGGCTTAAGGAACTTTATCTGTGCTCATTTCAATCTCTGGTTTTATGCAGCACCCCAACTCACCTTTCCCCTTAAGCAAGCATAAGTTGGTTTTCTAAATTTGAGACCCTGTTCTGTTCTGTAATTCAGTTCCTCTGTAGCCAAGTTTACATTCCGTGTATTACTGATATCTTATGATGTTTCTTTTTCTGTGTGACTTATTTCAGTTAAAATCATCATACCTGAATCCACTCATTGTGCTGCTAAGGGCCTGATGACATAGATTTCATTGCTGAGTGATATTGCTTTGTAAGTAAATACCACAACTTCTTTATCCATTTTTCACTTTCTGCGATGTTGAACTTTTACTGTAAACGAGGTTCTTGTAAACAGAGACGTTCCAAACTTTGGGGTGGCTGTGTCTTTTTGATTTTAATTTCCCTAAGCTATAGGACCATAAGTGGAAGTGCCCTAGGCTCTGTTGCTTTGTTTCTTAGATGTTTCAGGAAACACCATACACTTCTCCCGAGTGTCTGTTGGCAATTTACATCCCGCCCATCAGCATAACAAGGCTCCCAGTTCTCCATGGCCTGTCCTGCCTTTCTGGATTTTACACTTTTTTCAGATGGCCCTTTTGACCGGGGGGAAGTGAGACTTCATTGTAGTGCAGATTTCCTTTGCAAGCTTGCTTGGTTGGCCAAAAAGGGCGTATGCGTTTTTTCCTGAATATATTCAGGAAAAAACGCATACGCCCTTTTTGGCCAAGTGCATCATTGTGGACGTTCTGCCTCTTTTCCTATGCTTTCAATGCAATTCCAGTCTACCTCCTGAAATTGGTTTCCTGCAATTCTGCCCCGCTTTCAAGTCCTCTTGGCAGCCTTACTTCAGTATATTTTTGGACGATAGCTGTCATTTATAACTCTGCAAGTTGTGAATTACAGTGCCCCTGAGCTCCTTTCTTCAACTCGCTTTCTTTTGAGCTGGCCGCAACACCGCAGGATGGCTTCAGGCCCTAATCTGGTTCCGGCACGGCACGCTGAGCCTTTGGTTATTTCCTCTTCCTGGTGGGAAATGAGAGTTAAATTTGCCTGTCCAGACACCTCCAGCTAGTCTCTCATTGGTTCTCCCTAAACCTGTTCATCTTCCACAGAAATTGCAAACTGGGCCAAACAGGAGGTTAAAGGGACTGACTCTCCAAGTGGGGAGAGTGTTAGTAAAGCGTCTGGAATGTTGCACCCGAGTACCAGGGTACGAAAAGTGAGACATATTTGAACACGTCTCCCATTCACACAGTTGATCATACTCTGGGATCCACATGCATGTTTTAGCTGAAGGAAGAATACCTTAAACCTGGAGAGTTGAGACCCGTGTAATGGGTACCATGCAATATGACTTCAAAGGGTCTTCATTTGCTCACCGAACCTCTCCAATCCTATCACTGCTGCGTTTATGCCCCTGTACACACGTTGATTCTCTTTTGGAGACATAGCAATCCATAGGTTTTAAGATACTTACTAGTCAGGTACATTCTTAGGCGTTTAATATGGGGTGTTGAGTCCATTTCGTTGAGCAAGGAGTAGCTCTTGTCTATTCCATATTTGGCTTAAGGAACATTATCTGTGCTCATTTCAATCTCTGGTTTTATGCAGCACCCCAACTCACCTTTCCCCTTAAGCAAACATAAGTTGGTTTTCTAAATTTGAGACCCTGTTCTGTTTTGGAATTCAGTTACTGTGTAGCCAAGTTTACATTCCGTGTATTAGTGATATCTTATGATGTTTCTTTTTCTGTGTGACTTATTTCAGTTAGAATCATCGTACCTGAATCCACTCATTGTGCTGCTACGGGCCTGATGACATAGATTTCATTGCTGAGTGATACTGCATTGTACGTAAGTACCACAAGTTCTTTATCCATTTTTCACTTTCTGTGATATTGAACTTGTACGGTAAACGAGGTTCTTGTAAACAGAGGCGTCCCAAACATTGGGGTGGCTGTGTCTTTTTGATTTTAATTTCCCTAAGCTATAGGACCATAAGTGGAAGTGCCCTAGGCTCTGTTGCTTTGTTTTTTAGATGTTTCAGGAAACACCATACACTTTTCCCGAGTGTCTGTTGGCAATGTACATCCCGCCCATCAGCATAACAAGGCTCCCAGTTCTCCATGGCCTGTCCTGCCTTTCTGGATTTTACACTTTTTTCAGATGGCCCTTTTGACCGGGGGGAAGTGAGACTTCATTGTAGTGCAGATTTCTTTTGCAAGCTTGCTTGGTTGGCCAAAAAGTGCGTATGGCTTTTTTCCTGAATATATTCAGGAAAAAACGCATACGCCCTTTTTGGCCATGTGCATCATTGTGGACGTTCTGCCTCTTTTCCTATGCTTTCAATGCAATTCCAGTCTACCTCCTGAAATCTGTTTCCTGCAATTCTTCCCCGCTTTCAAGTCCTCTTGGCAGCCTTACTTCAGTATATTTTTGGACGATAGCTGTCATTTATAACTCTGCAAGTTTGTGAATTACAGTGCCCCTGAGCTCCTTTCTTCAACTCGCTTTGTTTTGAGCTGGCCGCAACACCGCAGGATGGCTTCAGGCCCTAATCTGGTTCCGGCACGGCACGCTGAGCCTTTGGTTATTTCCTCTTCCTGGTGGGAAATGAGAGTTAAATTTGCCCGTCCAGACACCTCCAGCTAGTCTCTCATTGGTTCTCCCTATTCCTGTTCATCTTCCACAGAAATTGCAAACTGGGCCAAACAGGAGGTTAAAGGGACTGACTCTCCAAGTGGGGAGAGTGTTTGTAAAGCGTCTGGAATGTTGCACCCGAGTACCAGTGTACGAAAACTGAGACATATTTGAACACGTCTCCCATTCACACAGTTGATCATACTCTGGGTTCCACATGCATGTTTTAGCTGAAGGAAGAATACCTTAAACCTGGAGAGTTGAGACCCGTGTAATGGGTACCATGCAATATGACTTCAAAGGGTCTTCATTTGCTCACCGAACCTCTCCAATCCTATCAGTGCTGCGTTTATGCCCCTGTACACACGTTGATTCTCTTTTGGAGACATAGCAATCCATAGGTTTTAAGATACTTACTAGTCAGGTACATTCTTAGGCGTTTAATATGGGGTGTTGAGTCCATTTCGTTGAGCAAGGAGTAGCTCTTGTCTATTCCATATTTGGCTTAAGGAACATTATCTGTGCTCATTTCAATCTCTGGTTTTATGCAGCACCCCAACTCACCTTTCCCCTTAAGCAAACATAAGTTGGTTTTCTAAATTTGAGACCCTGTTCTGTTTTGGAATTCAGTTCCTGTGTAGCCAAGTTTACATTCCGTGTATTAGTGATATCTTATGATGTTTCTTTTTCTGTGTGACTTATTTCAGTTAGAATCATCGTACCTGAATCCACTCATTATGCTGCTACGGGCCTGATGACATAGATTTCATTGCTGAGTGATACTGCATTGTACGTAAGTACCACAAGTTCTTTATCCATTTTTCACTTTCTGTGATATTGAACTTGTACGGTAAACGAGGTTCTTGTAAACAGAGGCGTCCCAAACATTGGGGTGGCTGTGTCTTTTTGATTTTAATTTCCCTAAGCTATAGGACCATAAGTGGAAGTGCCCTAGGCTCTGTTGCTTTGTTTTTTAGATGTTTCAGGAAACACCATACACTTTTCCCGAGTGTCTGTTGGCAATGTACATCCCGCCCATCAGCATAACAAGGCTCCCAGTTCTCCATGGCCTGTCCTGCCTTTCTGGATTTTACACTTTTTTCAGATGGCCCTTTTGACCGGGGGGAAGTGAGACTTCATTGTAGTGCAGATTTCCTTTGCAAGCTTGCTTGGTTGGCCAAAAAGGGCGTATGGCTTTTTTCCTGAATATATTCAGGAAAAAACGCATACGCCCTTTTTGGCCAAGTGCATCATTGTGGACGTTCTGCCTCTTTTCCTATGCTTTCAATGCAATTCCAGTCTACCTCCTGAAATCGGTTTCCTGCAATTCTTCCCCGCTTTCAAGTCCTCTTGGCAGCCTTACTTCAGTATATTTTTGGACGATAGCTGTCATTTATAACTCTGCAAGTTTGTGAATTACAGTGCCCCTGAGCTCCTTTCTTCAACTCGCTTTCTTTTGAGCTGGCCGCAACACCGCAGGATGGCTTCAGGCCCTAATCTGGTTCCGGCACGGCATGCTGAGCCTTTGGTTATTTCCTCTTACTGGTGGGAAATGAAAGTTAAATTTGCCCGTCCAGACACCTCCAGCTAGTCTCTCATTGGTTCTCCCTATTCCTGTTCATCTTCCGCAGAAATTGCAAACTGGGCAAAACAGGAGGTTAAAGGCGCTGACTTTCCAATTGGGGAGAGTGTTAGTAAAGCGTCTGGAATGTTGCACCCGAGTACCAGGGAAGGAAAACTGAGACATATTTGAACACGTCTCCCGATCACACGGTTGATCGTACTCTAGGTTCCACATGCATGTTTTAGCTGAAGGAAGAATACCTTAAACCTGGGTAGTTGAAACCCGTGGAATGGGAACCATGCAATATGACTTCAAAGGGTCTTCATTTGCTCACCGAACCTCTCCAATCCTATCACTGCTGCGTTTATGCCCCTGTACACACGTTGATTCTCTTTTGGAGACATAGCAATCCATAGGTTTTAAGATACTTACTAGTCAGGTACATTCTTAGGTGTTTAATATGGGGTGTTGAGTCCATTTCGTTGAACAAGGAGTAGCTCTTGTCTATTCCATATTTGGCTTAAGGAACTTTATCTGTGCTCATTTCAATCTCTGGTTTTATGCAGCACCCCAACTCACCTTTCCCCTTAAGCAAGCATAAGTTGGTTTTCTAAATTTGAGACCCTGTTCTGTTCTGTAATTCAGTTCCTCTGTAGCCAAGTTTACATTCCGTGTATTACTGATATCTTATGATGTTTCTTTTTCTGTGTGACTTATTTCAGTTAAAATCATCATACCTGAATCCACTCATTGTGCTGCTAAGGGCCTGATGACATAGATTTCATTGCTGAGTGATATTGCTTTGTAAGTAAATACCACAACTTCTTTATCCATTTTTCACTTTCTGCGATGTTGAACTTTTACTGTAAACGAGGTTCTTGTAAACAGAGACGTTCCAAACTTTGGGGTGGCTGTGTCTTTTTGATTTTAATTTCCCTAAGCTATAGGACCATAAGTGGAAGTGCCCTAGGCTCTGTTGCTTTGTTTCTTAGATGTTTCAGGAAACACCATACACTTCTCCCGAGTGTCTGTTGGCAATTTACATCCCGCCCATCAGCATAACAAGGCTCCCAGTTCTCCATGGCCTGTCCTGCCTTTCTGGATTTTACACTTTTTTCAGATGGCCCTTTTGACCGGGGGGAAGTGAGACTTCATTGTAGTGCAGATTTCCTTTGCAAGCTTGCTTGGTTGGCCAAAAAGGGCGTATGCGTTTTTTCCTGAATATATTCAGGAAAAAACGCATACGCCCTTTTTGGCCAAGTGCATCATTGTGGACGTTCTGCCTCTTTTCCTATGCTTTCAATGCAATTCCAGTCTACCTCCTGAAATTGGTTTCCTGCAATTCTGCCCCGCTTTCAAGTCCTCTTGGCAGCCTTACTTCAGTATATTTTTGGACGATAGCTGTCATTTATAACTCTGCAAGTTGTGAATTACAGTGCCCCTGAGCTCCTTTCTTCAACTCGCTTTCTTTTGAGCTGGCCGCAACACCGCAGGATGGCTTCAGGCCCTAATCTGGTTCCGGCACGGCACGCTGAGCCTTTGGTTATTTCCTCTTCCTGGTGGGAAATGAGAGTTAAATTTGCCTGTCCAGACACCTCCAGCTAGTCTCTCATTGGTTCTCCCTAAACCTGTTCATCTTCCACAGAAATTGCAAACTGGGCCAAACAGGAGGTTAAAGGGACTGACTCTCCAAGTGGGGAGAGTGTTAGTAAAGCGTCTGGAATGTTGCACCCGAGTACCAGGGTACGAAAAGTGAGACATATTTGAACACGTCTCCCATTCACACAGTTGATCATACTCTGGGATCCACATGCATGTTTTAGCTGAAGGAAGAATACCTTAAACCTGGAGAGTTGAGACCCGTGTAATGGGAACCATGCAATATGACTTCAAAGGGTCTTCATTTGCTCACCGAACCTCTCCAATCCTATCACTGCTGCGTTTATGCCCCTGTACACACGTTGATTCTCTTTTGGAGACATAGCAATCCATAGGTTTTAAGATACTTACTAGTCAGGTACATTCTTAGGCGTTTAATATGGGGTGTTGAGTCCATTTCGTTGAGCAAGGAGTAGCTCTTGTCTATTCCATATTTGGCTTAAGGAACATTATCTGTGCTCATTTCAATCTCTGGTTTTATGCAGCACCCCAACTCACCTTTCCCCTTAAGCAAACATAAGTTGGTTTTCTAAATTTGAGACCCTGTTCTGTTTTGGAATTCAGTTACTGTGTAGCCAAGTTTACATTCCGTGTATTAGTGATATCTTATGATGTTTCTTTTTCTGTGTGACTTATTTCAGTTAGAATCATCGTACCTGAATCCACTCATTATGCTGCTACGGGCCTGATGACATAGATTTCATTGCTGAGTGATACTGCATTGTACGTAAGTACCACAAGTTCTTTATCCATTTTTCACTTTCTGTGATATTGAACTTGTACGGTAAACGAGGTTCTTGTAAACAGAGGCGTCCCAAACATTGGGGTGGCTGTGTCTTTTTGATTTTAATTTCCCTAAGCTATAGGACCATAAGTGGAAGTGCCCTAGGCTCTGTTGCTTTGTTTTTTAGATGTTTCAGGAAACACCATACACTTTTCCCGAGTGTCTGTTGGCAATGTACATCCCGCCCATCAGCATAACAAGGCTCCCAGTTCTCCATGGCCTGTCCTGCCTTTCTGGATTTTACACTTTTTTCAGATGGCCCTTTTGACCGGGGGGAAGTGAGACTTCATTGTAGTGCAGATTTCTTTTGCAAGCTTGCTTGGTTGGCCAAAAAGTGCGTATGGCTTTTTTCCTGAATATATTCAGGAAAAAACGCATACGCCCTTTTTGGCCATGTGCATCATTGTGGACGTTCTGCCTCTTTTCCTATGCTTTCAATGCAATTCCAGTCTACCTCCTGAAATCTGTTTCCTGCAATTCTTCCCCGCTTTCAAGTCCTCTTGGCAGCCTTACTTCAGTATATTTTTGGACGATAGCTGTCATTTATAACTCTGCAAGTTTGTGAATTACAGTGCCCCTGAGCTCCTTTCTTCAACTCGCTTTGTTTTGAGCTGGCCGCAACACCGCAGGATGGCTTCAGGCCCTAATCTGGTTCCGGCACGGCACGCTGAGCCTTTGGTTATTTCCTCTTCCTGGTGGGAAATGAGAGTTAAATTTGCCCGTCCAGACACCTCCAGCTAGTCTCTCATTGGTTCTCCCTATTCCTGTTCATCTTCCACAGAAATTGCAAACTGGGCCAAACAGGAGGTTAAAGGGACTGACTCTCCAAGTGGGGAGAGTGTTTGTAAAGCGTCTGGAATGTTGCACCCGAGTACCAGGGTACGAAAACTGAGACATATTTGAACACGTCTCCCATTCACACAGTTGATCATACTCTGGGTTCCACATGCATGTTTTAGCTGAAGGAAGAATACCTTAAACCTGGAGAGTTGAGACCCGTGTAATGGGTACCATGCAATATGACTTCAAAGGGTCTTCATTTGCTCACCGAACCTCTCCAATCCTATCAGTGCTGCGTTTATGCCCCTGTACACACGTTGATTCTCTTTTGGAGACATAGCAATCCATAGGTTTTAAGATACTTACTAGTCAGGTACATTCTTAGGCGTTTAATATGGGGTGTTGAGTCCATTTCGTTGAGCAAGGAGTAGCTCTTGTCTATTCCATATTTGGCTTAAGGAACATTATCTGTGCTCATTTCAATCTCTGGTTTTATGCAGCACCCCAACTCACCTTTCCCCTTAAGCAAACATAAGTTGGTTTTCTAAATTTGAGACCCTGTTCTGTTTTGGAATTCAGTTCCTGTGTAGCCAAGTTTACATTCCGTGTATTAGTGATATCTTATGATGTTTCTTTTTCTGTGTGACTTATTTCAGTTAGAATCATCGTACCTGAATCCACTCATTATGCTGCTACGGGCCTGATGACATAGATTTCATTGCTGAGTGATACTGCATTGTACGTAAGTACCACAAGTTCTTTATCCATTTTTCACTTTCTGTGATATTGAACTTGTACGGTAAACGAGGTTCTTGTAAACAGAGGCGTCCCAAACATTGGGGTGGCTGTGTCTTTTTGATTTTAATTTCCCTAAGCTATAGGACCATAAGTGGAAGTGCCCTAGGCTCTGTTGCTTTGTTTTTTAGATGTTTCAGGAAACACCATACACTTTTCCCGAGTGTCTGTTGGCAATGTACATCCCGCCCATCAGCATAACAAGGCTCCCAGTTCTCCATGGCCTGTCCTGCCTTTCTGGATTTTACACTTTTTTCAGATGGCCCTTTTGACCGGGGGGAAGTGAGACTTCATTGTAGTGCAGATTTCCTTTGCAAGCTTGCTTGGTTGGCCAAAAAGGGCGTATGGCTTTTTTCCTGAATATATTCAGGAAAAAACGCATACGCCCTTTTTGGCCAAGTGCATCATTGTGGACGTTCTGCCTCTTTTCCTATGCTTTCAATGCAATTCCAGTCTACCTCCTGAAATCGGTTTCCTGCAATTCTTCCCCGCTTTCAAGTCCTCTTGGCAGCCTTACTTCAGTATATTTTTGGACGATAGCTGTCATTTATAACTCTGCAAGTTTGTGAATTACAGTGCCCCTGAGCTCGTTTCTTCAACTCGCTTTGTTTTGAGCTGGCCGCAACACCGCAGGATGGCTTCAGGCCCTAATCTGGTTCCGGCACGGCACGCTGAGCCTTTGGTTATTTCCTCTTCCTGGTGGGAAATGAGAGTTAAATTTGCCCGTCCAGACACCTCCAGCTAGTCTCTCATTGGTTCTCCCTATTCCTGTTCATCTTCCACAGAAATTGCAAACTGGGCCAAACAGGAGGTTAAAGGGACTGACTCTCCAAGTGGGGAGAGTGTTAGTAAAGCGTCTGGAATGTTGCACCCGAGTACCAGGGTACGAAAACTGAGACATATTTGAACACGTCTCCCATTCACACAGTTGATCATACTCTGGGATCCATATGCATGTTTTAGCTGAAGGAAGAATACCTTAAACCTGGAGAGTTGAGACCCGTGTAATGGGTACCATGCAATATGACTTCAAAGGGTCTTCATTTGCTCACCGAACCTCTCCAATCCTATCACTGCTGCGTTTATGCCCCTGTACACACGTTGATTCTCTTTTGGAGACATAGCAATCCATAGGTTTTAAGATACTTACTAGTCAGGTACATTCTTAGGCGTTTAATATGGGGTGTTGAGTCCATTTCGTTGAGCAAGGAGTAGCTCTTGTCTATTCCATATTTGGCTTAAGGAACATTATCTGTGCTCATTTCAATCTCTGGTTTTATGCAGCACCCCAACTCACCTTTCCCCTTAAGCAAACATAAGTTGGTTTTCTAAATTTGAGACCCTGTTCTGTTTTGGAATTCAGTTCCTGTGTAGCCAAGTTTACATTCCGTGTATTAGTGATATCTTATGATGTTTCTTTTTCTGTGTGACTTATTTCAGTTAGAATCATCGTACCTGAATCCACTCATTATGCTGCTACGGGCCTGATGACATAGATTTCATTGCTGAGTGATACTGCATTGTACGTAAGTACCACAAGTTCTTTATCCATTTTTCACTTTCTGTGATATTGAACTTGTACGGTAAACGAGGTTCTTGTAAACAGAGGCGTCCCAAACATTGGGGTGGCTGTGTCTTTTTGATTTTAATTTCCCTAAGCTATAGGACCATAAGTGGAAGTGCCCTAGGCTCTGTTGCTTTGTTTTTTAGATGTTTCAGGAAACACCATACACTTTTCCCGAGTGTCTGTTGGCAATGTACATCCCGCCCATCAGCATAACAAGGCTCCCAGTTCTCCATGGCCTGTCCTGCCTTTCTGGATTTTACACTTTTTTCAGATGGCCCTTTTGACCGGGGGGAAGTGAGACTTCATTGTAGTGCAGATTTCCTTTGCAAGCTTGCTTGGTTGGCCAAAAAGGGCGTATGGCTTTTTTCCTGAATATATTCAGGAAAAAACGCATACGCCCTTTTTGGCCAAGTGCATCATTGTGGACGTTCTGCCTCTTTTCCTATGCTTTCAATGCAATTCCAGTCTACCTCCTGAAATCGGTTTCCTGCAATTCTTCCCCGCTTTCAAGTCCTCTTGGCAGCCTTACTTCAGTATATTTTTGGACGATAGCTGTCATTTATAACTCTGCAAGTTTGTGAATTACAGTGCCCCTGAGCTCCTTTCTTCAACTCGCTTTGTTTTGAGCTGGCCGCAACACCGCAGGATGGCTTCAGGCCCTAATCTGGTTCCGGCACGGCACGCTGAGCCTTTGGTTATTTCCTCTTCCTGGTGGGAAATGAGAGTTAAATTTGCCCGTCCAGACACCTCCAGCTAGTCTCTCATTGGTTCTCCCTATTCCTGTTCATCTTCCACAGAAATTGCAAACTGGGCCAAACAGGAGGTTAAAGGGACTGACTCTCCAAGTGGGGAGAGTGTTAGTAAAGCGTCTGGAATGTTGCACCCGAGTACCAGGGTACGAAAACTGAGACATATTTGAACACGTCTCCCATTCACACAGTTGATCATACTCTGGGATCCATATGCATGTTTTAGCTGAAGGAAGAATACCTTAAACCTGGAGAGTTGAGACCCGTGTAATGGGTACCATGCAATATGACTTCAAAGGGTCTTCATTTGCTCACCGAACCTCTCCAATCCTATCACTGCTGCGTTTATGCCCCTGTACACACGTTGATTCTCTTTTGGAGACATAGCAATCCATAGGTTTTAAGATACTTACTAGTCAGGTACATTCTTAGGCGTTTAATATGGGGTGTTGAGTCCATTTCGTTGAGCAAGGAGTAGCTCTTGTCTATTCCATATTTGGCTTAAGGAACATTATCTGTGCTCATTTCAATCTCTGGTTTTATGCAGCACCCCAACTCACCTTTCCCCTTAAGCAAACATAAGTTGGTTTTCTAAATTTGAGACCCTGTTCTGTTTTGGAATTCAGTTACTGTGTAGCCAAGTTTACATTCCGTGTATTAGTGATATCTTATGATGTTTCTTTTTCTGTGTGACTTATTTCAGTTAGAATCATCGTACCTGAATCCACTCATTATGCTGCTACGGGCCTGATGACATAGATTTCATTGCTGAGTGATACTGCATTGTACGTAAGTACCACAAGTTCTTTATCCATTTTTCACTTTCTGTGATATTGAACTTGTACGGTAAACGAGGTTCTTGTAAACAGAGGCGTCCCAAACATTGGGGTGGCTGTGTCTTTTTGATTTTAATTTCCCTAAGCTATAGGACCATAAGTGGAAGTGCCCTAGGCTCTGTTGCTTTGTTTTTTAGATGTTTCAGGAAACACCATACACTTTTCCCGAGTGTCTGTTGGCAATGTACATCCCGCCCATCAGCATAACAAGGCTCCCAGTTCTCCATGGCCTGTCCTGCCTTTCTGGATTTTACACTTTTTTCAGATGGCCCTTTTGACCGGGGGGAAGTGAGACTTCATTGTAGTGCAGATTTCTTTTGCAAGCTTGCTTGGTTGGCCAAAAAGTGCGTATGGCTTTTTTCCTGAATATATTCAGGAAAAAACGCATACGCCCTTTTTGGCCAAGTGCATCATTGTGGACGTTCTGCCTCTTTTCCTATGCTTTCAATGCAATTCCAGTCTACCTCCTGAAATCTGTTTCCTGCAATTCTTCCCCGCTTTCAAGTCCTCTTGGCAGCCTTACTTCAGTATATTTTTGGACGATAGCTGTCATTTATAACTCTGCAAGTTTGTGAATTACAGTGCCCCTGAGCTCCTTTCTTCAACTCGCTTTGTTTTGAGCTGGCCGCAACACCGCAGGATGGCTTCAGGCCCTAATCTGGTTCCGGCACGGCACGCTGAGCCTTTGGTTATTTCCTCTTCCTGGTGGGAAATGAGAGTTAAATTTGCCCGTCCAGACACCTCCAGCTAGTCTCTCATTGGTTCTCCCTATTCCTGTTCATCTTCCACAGAAATTGCAAACTGGGCCAAACAGGAGGTTAAAGGGACTGACTCTCCAAGTGGGGAGAGTGTTTGTAAAGCGTCTGGAATGTTGCACCCGAGTACCAGGGTACGAAAACTGAGACATATTTGAACACGTCTCCCATTCACACAGTTGATCATACTCTGGGTTCCACATGCATGTTTTAGCTGAAGGAAGAATACCTTAAACCTGGAGAGTTGAGACCCGTGTAATGGGTACCATGCAATATGACTTCAAAGGGTCTTCATTTGCTCACCGAACCTCTCCAATCCTATCAGTGCTGCGTTTATGCCCCTGTACACACGTTGATTCTCTTTTGGAGACATAGCAATCCATAGGTTTTAAGATACTTACTAGTCAGGTACATTCTTAGGCGTTTAATATGGGGTGTTGAGTCCATTTCGTTGAGCAAGGAGTAGCTCTTGTCTATTCCATATTTGGCTTAAGGAACATTATCTGTGCTCATTTCAATCTCTGGTTTTATGCAGCACCCCAACTCACCTTTCCCCTTAAGCAAACATAAGTTGGTTTTCTAAATTTGAGACCCTGTTCTGTTTTGGAATTCAGTTCCTGTGTAGCCAAGTTTACATTCCGTGTATTAGTGATATCTTATGATGTTTCTTTTTCTGTGTGACTTATTTCAGTTAGAATCATCGTACCTGAATCCACTCATTATGCTGCTACGGGCCTGATGACATAGATTTCATTGCTGAGTGATACTGCATTGTACGTAAGTACCACAAGTTCTTTATCCATTTTTCACTTTCTGTGATATTGAACTTGTACGGTAAACGAGGTTCTTGTAAACAGAGGCGTCCCAAACATTGGGGTGGCTGTGTCTTTTTGATTTTAATTTCCCTAAGCTATAGGACCATAAGTGGAAGTGCCCTAGGCTCTGTTGCTTTGTTTTTTAGATGTTTCAGGAAACACCATACACTTTTCCCGAGTGTCTGTTGGCAATGTACATCCCGCCCATCAGCATAACAAGGCTCCCAGTTCTCCATGGCCTGTCCTGCCTTTCTGGATTTTACACTTTTTTCAGATGGCCCTTTTGACCGGGGGGAAGTGAGACTTCATTGTAGTGCAGATTTCCTTTGCAAGCTTGCTTGGTTGGCCAAAAAGGGCGTATGGCTTTTTTCCTGAATATATTCAGGAAAAAACGCATACGCCCTTTTTGGCCAAGTGCATCATTGTGGACGTTCTGCCTCTTTTCCTATGCTTTCAATGCAATTCCAGTCTACCTCCTGAAATCGGTTTCCTGCAATTCTTCCCCGCTTTCAAGTCCTCTTGGCAGCCTTACTTCAGTATATTTTTGGACGATAGCTGTCATTTATAACTCTGCAAGTTTGTGAATTACAGTGCCCCTGAGCTCCTTTCTTCAACTCGCTTTGTTTTGAGCTGGCCGCAACACCGCAGGATGGCTTCAGGCCCTAATCTGGTTCCGGCACGGCACGCTGAGCCTTTGGTTATTTCCTCTTCCTGGTGGGAAATGAGAGTTAAATTTGCCCGTCCAGACACCTCCAGCTAGTCTCTCATTGGTTCTCCCTATTCCTGTTCATCTTCCACAGAAATTGCAAACTGGGCCAAACAGGAGGTTAAAGGGACTGACTCTCCAAGTGGGGAGAGTGTTAGTAAAGCGTCTGGAATGTTGCACCCGAGTACCAGGGTACGAAAACTGAGACATATTTGAACACGTCTCCCATTCACACAGTTGATCATACTCTGGGTTCCACATGCATGTTTTAGCTGAAGGAAGAATACCTTAAACCTGGAGAGTTGAGACCCGTGGAATGGGTACAATGCAATATGACTTCAAAGGGTCTTCATTTGCTCACCGAACCTCTCCAATCCTATCACTGCTGCGTTTATGCCCCTGTACACACGTTGATTCTCTTTTGGAGACATAGCAATCCATAGGTTTTAAGATACTTACTAGTCAGGTACATTCTTAGGCGTTTAATATGGGGTGTTGAGTCCATTTCGTTGAGCAAGGAGTAGCTCTTGTCTATTCCATATTTGGCTTAAGGAACTTTATCTGTGCTCATTTCAATCTCTGGTTTTATGCAGCACCCCAACTCACCTTTCCCCTTAAGCAAACATAAGTTAGTTTTCTAAATTTGAGACCCTGTTCTGTTTTGGAATTCAGTTCCTGTGTAGCCAAGTTTACATTCCGTGTATTAGTGATATCTTATGATGTTTCTTTTTCTGTGTGACTTATTTCAGTTAGAATCATCGTACCGGAATCCACTCATTATGCTGCTACGGGCCTGATGACATAGATTTCATTGCTGAGTGATACTGCATTGTACGTAAGTACCACAAGTTCTTTATCCATTTTTCACTTTCTGTGATATTGAACTTGTACGGTAAACGAGGTTCTTGTAAACAGAGGCGTCCCAAACTTTGGGGTGGCTGTGTCTTTTTGATTTTAATTTCCCTAAGCTATAGGACCATAAGTGGAAGTGCCCTAGGCTCTGTTGCTTTGTTTTTTAGATGTTTCAGGAAACACCATACACTTCTACCAAGTGTCTGTTGGCAATTTACATCCCGCCCATCAGCATAACAAGGCTCCCAGTTCTCCATGGCCTGTCCTGCCTTTCTGGATTTTACACTTTTTTCAGATGGCCCTTTTGACCGGGGGGAAGTGAGACTTCATTGTAGTGCAGATTTCCTTTGCAAGCTTGCTTGGTTGGCCAAAAAGGGCGTATGCGTTTTTTCCTGAATATATTCAGGAAAAAACGCATACGCCCTTTTTGGCCAAGTGCATCATTGTGGACGTTCTGCCTCTTTTCCTATGCTTTCAATGCAATTCCAGTCTACCTCCTGAAATCGGTTTCCTGCAATTCTGCCCCGCTTTCAAGTCCTCTTGGCAGCCTTACTTCAGTATATTTTTGGACGATAGTTGTCATTTATAACTCTGCAGGTTTGTGAATTACAGTGCCCCTGAGCTCCTTTCTTCAACTCGTTTTCTTGTGAGCTGGCCGCAACACCGCAGGATGGCTTCAGGCCCTAATCTGGTTCCGGCACGGCATGCTGAGCCTTTGGTTATTTCCTCTTCCTGGTGGGAAATGAGAGTTAAATTTGCCTGTCCAGACACCTCCAGCATGTCTCTCATTGTTTCTCGCTATTCCTGTTCATCTTCCGCAGAAATTGCAAACTGGGCCAAACAGGAGGTTAAAGGGACTGACTCTCCAAGTGGGGAGAGTGTTAGTAAAGCGTCTGGAATGTTGCACCCGAGTACCAGGGTACGAAAACTGAGACATATTTGAACACGTCTCCCATTCACACAGTTGATCGTACTCTGGGTTCCACATGCATGTTTTAGCTGAAGGAAGAATACCTTAAACCTGGGTAGTTGAAACCCGTGGAATGGGTACCATGCAATATGACTTCAAAGGGTCTTCATTTGCTCACCGAACCTCTCCAATCCTATCAGTGCTGCGTTTATGTCGCTGTACACACGCTTGGTTCTCTTTTGTAGACATAGCAATCCATAGGTTTTAAGATACTTAAGAGTCAGGTACATTCTTAGGCGTTTAATATGGGGTGTTGAGTCCATTTCGTTGAGCAAGGAGTATCTCTTGTCTATTCCATATTTGGCTTAAGGAACTTTATCTGTGCTCATTTCAATCTATGGTTTTATGCAGCACCCCAACTCACCTTTCCCCTTAAGCAAGCAAAAGTTGGTTTTCTAAATTTGAGACCCTGTTCTGTTTTGGAATTCAGTTCCTGTGTAGCCAAGTTTACATTCCGTGTATTAGTGATATCTTATGATGTTTCTTTTTCTGTGTGACTTATTTCAGTTAGAATCATCGTACCTGAATCCACTCATTATGCTGCTACGGGCCTGATGACATAGATTTCATTGCTGAGTGATACTGCATTGTACGTAAGTACCACAAGTTCTTTATCCATTTTTCACTTTCTGTGATATTGAACTTGTACTGTAAACGAGGTTCTTGTAAACAGAGGGGTCCCAAACTTTGGGGTGGCTGTGTCTTTTTGATTTTAATTTCCCTAAGCTATAGGACCATAAGTGGAAGTGCCCTAGGCTCTGTTGCTTTGTTTTTTAGATGTTTCAGGAAACACCATACACTTCTCCCGAGTGGCTGTTGGCAGTTTAAATCCCGCCCATCAGCATAACAAGGCTCCCAGTTCTCCATGGCCTGTCCTGCCTTTCTGGATTTTACACTTTTTTCAGATGGCCCTTTTGACCGGGGGGAAGTGAGACTTCATTGTAGTGCAGATTTCCTTTGCAAGCTTGCTTGGTTGGCCAAAAAGGGCATATGCCTTTTTTCCTGACTATATTCAGGAAAAAACGCATACGCCCTTTTTGGCCAAGTGCATCATTGTGGACGTTCTGCCTCTTTTCCTATGCTTTCAATGCAATTCCAGTCTACCTCCTGAAATCGGTTTCCTGCAATTCTGCCCCGCTTTCAAGTCCTCTTGGCAGCCTTACTTCAGTATATTTTTGGACGATAGCTGTCATTTATAACTCTGCAGGTTTGTGAATTACAGTGCCCCTGAGCTCCTTTCTTCAACTCGTTTTCTTGTGAGCTGGCCGCAACACCGCAGGATGGCTTCAGGCCCTAATCTGGTTCCGGCACGGCACGCTGAGCCTTTGGTTAATTCCTCTTCCTGGTGGGAAATGAGAGTTAAATTTGCCCGTCCAGACACCTCCAGCTAGTCTCTCATTGGTTCTCGCTATTCCTGTTCATCTTCAGCAGAAATTGCAAACTGGGCCAAACAGGAGGTTAAAGGGACTGACTCTCCAAGTGGGGAGAGTGTTAGTAAAGCGTCTGGAATGTTGCACCCGAGTACCAGGGTACGAAAACTGAGACATATTTGAACATGTCTCCCGATCACATGGTTGATCATACTCTAGGTTCCACATGCATGTTTTAGCTGAAGGAAGAATACCTTAAACCTGGGTAGTTGAAACCCGTGGAATGGGTACCATGCAATATGACTTCAAAGGGTCTTCATTTGCTCACCGAACCTCTCCAATCCTATCACTGCTGCGTTTATGCCCCTGTACACACGTTGATTCTCTTTTGGAGACATAGCAATCCATAGGTTTTAAGATACTTACTAGTCAGGTACATTCTTAGGCGTTTAATATGGGGTGTTGAGTCCATTTCGTTGAGCAAGGAGTAGCTCTTGGCTATTCCATATTTGGCTTAAGGAACTTTATCTGTGCTCATTTCAATCTCTGGTTTTATGCAGCACCCCAACTCACCTTTCCCCTTAAGCAAGCATAAGTTGGTTTTCTAAATTTGAGACCCTGTTCTGTTCTGTAATTCAGTTCCTGTGTAGCCAAGTTTACATTCCGTGTATTACTGATATCTTATGATGTTTCTTTTTCTGTGTGACTTATTTCAGTTAGAATCATCGTACCTGAATCCACTCATTATGCTGCTACGGACCTGATGACATAGATTTCATTGCTGAGTGATATTGCTTTGTAAGTAAATACCACAACTTCTTTATCCATTTTTCACTTTCTGCGATGTTGAACTTGTACTGTAAATGAGGTTCTTGTAAACAGAGCCGTTCCAAACTTAGGGGTGGCTGTGTCTTTTTGAGTTTAATTTCCCTAAGCTATAGGACCATAAGTGGAAGTGCCCTAGGCTCTGTTGCTTTGTTTTTTAGATGTTTCAGGAAACACCATACACTTCTCCCGAGTGTCTATTGGCAATTTACATCCCGCCCATCAGCATAACAAGGCTCCCAGTTCTCCATGGCCTGTCCTGCCTTTCTGGATTTTACACTTTTTTCAGATGGCCCTTTTGACCGGGGGGAAGTGAGACTTCATTGTATTGCAGATTTCCTTTGCAAGTTTGCTTGGTTGGCCAAAAAGGGCGTATGCGTTTTTTCCTGAATATATTCAGGAAAAAACGCATACGCCCTTTTTTGGCCAAGTGCATCATTGTGGACGTTCTGCCTCTTTTCCTATGCTTTCAATGCAATTCCAGTCTACCTCCTGAAATCGGTTTCCTGCAATTCTGCCCCGCTTTCAAGTCCTCTTGGCAGCCTTACTTAAGTATATTTTTGGACGATAGCTGTCATTTATAACTCTGCAGGTTTGTGAATTACAGTGCCCCTGAGCTCCTTTCTTCAACTCGCTTTCTTGTGAGCTGGCCGCAACACCGCAGGATGGCTTCAGACCCTAATCTGGTTCCGGCACGGCATGCTGAGCCTTTGGTTATTTCCTCTTCCTGGTGGGAAATGAGAGTTAAATTTGCCCGTCCAGACACCTCCCGCTAGTCTCTCATTGGTTCTCCCTATTCCTGTTCATCTTCCACAGAAATTGCAAACTGGGCCAAACAGGAGGTTAAAGGCGCTGACTCTCCAATTGGGGAGAGTGTTAGTAAAGCTTCTGGAATGTTGCACCCGAGTACCAGGGGAGGAAAACTGAGACATATTTGAACACGTCTCCCATTCACACAGTTGATCATACTCTGGGTTCCACATGCATGATTTAGCTGAAGGAAGAATACCTTAAACCTGGGTAGTTGAGACCCGTATAATGGGTACCATGCAATATGACTTCAAAGGGTCTTCATTTGCTCACCGAACCTCTCCAATCCTATCACTGCTGCGTTTATGCCCCTGTACACCCGTTGATTCTCTTTTGGAGACATAGCAATCCATAGGTTTTAAGATACTTACTAGTCAGGTACATTCTTAGGCGTTTAATATGGGGTGTTGAGTCCATTTCGTTGAGCAAGGAGTAGCTCTTGTCTATTCCATATTTGGCTTAAGGAACATTATCTGTGCTCATTTCAATCTCTGGTTTTATGCAGCACCCCAACTCACCTTTCCCCTTAAGCAAACATAAGTTGGTTTTCTAAATTTGAGACCCTGTTCTGTTTTGGAATTCTGTTCCTGTGTAGCCAAGTTTACATTCCGTGTATTAGTGATATCTTATGATGTTTCTTTTTCTGTGTGACTTATTTCAGTTAGAATCATCGTACCTGAATCCACTCATTATGCTGCTATGGGCCTGATGACATAGATTTCATTGCTGAGTGATACTGCATTGTACGTAAGTACCACAAGTTCTTTATCCATTTTTCACTTTCTGTGATATTGAACTTGTACGGTAAACGAGGTTCTTGTAAACAGAGGCGTCCCAAACATTGGGGTGGCTGTGTCTTTTTGATTTTAATTTCCCTAAGCTATAGGACCATAAGTGGAAGTGCCCTAGGCTCTGTTGCTTTGTTTTTTAGATGTTTCAGGAAACACCATACACTTCTCCCAAGTGTCTGTTGGCAATTTACATCCCGCCCATCAGCATAACAAGGCTCCCAGTTCTCCATGGCCTGTCCTGCCTTTCTGGATTTTACACTTTTTTCAGATGGCCCTTTTGACCAGGGGGAAGTGAGACTTCATTGTATTGTAGATTTCCTTACCAAGTTTGCTTGGTTGGCCAAAAAGTGCGTATGCGTTTTTTCCTGAATATATTCAGGAAAAAACGCATACGCACTTTTTGGCCAAGTGCATCATTGTGGACGTTCTGCCTCTTTTCCTATGCTTTCAATGCAATTCCAGTCTACCTCCTGAAATCGGTTTCCTGCAATTCTTCCCCGCTTTCAAGTCCTCTTGGCAGCCTTACTTCAGTATATTTTTGGACGATAGCTGTCATTTATAACTCTGCAGGTTTGTGAATTACAGTGCCCCTGAGCTCCTTTCTTCAACTCGCTTTGTTTTGAGCTGGCCGCAACACCGCAGGATGGCTTCAGGCCCTAATCTGGTTCCGGCACGGCACGCTGAGCCTTTGGTTATTTCCTCTTCCTGGTGGGAAATGAGAGTTAAATTTGCCCGTCCAGACACCTCCAGCTAGTCTCTCATTGGTTCTCCCTATTCCTGTTCATCTTCCACAGAAATTGCAAACTGGGCCAAACAGGAGGTTAAAGGGACTGACTCTCCAAGTGGGGAGAGTGTTAGTAAAGCGTCTGGAATGTTGCACCCGAGTACCAGGGTACGAAAACTGAGACATATTTGAACACGTCTCCCATTCACACAGTTGATCATACTCTGGGTTCCACATGCATGTTTTAGCTGAAGGAAGAATACCTTAAACCTGGAGAGTTGAGACCCGTGGAATGGGTACAATGCAATATGACTTCAAAGGGTCTTCATTTGCTCACCGAACCTCTCCAATCCTATCACTGCTGCGTTTATGCTGCTGTACACATGCTTGGTTCTCTTTCAGAGACATAGCAATCCATAGGTTTTAAGATACTTACTAGTCAGGTACATTCTTAGGTGTTTAATATGCGGTGTTGAGTCCATTTCGTTGAGCAAGGAGTAGCTCTTGTCTATTCCATATTTGGCTTAAGGAACTTTATCTGTGCTCATTTCAATCTCTGGTTTTATGCAGCACCCCAACTCACCTTTCCCCTTAAGCAAGCAGAAGTTGGTTTTCTCAATTTGAGACCCTGTTCTGTTCTGTAATTCAGTTCCTGTGTAGCCAAGTTTACATTCCGTGTATTACTGATATCTTATGATGTTTCTTTTTCTGTGTGACTTATTTCAGTTAGAATCATCATACCTGAATCCACTCATTGTGCTGCTAAGGGCCTGATGACATAGATTTCATTGCTGAGTGATATTGCTTTGTAAGTAAATACCACAACTTCTTTATCCATTTTTCACTTTCTGCGATATTGAACTTGTACTGTAAACGAGGTTCTTGTAAACAGAGGCGTCCCAAACTTTAGGGTGGCTTTGTCTTTTTGATTTTAATTTCCCTAAGCTATAGGACCATAAGTGGAAGTGCCCTAGGCTCTGTTGCTTTGTTTCTTAGATGTTTCAGGAAACACCATACACTTCTCCGGAGTGTTGGTTGGCAATTTACATCCCGCCCATCAGCATAACAAGGCTCCCAGTTCTCCATGGCCTGTCCTGCCTTTCTGGATTTTACACTTTTTTCAGATGGCCCTTTTGACCGGGGGGAAGTGAGACTTCATTGTAGTGCAGATTTCCTTTGCAAGCTTGCTTGGTTGGCCAAAAAGGGCGTATGCGTTTTTTCCTGAATATATTCAGGAAAAAACGCATACGCCCTTTTTGGCCAAGTGCATCATTGTGGACGTTCTGCCTCTTTTCCTATGCTTTCAATGCAATTCCAGTCTACCTCCTGAAATCGGTTTCCTGCAATTCTGCCCCGCTTTCAAGTCCTCTTGGCAGCCTTACTTCAGTATATTTTTGGACGATAGTTGTCATTTATAACTCTGCAGGTTTGTGAATTACAGTGCCCCTGAGCTCCTTTCTTCAACTCGTTTTCTTGTGAGCTGGCCGCAACACCGCAGGATGGCTTCAGGCCCTAATCTGGTTCCGGCACGGCATGCT
Organism: Globicephala melas; assembly: GCF_963455315.2. NCBI lineage: Eukaryota > Metazoa > Chordata > Mammalia > Artiodactyla > Delphinidae > Globicephala > Globicephala melas. The sequence goes on along the minus strand of NW_027207504.1, from coordinate 52,420 downwards.
GAGCCTTTGGTTATTTCCTCTTCCTGGTGGGAAATGAGAGTTAAATTTGCCTGTCCAGACACCTCCAGCATGTCTCTCATTGGTTCTCGCTATTCCTGTTCATCTTCCGCAGAAATTGCAAACTGGGCCAAACAGGAGGTTAAAGGGACTGACTCTCCAAGTGGGGAGAGTGTTAGTAAAGCGTCTGGAATGTTGCACCCGAGTACCAGGGTACGAAAACTGAGACATATTTGAACACGTCTCCCATTCACACAGTTGATCGTACTCTGGGTTCCACATGCATGTTTTAGCTGAAGGAAGAATACCTTAAACCTGGGTAGTTGAAACCCGTGGAATGGGTACCATGCAATATGACTTCAAAGGGTCTTCATTTGCTCACCGAACCTCTCCAATCCTATCAGTGCTGCGTTTATGTCGCTGTACACACGCTTGGTTCTCTTTTGTAGACATAGCAATCCATAGGTTTTAAGATACTTAAGAGTCAGGTACATTCTTAGGCGTTTAATATGGGGTGTTGAGTCCATTTCGTTGAGCAAGGAGTATCTCTTGTCTATTCCATATTTGGCTTAAGGAACTTTATCTGTGCTCATTTCAATCTATGGTTTTATGCAGCACCCCAACTCACCTTTCCCCTTAAGCAAGCAAAAGTTGGTTTTCTAAATTTGAGACCCTGTTCTGTTTTGGAATTCAGTTCCTGTGTAGCCAAGTTTACATTCCGTGTATTAGTGATATCTTATGATGTTTCTTTTTCTGTGTGACTTATTTCAGTTAGAATCATCGTACCTGAATCCACTCATTATGCTGCTACGGGCCTGATGACATAGATTTCATTGCTGAGTGATACTGCATTGTACGTAAGTACCACAAGTTCTTTATCCATTTTTCACTTTCTGTGATATTGAACTTGTACTGTAAACGAGGTTCTTGTAAACAGAGGGGTCCCAAACTTTGGGGTGGCTGTGTCTTTTTGATTTTAATTTCCCTAAGCTATAGGACCATAAGTGGAAGTGCCCTAGGCTCTGTTGCTTTGTTTTTTAGATGTTTCAGGAAACACCATACACTTCTCCCGAGTGGCTGTTGGCAGTTTAAATCCCGCCCATCAGCATAACAAGGCTCCCAGTTCTCCATGGCCTGTCCTGCCTTTCTGGATTTTACACTTTTTTCAGATGGCCCTTTTGAGCGGGGGGAAGTGAGACTTCATTGTAGTGCAGATTTCCTTTGCAAGCTTGCTTGGTTGGCCAAAAAGGGCATATGCCTTTTTTCCTGACTATATTCAGGAAAAAACGCATACGCCCTTTTTGGCCAAGTGCATCATTGTGGACGTTCTGCCTCTTTTCCTATGCTTTCAATGCAATTCCAGTCTACCTCCTGAAATCGGTTTCCTGCAATTCTGCCCCGCTTTCAAGTCCTCTTGGCAGCCTTACTTCAGTATATTTTTGGACGATAGCTGTCATTTATAACTCTGCAGGTTTGTGAATTACAGTGCCCCTGAGCTCCTTTCTTCAACTCGTTTTCTTGTGAGCTGGCCGCAACACCGCAGGATGGCTTCAGGCCCTAATCTGGTTCCGGCACGGCACGCTGAGCCTTTGGTTAATTCCTCTTCCTGGTGGGAAATGAGAGTTAAATTTGCCCGTCCAGACACCTCCAGCTAGTCTCTCATTGGTTCTCGCTATTCCTGTTCATCTTCAGCAGAAATTGCAAACTGGGCCAAACAGGAGGTTAAAGGGACTGACTCTCCAAGTGGGGAGAGTGTTAGTAAAGCGTCTGGAATGTTGCACCCGAGTACCAGGGTACGAAAACTGAGACATATTTGAACACGTCTCCCGATCACATGGTTGATCATACTCTAGGTTCCACATGCATGTTTTAGCTGAAGGAAGAATACCTTAAACCTGGGTAGTTGAAACCCGTGGAATGGGTACCATGCAATATGACTTCAAAGGGTCTTCATTTGCTCACCGAACCTCTCCAATCCTATCACTGCTGCGTTTATGCCCCTGTACACACGTTGATTCTCTTTTGGAGACATAGCAATCCATAGGTTTTAAGATACTTACTAGTCAGGTACATTCTTAGGCGTTTAATATGGGGTGTTGAGTCCATTTCGTTGAGCAAGGAGTAGCTCTTGGCTATTCCATATTTGGCTTAAGGAACTTTATCTGTGCTCATTTCAATCTCTGGTTTTATGCAGCACCCCAACTCACCTTTCCCCTTAAGCAAGCATAAGTTGGTTTTCTAAATTTGAGACCCTGTTCTGTTCTGTAATTCAGTTCCTGTGTAGCCAAGTTTACATTCCGTGTATTACTGATATCTTATGATGTTTCTTTTTCTGTGTGACTTATTTCAGTTAGAATCATCGTACCTGAATCCACTCATTATGCTGCTACGGACCTGATGACATAGATTTCATTGCTGAGTGATATTGCTTTGTAAGTAAATACCACAACTTCTTTATCCATTTTTCACTTTCTGCGATGTTGAACTTGTACTGTAAATGAGGTTCTTGTAAACAGAGCCGTTCCAAACTTAGGGGTGGCTGTGTCTTTTTGAGTTTAATTTCCCTAAGCTATAGGACCATAAGTGGAAGTGCCCTAGGCTCTGTTGCTTTGTTTTTTAGATGTTTCAGGAAACACCATACACTTCTCCCGAGTGTCTATTGGCAATTTACATCCCGCCCATCAGCATAACAAGGCTCCCAGTTCTCCATGGCCTGTCCTGCCTTTCTGGATTTTACACTTTTTTCAGATGGCCCTTTTGACCGGGGGGAAGTGAGACTTCATTGTATTGCAGATTTCCTTTGCAAGTTTGCTTGGTTGGCCAAAAAGGGCGTATGCGTTTTTTCCTGAATATATTCAGGAAAAAACACATACGCCCTTTTTTGGCCAAGTGCATCATTGTGGACGTTCTGCCTCTTTTCCTATGCTTTCAATGCAATTCCAGTCTACCTCCTGAAATCGGTTTCCTGCAATTCTGCCCCGCTTTCAAGTCCTCTTGGCAGCCTTACTTAAGTATATTTTTGGACGATAGCTGTCATTTATAACTCTGCAGGTTTGTGAATTACAGTGCCCCTGAGCTCCTTTCTTCAACTCGCTTTCTTGTGAGCTGGCCGCAACACCGCAGGATGGCTTCAGACCCTAATCTGGTTCCGGCACGGCATGCTGAGCCTTTGGTTATTTCCTCTTCCTGGTGGGAAATGAGAGTTAAATTTGCCCGTCCAGACACCTCCCGCTAGTCTCTCATTGGTTCTCCCTATTCCTGTTCATCTTCCACAGAAATTGCAAACTGGGCCAAACAGGAGGTTAAAGGCGCTGACTCTCCAATTGGGGAGAGTGTTAGTAAAGCTTCTGGAATGTTGCACCCGAGTACCAGGGGAGGAAAACTGAGACATATTTGAACACGTCTCCCATTCACACAGTTGATCATACTCTGGGTTCCACATGCATGATTTAGCTGAAGGAAGAATACCTTAAACCTGGGTAGTTGAGACCCGTATAATGGGTACCATGCAATATGACTTCAAAGGGTCTTCATTTGCTCACCGAACCTCTCCAATCCTATCACTGCTGCGTTTATGCCCCTGTACACCCGTTGATTCTCTTTTGGAGACATAGCAATCCATAGGTTTTAAGATACTTACTAGTCAGGTACATTCTTAGGCGTTTAATATGGGGTGTTGAGTCCATTTCGTTGAGCAAGGAGTAGCTCTTGTCTATTCCATATTTGGCTTAAGGAAATTTATCTGTGCTCATTTCAATCTCTGGTTTTATGCAGTACCCCAACTCACCTTTCCCCTTAAGCAAGCATAAGTTGGTTTTCTAAATTTGAGACCCTGTTCTGTTCTGTAATTCAGTTCCTGTGTAGCCAAGTTTACATTCCGTGTATTACTGATATCTTATGATGTTTCTTTTTCTGTGTGACTTATTTCAGTTAGAATCATCGTACCTGAATCCACTCATTGTGCTGCTAAGGGCCTGATGACATAGATTTCATTGCTGAGTGATATTGCTTTGTAAGTAAATACCACAACTTCTTTATCCATTTTTCACTTTCTGCGATGTTGAACTTGTACTGTAAACGAGGTTCTTGTAAACAGAGCCATTCCAAACTTTGGGGTGGCTGTGTCTTTTTGATTTTAATTTCCCTAAGCTATAGGACCATAAGTGGAAGTGCCCTAGGCTCTGTTGCTTTGTTTTTTAGATGTTTCAGGAAACACCATACACTTCTCCCGAGTGTCTGTTGGCAATTTACATCCCGCCCATCAGCATAACAAGGCTCCCAGTTCTCCATGGCCTGTCCTGCCTTTCTGGATTTTACACTTTTTGCAGATGGCCCTTTTGACCGGGGGGAAGTGAGACTTCATTGTAGTGCAGATTTCCTTTGCAAGCTTGCTTGGTTGGCCAAAAAGGGCGTATGCGTTTTTTCCTGAATATATTCAGGAAAAAACGCATACGCCCTTTTTGGCCAAGTGCATCATTGTGGACGTTCTGCCTCTTTTCCTATGCTTTCAATGCAATTCCAGTCTACCTCCTGAAATCGGTTTCCTGCAATTCTGCCCCGCTTTCAAGTCCTCTTGGCAGCCTTACTTCAGTATATTTTTGGACGATAGCTGTCATTTATAACTCTGCAGGTTTGTGAATTACAGTGCCCCTGAGCTCCTTTCTTCAACTCGCTTTCTTGTGACCTGGCCGCAACACCGCAGGATGGCTTCAGGCCCTAATCTGGTTCTGGCACGGCACGCTGAGCCTTTCGTTAATTCCTCTTCCTGGTGGGAAATGAGAGTTAAATTTGCCCGTCGAGACACCTCCAGCTAGTCTCTCATTGGTTCTCGCTATTCCTGTTCATCTTCCGCAGAAATTGCAAAATGGGCCAAACAGGAGGTTAAAGGGACTGACTCTCCAAGTAGGGAGAGTGTTAGTAAAGCGTCTGGAATGTTGCACCCGAGTACCAGGGTACGAAAACTGAGGCATATTTGAACACGTCTCCTGATCACACGGTTGATCATACTCTAGGTTCCACATGCATGTTTTAGCTGAAGGAAGAATACCTTAAACCTGGGTAGTTGAAACCCGTGGAATGGGTACCATGCAATATGACTTCAAAGGGTCTTCATTTGCTCACCGAACCTCTCCAATCCTATCACTGCTGCGTTTATGCCCCTGTACACACGTTGATTCTCTTTTGGAGACATAGCAATCCATAGGTTTTAAGATACTTACTAGTCAGGTACATTCTTAGGCGTTTAATATGGGGTGTTGAGTCCATTTCGTTGAGCAAGGAGTAGCTCTTGTCTATTCCATATTTAGCTTAAGGAACTTTATCTGTGCTCATTTCACTCTCTGGTTTTATGCAGCACCCCAACTCACCTTTCCCCTTAAGCAAACATAAGTTGGTTTTCTAAATTTGAGACCCTGTTCTGTTTTGGAATTCAGTTCCTGTGTAGCCAAGTTTACATTCCGTGTATTAGTGATATCTTATGATGTTTCTATTTCTGTGTGACTTATTTCAGTTAGAATCATCGTACCTGAATCCACTCATTATGCTGCTACGGGCCTGATGACATAGATTTCATTGCTGAGTGATACTGCATTGAACGTAAGTACCACAAGTCCTTTATCCATTTTTCACTTTCTGTGATATTGAACTTGTACGGTAAACGAGGTTCTTGTAAACAGAGGCGTCCCAAACTTTGGGGTGGCTGTGTCTTTTTGATTTTAATTTCCCTAAGCTATAGGACCATAAGTGGAAGTGCCCTAGGCTCTGTTGCTTTGTTTTTTAGATGTTTCAGGAAACACCATACACTTCTACGGAGTGTCTGTTGGCAATTTACATCCCGCCCATCAGCATAACAAGGCTCCCAGTTCTCCATGGCCTGTCCTGCCTTTCTGGATTTTACACTTTTTTCAGATGGCCCTTTTGACCGGGGGGAAGTGAGACTTCATTGTAGTGCAGATTTCCTTTGCAAGCTTGCCTGGTTGGCCAAAAAGGGCGTATGCGTTTTTTCCTGAATATATTCAGGAAAAAACGCATACGCCCTTTTTGGCCAAGTGCATCATTGTGGACGTTCTGCCTCTTTTCCTATGCTTTCAAAGCAATTCCCGTCTACCTCCTGAAATCGGTTTCCTGCAATTCTGCCCCGCTTTCAAGTCCTCTTGGCAGCCTTACTTCAGTATATTTTTGGACGATAGCTGTCATTTATAACTCTGCAAGTTTGTGAATTACAGTGCCCCTGAGCTCCTTTCTTCAACTCGCTTTGTTTTGAGCTGGCCGCAACACCGCAGTATGGCTTCAGGCCCTAATCTGGTTCCAGCACGGCACGCTGAGCCTTTGGTTATTTCCTCTTCCTGGTGGGAAATGAGAGTTAAATTTGCAAATCCAGACACCTCCAGCTAGTCTCTCATTGGTTCTCGTTATTCCTGTTCATCTTCCACAGAAATTGCAAACTGGGCCAAACAGGAGGTTAAAGGGACTGACTCTCCAAGTGGGGAGAGTGTTAGTAAAGCGTCTGGAATGTTGCACCCGAGTACCAGGGTACGAAAACTGAGACATATTTGAACACGTCTCCCGATCACACGGTTGATCATACTCTAGGTTCCACATGCATGTTTTAGCTGAAGGAAGAATACCTTAAACCTGGGTAGTTGAAACCCGTGGAATGGGTACCATGCAATATGACTTCAAAGGGTCTTCATTTGCTCACCGAACCTCTCCAATCCTATCACTGCTGCGTTTATGTCCCTGTACACATGCTTGATTCTCTTTCGGAGACATAGCAATCCATAGGTTTTAAGATACTTAAGAGTCAGGTACATTCTTAGGCGTTTAATATGGGGTGTTGAGTCCATTTCGTTGAGCAAGGAGTAGCTCTTGTCTATTCCATATTTGGCTTAAGGAACTTTATCTGTGCTCATTTCAATCTATGGTTTTATGCAGCACCCCAACTCACCTTTCCCCTTAAGCAAGCAAAAGTTGGTTTTCTAAATTTGAGACCCTGTTCTGTTTTGGAATTCAGTTCCTGTGTAGCCAAGTTTACATTCCGTGTATTAGTGATATCTTATGATGTTTCTTTTTCTGTGTGACTTATTTCAGTTAGAATCATCGTACCTGAATCCACTCATTATGCTGCTACGGGCCTGATGACATAGATTTCATTGCTGAGTGATACTGCATTGTACGTAAGTACCACAAGTTCTTTATCCATTTTTCACTTTCTGTGATATTGAACTTGTACTGTAAACGAGGTTCTTGTAAACAGAGGGGTCCCAAACTTTGGGGTGGCTGTGTCTTTTTGATTTTAATTTCCCTAAGCTATAGGACCATAAGTGGAAGTGCCCTAGGCTCTGTTGCTTTGTTTTTTAGATGTTTCAGGAAACACCATACACTTCTCCCGAGTGTCTGTTGGCAATTTACATCCCGCCCATCAGCATAACAAGGCTCCCAGTTCTCCATGGCCTGTCCTGCCTTTCTGGATTTTACACTTTTTTCAGATGGCCCTTTTGACCGGGGGGAAGTGAGACTTCATTGTAGTGCAGATTTCCTTTGCAAGCTTGCTTGGTTGGCCAAAAAGGGCATATGCCTTTTTTCCTGACTATATTCAGGAAAAAACGCATACGCCCTTTTTGGCCAAGTGCATCATTGTGGACGTTCTGCCTCTTTTCCTATGCTTTCAATGCAATTCCAGTCTACCTCCTGAAATCGGTTTCCTGCAATTCTGCCCCGCTTTCAAGTCCTCTTGGCAGCCTTACTTCAGTATATTTTTGGACGATAGCTGTCATTTATAACTCTGCAGGTTTGTGAATTACAGTGCCCCTGAGCTCCTTTCTTCAACTCGTTTTCTTGTGAGCTGGCCGCAACACCGCAGGATGGCTTCAGGCCCTAATCTGGTTCCGGCACGGCACGCTGAGCCTTTGGTTAATTCCTCTTCCTGGTGGGAAATGAGAGTTAAATTTGCCCGTCCAGACACCTCCAGCTAGTCTCTCATTGGTTCTCGCTATTCCTGTTCATCTTCAGCAGAAATTGCAAACTGGGCCAAACAGGAGGTTAAAGGGACTGACTCTCCAAGTGGGGAGAGTGTTAGTAAAGCGTCTGGAATGTTGCACCCGAGTACCAGGGTACGAAAACTGAGACATATTTGAACACGTCTCCCGATCACATGGTTGATCATACTCTAGGTTCCACATGCATGTTTTAGCTGAAGGAAGAATACCTTAAACCTGGGTAGTTGAAACCCGTGGAATGGGTACCATGCAATATGACTTCAAAGGGTCTTCATTTGCTCACCGAACCTCTCCAATCCTATCACTGCTGCGTTTATGCCCCTGTACACACGTTGATTCTCTTTTGGAGACATAGCAATCCATAGGTTTTAAGATACTTACTAGTCAGGTACATTCTTAGGCGTTTAATATGGGGTGTTGAGTCCATTTCGTTGAGCAAGGAGTAGCTCTTGGCTATTCCATATTTGGCTTAAGGAACTTTATCTGTGCTCATTTCAATCTCTGGTTTTATGCAGCACCCCAACTCACCTTTCCCCTTAAGCAAGCATAAGTTGGTTTTCTAAATTTGAGACCCTGTTCTGTTCTGTAATTCAGTTCCTGTGTAGCCAAGTTTACATTCCGTGTATTACTGATATCTTATGATGTTTCTTTTTCTGTGTGACTTATTTCAGTTAGAATCATCGTACCTGAATCCACTCATTATGCTGCTACGGACCTGATGACATAGATTTCATTGCTGAGTGATATTGCTTTGTAAGTAAATACCACAACTTCTTTATCCATTTTTCACTTTCTGCGATGTTGAACTTGTACTGTAAATGAGGTTCTTGTAAACAGAGCCGTTCCAAACTTAGGGGTGGCTGTGTCTTTTTGAGTTTAATTTCCCTAAGCTATAGGACCATAAGTGGAAGTGCCCTAGGCTCTGTTGCTTTGTTTTTTAGATGTTTCAGGCAACACCATACACTTCTCCCGAGTGTCTATTGGCAATTTACATCCCGCCCATCAGCATAACAAGGCTCCCAGTTCTCCATGGCCTGTCCTGCCTTTCTGGATTTTACACTTTTTTCAGATGGCCCTTTTGACCGGGGGGAAGTGAGACTTCATTGTATTGCAGATTTCCTTTGCAAGTTTGCTTGGTTGGCCAAAAAGGGCGTATGCGTTTTTTCCTGAATATATTCAGGAAAAAACGCATACGCCCTTTTTTGGCCAAGTGCATCATTGTGGACGTTCTGCCTCTTTTCCTATGCTTTCAATGCAATTCCAGTCTACCTCCTGAAATCGGTTTCCTGCAATTCTGCCCCGCTTTCAAGTCCTCTTGGCAGCCTTACTTAAGTATATTTTTGGACGATAGCTGTCATTTATAACTCTGCAGGTTTGTGAATTACAGTGCCCCTGAGCTCCTTTCTTCAACTCGCTTTCTTGTGAGCTGGCCGCAACACCGCAGGATGGCTTCAGACCCTAATCTGGTTCCGGCACGGCATGCTGAGCCTTTGGTTATTTCCTCTTCCTGGTGGGAAATGAGAGTTAAATTTGCCCGTCCAGACACCTCCCGCTAGTCTCTCATTGGTTCTCCCTATTCCTGTTCATCTTCCACAGAAATTGCAAACTGGGCCAAACAGGAGGTTAAAGGCGCTGACTCTCCAATTGGGGAGAGTGTTAGTAAAGCTTCTGGAATGTTGCACCCGAGTACCAGGGGAGGAAAACTGAGACATATTTGAACACGTCTCCCATTCACACAGTTGATCATACTCTGGGTTCCACATGCATGATTTAGCTGAAGGAAGAATACCTTAAACCTGGGTAGTTGAGACCCGTATAATGGGTACCATGCAATATGACTTCAAAGGGTCTTCATTTGCTCACCGAACCTCTCCAATCCTATCACTGCTGCGTTTATGCCCCTGTACACCCGTTGATTCTCTTTTGGAGACATAGCAATCCATAGGTTTTAAGATACTTACTAGTCAGGTACATTCTTAGGCGTTTAATATGGGGTGTTGAGTCCATTTCGTTGAGCAAGGAGTAGCTCTTGTCTATTCCATATTTGGCTTAAGGAAATTTATCTGTGCTCATTTCAATCTCTGGTTTTATGCAGTACCCCAACTCACCTTTCCCCTTAAGCAAGCATAAGTTGGTTTTCTAAATTTGAGACCCTGTTCTGTTCTGTAATTCAGTTCCTGTGTAGCCAAGTTTACATTCCGTGTATTACTGATATCTTATGATGTTTCTTTTTCTGTGTGACTTATTTCAGTTAGAATCATCGTACCTGAATCCACTCATTGTGCTGCTAAGGGCCTGATGACATAGATTTCATTGCTGAGTGATATTGCTTTGTAAGTAAATACCACAACTTCTTTATCCATTTTTCACTTTCTGCGATGTTGAACTTGTACTGTAAACGAGGTTCTTGTAAACAGAGCCATTCCAAACTTTGGGGTGGCTGTGTCTTTTTGATTTTAATTTCCCTAAGCTATAGGACCATAAGTGGAAGTGCCCTAGGCTCTGTTGCTTTGTTTTTTAGATGTTTCAGGAAACACCATACACTTCTCCCGAGTGTCTGTTGGCAATTTACATCCCGCCCATCAGCATAACAAGGCTCCCAGTTCTCCATGGCCTGTCCTGCCTTTCTGGATTTTACACTTTTTTCAGATGGCCCTTTTGACCGGGGGGAAGTGAGACTTCATTGTAGTGCAGATTTCCTTTGCAAGCTTGCTTAGTTGGCCAAAAAGGGCGTATGCGTTTTTTCCTGAATATATTCAGGAAAAAACGCATACGCCCTTTTTGGCCAAGTGCATCATTGTGGACGTTCTGCCTCTTTTCCTATGCTTTCAATGCAATTCCAGTCTACCTCCTGAAATCGGTTTCCTGCAATTCTGCCCCGCTTTCAAGTCCTCTTGGCAGCCTTACTTCAGTATATTTTTGGACGATAGCTGTCATTTATAACTCTGCAGGTTTGTGAATTACAGTGCCCCTGAGCTCCTTTCTTCAACTCGCTTTCTTGTGACCTGGCCGCAACACCGCAGGATGGCTTCAGGCCCTAATCTGGTTCTGGCACGGCACGCTGAGCCTTTCGTTAATTCCTCTTCCTGGTGGGAAATGAGAGTTAAATTTGCCCGTCGAGACACCTCCAGCTAGTCTCTCATTGGTTCTCGCTATTCCTGTTCATCTTCCGCAGAAATTGCAAAATGGGCCAAACAGGAGGTTAAAGGGACTGACTCTCCAAGTAGGGAGAGTGTTAGTAAAGCGTCTGGAATGTTGCACCCGAGTACCAGGGTACGAAAACTGAGGCATATTTGAACACGTCTCCCGATCACACGGTTGATCATACTCTAGGTTCCACATGCATGTTTTAGCTGAAGGAAGAATACCTTAAACCTGGGTAGTTGAAACCCGTGGAATGGGTACCATGCAATATGACTTCAAAGGGTCTTCATTTGCTCACCGAACCTCTCCAATCCTATCACTGCTGCGTTTATGCCCCTGTACACACGTTGATTCTCTTTTGGAGACATAGCAATCCATAGGTTTTAAGATACTTACTAGTCAGGTACATTCTTAGGCGTTTAATATGGGGTGTTGAGTCCATTTCGTTGAGCAAGGAGTAGCTCTTGTCTATTCCATATTTAGCTTAAGGAACTTTATCTGTGCTCATTTCACTCTCTGGTTTTATGCAGCACCCCAACTCACCTTTCCCCTTAAGCAAACATAAGTTGGTTTTCTAAATTTGAGACCCTGTTCTGTTTTGGAATTCAGTTCCTGTGTAGCCAAGTTTACATTCCGTGTATTAGTGATATCTTATGATGTTTCTTTTTCTGTGTGACTTATTTCAGTTAGAATCATCGTACCTGAATCCACTCATTACGCTGCTACGGGCCTGATGACATAGATTTCATTGCTGAGTGATACTGCATTGAACGTAAGTACCACAAGTCCTTTATCCATTTTTCACTTTCTGTGATATTGAACTTGTACGGTAAACGAGGTTCTTGTAAACAGAGGCGTCCCAAACTTTGGGGTGGCTGTGTCTTTTTGATTTTAATTTCCCTAAGCTATAGGACCATAAGTGGAAGTGCCCTAGGCTCTGTTGCTTTGTTTTTTAGATGTTTCAGGAAACACCATACACTTCTACCGAGTGTCTGTTGGCAATTTACATCCCGCCCATCAGCATAACAAGGCTCCCAGTTCTCCATGGCCTGTCCTGCCTTTCTGGATTTTACACTTTTTTCAGATGGCCCTTTTGACCGGGGGGAAGTGAGACTTCATTGTAGTGCAGATTTCCTTTGCAAGCTTGCCTGGTTGGCCAAAAAGGGCGTATGCGTTTTTTCCTGAATATATTCAGGAAAAAACGCATACGCCCTTTTTGGCCAAGTGCATCATTGTGGACGTTCTGCCTCTTTTCCTATGCTTTCAAAGCAATTCCCGTCTACCTCCTGAAATCGGTTTCCTGCAATTCTGCCCCGCTTTCAAGTCCTCTTGGCAGCCTTACTTCAGTATATTTTTGGACGATAGTTGTCATTTATAACTCTGCAGGTTTGTGAATTACAGTGCCCCTGAGCTCCTTTCTTCAACTCGTTTTCTTGTGGGCTGGCCGCAACACCGCAGGATGGCTTCAGGCCCTAATCTGGTTCCGGCACGGCACGCTGAGCCTTTGGTTATTTCCTCTGCCTGGTGGGAAATGAGAGTTAAATTTGCCCGTCCAGACACCTCCAGCTAGTCTCTCATTGGTTCTCGCTATTCCTGTTCATCTTCCGCAGAAATTGCAAACTGGGCCAAACAGGAGGTTAAAGGCGCTGACTCTCCAAGTCGGGAGAGTGTTAGTAAAGCGTCTGGAATGTTGCACCCGAGTACCAGGGTACGAAAACTGAGACATATTTGAACACGTCTCCCGATCACATGGTTGATCATACTCTAGGTTCCACATGCATGTTTTAGCTGAAGGAAGAATACCTTAAACCTGGGTAGTTGAAACCCGTGGAATCGGTACCATGCAATATGACTTCAAAGGGTCTTCATTTGCTCACCGAACCTCTCCAATCCTATCACTGCTGCGTTTATGTCCCTGTACACATGCTTGATTCTCTTTCGGAGACATAGCAATCCATAGGTTTTAAGATACTTAAGAGTCAGGTACATTCTTAGGCGTTTAATATGCGGTGTTGAGTCCATTTCGTTGAGCAAGGAGTAGCTCTTGTCTATTCCATATTTGGCTTAAGGAACTTTATCTGTGCTCATTTCAATCTCTGGTTTTATGCAGCACCCCAACTCACCTTTACCCTTAAACAAGCATAAGTTGGTTTTCTAAATTTGAGACCCTGTTCTGTTCTGTAATTCAGTTCCTGTGTAGCCAAGTTTACATTCCGTGTATTACTGATATCTTATGATGTTTCTTTTTCTGTGTGACTTATTTCAGTTAGAATCATCGTACCTGAATCCACTCATTGTGCTGCTACGGGCCTGATGACATAGATTTCACTGCTGAGTGATACTGCATTGTACGTAAGTACCACAAGTTCTTTATCCATTTTTCACTTTCTGTGATATTGAACTTGTACGGTAAACGAGGTTCTTGTAAACAGAGGCGTCCCAAACATTGGGGTGGCTGTATCTTTTTGATTTTAATTTCCCTAAGCTATAGGACCATAAGTGGAAGTGCCCTAGGCTCTGTTGCTTTGTTTTTTAGATGTTTCAGGAAACACCATACACTTCTCCCGAGTGTCTGTTGGCAGTTTACATCCCGCCCATCAGCATAACAAGGCTCCCAGTTCGCCATGGCCTGTCCTGCCTTTCTGGATTTTACACTTTTTTCAGATGGCCCTTTTGACCGGGGGGGGGGGGAAGTGAGACTTCATTGTAGTGCAGATTTCCTTTGCAAGCTTGCTTGGTTGGCCAAAAAGGGCGTATGCGTTTTTTCCTGAATATATTCAGGAAAAAACGCATACGCCCTTTTTGGCCAAGTGCATCATTGTGGACGTTCTGCCTCTTTTCCTATGCTTTCAATGCAATTCCAGTCTACCTCCTGAAATCGGTTTCCTGCAATTCTGCCCCGCTTTCAAGTCCTCTTGGCAGCCTTACTTCAGTATATTTTTGGACGATAGCTGTCATTTATAACTCTGCAGGTTTGTGAATTACAGTGCCCCTGAGCTCCTTTCTTCAACTCGTTTTCTTGTGAGCTGGCCGCAACACCGCAGGATGGCTTCAGGCCCTAATCTGGTTCCGGCACGGCACGCTGAGCCTTTGGTTATTTCCTCTTCCTGGTGGGAAATGAGAGTTAAATTTGCCCGTCCAGACACCTCCAGCTAGTCTCTCATTGGTTCTCGCTATTCCTGTTCATCTTCCGCAGAAATTGCAAACTGGGCCAAACAGGAGGTTAAAGGGACTGACACTCCAAGTCGGGAGAGTGTTAGTAAAGCGTCTGGAATGTTGCACCCGAGTACCAGGGTACGAAAACTGAGACATATTTGAACACGTCTCCCGATCACATGGTTGATCATACTCTAGGTTCCACAGGCATGTTTTAGCTGAAGGAAGAATACCTTAAACCTGGGTAGTTGAAACCCGTGGAATGGGTACCATGCAATATGACTTCAAAGGGTCTTCATTTGCTCACCGAACCTCTCCAATCCTATCACTGCTGCGTTTATGTCCCTGTACACATGCTTGATTCTCTTTCGGAGACATAGCAATCCATAGGTTTTAAGATACTTAAGAGTCAGGTACATTCTTAGGCGTTTAATATGCGGTGTTGAGTCCATTTCGTTGAGCAAGGAGTAGCTCTTGTCTATTCCATATTTGGCTTAAGGAACTTTATCTGTGCTCATTTCAATCTCTGGTTTTATGCAGCACCCCAACTCACCTTTACCCTTAAACAAGCATAAGTTGGTTTTCTAAATTTGAGACCCTGTTCTGTTCTGTAATTCAGTTCCTGTGTAGCCAAGTTTACATTCCGTGTATTACTGATATCTTATGATGTTTCTTTTTCTGTGTGACTTATTTCAGTTAGAATCATCGTACCTGAATCCACTCATTGTGCTGCTACGGGCCTGATGACATAGATTTCACTGCTGAGTGATACTGCATTGTACGTAAGTACCACAAGTTCTTTATCCATTTTTCACTTTCTGTGATATTGAACTTGTACGGTAAACGAGGTTCTTGTAAACAGAGGCGTCCCAAACATTGGGGTGGCTGTATCTTTTTGATTTTAATTTCCCTAAGCTATAGGACCATAAGTGGAAGTGCCCTAGGCTCTGTTGCTTTGTTTTTTAGATGTTTCAGGAAACACCATACACTTCTCCCGAGTGTCTGTTGGCAGTTTACATCCCGCCCATCAGCATAACAAGGCTCCCAGTTCGCCATGGCCTGTTCTGCCTTTCTGGATTTTACACTTTTTTCAGATGGCCCTTTTGACCGGGGGGGGGGGGGAAGTGAGACTTCATTGTAGTGCAGATTTCCTTTGCAAGCTTGCTTGGTTGGCCAAAAAGGGCGTATGCGTTTTTTCCTGAATATATTCAGGAAAAAACGCATACGCCCTTTTTGGCCAAGTGCATCATTGTGGACGTTCTGCCTCTTTTCCTATGCTTTCAATGCAATTCCAGTCTACCTCCTGAAATCGGTTTCCTGCAATTCTGCCCCGCTTTCAAGTCCTCTTGGCATCCTTACTTCAGTATATTTTTGGACGATAGCTGTCATTTATCACTCTGCAGGTTTGTGAATTACAGTGCCCCTGAGCTCCTTTCTTCAACTCGTTTTCTTGTGAGCTGGCCGCAACACCGCAGGATGGCTTCAGGCCCTAATCTGGTTCCGGCACGGCACGCTGAGCCTTTGGTTATTTCCTCTTCCTGGTGGGAAATGAGAGTTAAATTTGCCCGTCCAGACACCTCCAGCTAGTCTCTCATTGGTTCTCGCTATTACTGTTCATCTTCCGCAGAAATTGCAAACTGGGCCAAACAGGAGGTTAAAGGGACTGACTCTCCAAGTCGGGAGAGTGTTAGTAAAGCGTCTGGAATGTTGCACCCGAGTACCAGGGTACGAAAACTGAGACATATTTGAACACGTCTCCCGATCACATGGTTGATCATACTCTAGGTTCCACATGCATGTTTTAGCTGAAGGAAGAATACCTTAAACCTGGGTAGTTGAAACCCGTGGAATGGGTACCATGCAATATGACTTCAAAGGGTCTTCATTTGCTCACCGAACCTCTCCAATCCTATCACTGCTGCGTTTATGTCCCTGTACACATGCTTGATTCTCTTTCGGAGACATAGCAATCCATAGGTTTTAAGATACTTAAGAGTCAGGTACATTCTTAGGCGTTTAATATGCGGTGTTGAGTCCATTTCGTTGAGCAAGGAGTAGCTCTTGTCTATTCCATATTTGGCTTAAGGAACTTTATCTGTGCTCATTTCAATCTCTGGTTTTATGCAGCACCCCAACTCACCTTTACCCTTAAACAAGCATAAGTTGGTTTTCTAAATTTGAGACCCTGTTCTGTTCTGTAATTCAGTTCCTGTGTAGCCAAGTTTACATTCCGTGTATTACTGATATCTTATGATGTTTCTTTTTCTGTGTGACTTATTTCAGTTAGAATCATCGTACCTGAATCCACTCATTGTGCTGCTACGGGCCTGATGACATAGATTTCACTGCTGAGTGATACTGCATTGTACGTAAGTACCACAAGTTCTTTATCCATTTTTCACTTTCTGTGATATTGAACTTGTACGGTAAACGAGGTTCTTGTAAACAGAGGCGTCCCAAACATTGGGGTGGCTGTATCTTTTTGATTTTAATTTCCCTAAGCTATAGGACCATAAGTGGAAGTGCCCTAGGCTCTGTTGCTTTGTTTTTTAGATGTTTCAGGAAACACCATACACTTCTCCCGAGTGTCTGTTGGCAGTTTACATCCCGCCCATCAGCATAACAAGGCTCCCAGTTCGCCATGGCCTGTCCTGCCTTTCTGGATTTTACACTTTTTTCAGATGGCCCTTTTGACCGGGGGAGCGGGAAGTGAGACTTCATTGTAGTGCAGATTTCCTTTGCAAGCTTGCTTGGTTGGCCAAAAAGGGCGTATGCGTTTTTTCCTGAATATATTCAGGAAAAAACGCATACACCCTTTTTGGCCAAGTGCATCATTGTGGACGTTCTGCCTCTTTTCCTATGCTTTCAATGCAATTCCAGTCTACCTCCTGAAATCGGTTTCCTGCAATTCTGCCCCGCTTTCAAGTCCTCTTGGCAGCCTTACTTCAGTATATTTTTGGACGATAGCTGTCATTTATAACTCTGCAGGTTTGTGAATTACAGTGCCCCTGAGCTCCTTTCTCCAACTCGTTTTCTTGTGAGCTGGCCGCAACACCGCAGGATGGCTTCAGGCCCTAATCTGGTTCCGGCACGGCACGCTGAGCCTTTGGTTATTTCCTCTTCCTGTTGGGAAATGAGAGTTAAATTTGCCCGTCCAGACACCTCCAGCTAGTCTCTCATTGGTTCTCGCTATTCCTGTTCATCTTCCGCAGAAATTGCAAACTGGGCCAAACAGGAGGTTAAAGGGACTGACTCTCCAAGTCGGGAGAGTGTTAGTAAAGCGTCTGGAATGTTGCACCCGAGTACCAGGGTACGAAAACTGAGACATATTTGAACACGTCTCCCGATCACATGGTTGATCATACTCTAGGTTCCACAGGCATGTTTTAGCTGAAGGAAGAATACCTTAAACCTGGGTAGTTGAAACCCGTGGAATCGGTACCATGCAATATGACTTCAAAGGGTCTTCATTTGCTCACCGAACCTCTCCAATCCTATCACTGCTGCGTTTATGTCCCTGTACACATGCTTGATTCTCTTTCGGAGACATAGCAATCCATAGGTTTTAAGATACTTAAGAGTCAGGTACATTCTTAGGCGTTTAATATGCGGTGTTGAGTCCATTTCGTTGAGCAAGGAGTAGCTCTTGTCTATTCCATATTTGGCTTAAGGAACTTTATCTGTGCTCATTTCAATCTCTGGTTTTATGCAGCACCCCAACTCACCTTTACCCTTAAACAAGCATAAGTTGGTTTTCTAAATTGGAGACCCTGTTCTGTTCTGTAATTCAGTTCCTGTGTAGCCAAGTTTACATTCCGTGTATTACTGATATCTTATGATGTTTCTTTCTCTGTGTGACTTATTTCAGTTAGAATCATCGTACCTGAATCCACTCATTGTGCTGCTACGGGCCTGATGACATAGATTTCACTGCAGAGTGATACTGCATTGTACGTAAGTACCACAAGTTCTTTATCCATTTTTCACTTTCTGTGATATTGAACTTGTACTGTAAACGAGGTTCTTGTAAACAGAGGCGTCCCAAACATTGGGGTGGCTGTATCTTTTTGATTTTAATTTCCCTAAGCTATAGGACCATAAGTGGAAGTGCCCTAGGCTCTGTTGCTTTGTTTTTTAGATGTTTCAGGAAACACCATACACTTCTCCCGAGTGTCTATTGGCAGTTTACATCCCGCCCATCAGCATAACAAGGCTCCCAGTTCGCCATGGCCTGTCCTGCCTTTCTGGATTTTACACTTTTTTCAGATGGCCCTTTTGACCGGGGGTGGGGGGGAAGTGAGACTTCATTGTAGTGCAGATTTCCTTTGCAAGCTTGCTTGGTTGGCCAAAAAGGGCGTATGCGTTTTTTCCTGAATATATTCAGGAAAAAACGCATACGCCCTTTTTGGCCAAGTGCATCATTGTGGACGTTCTGCCTCTTTTCCTATGCTTTCAATGCAATTCCAGTCTACCTCCTGAAATCGGTTTCCTGCAATTCTGCCCCGCTTTCAAGTCCTCTTGGCAGCCTTACTTCAGTATATTTTTGGACGATAGCTGTCATTTATAACTCTGCAGGTTTGTGAATTACAGTGCCCCTGAGCTCCTTTCTTCAACTCGTTTTCTTGTGAGCTGGCCGCAACACCGCAGGATGGCTTCAGGCCCTAATCTGGTTCCGGCACGGCACGCTGAGCCTTTGGTTATTTCCTCTTCCTGTTGGGAAATGAGAGTTAAATTTGCCCGTCCAGACACCTCCAGCTAGTCTCTCATTGGTTCTCGCTATTCCTGTTCATCTTCCGCAGAAATTGCAAACTGGGCCAAACAGGAGGTTAAAGGGACTGACTCTCCAAGTCGGGAGAGTGTTAGTAAAGCGTCTGGAATGTTGCACCCGAGTACCAGGGTACGAAAACTGAGACATATTTGAACACGTCTCCCGATCACATGGTTGATCATACTCTAGGTTCCACAGGCATGTTTTAGCTGAAGGAAGAATACCTTAAACCTGGGTAGTTGAAACCCGTGGAATGGGTACCATGCAATATGACTTCAAAGGGTCTTCATTTGCTCACCGAACCTCTCCAATCCTATCACTGCTGCGTTTATGTCCCTGTACACATGCTTGATTCTCTTTCGGAGACATAGCAATCCATAGGTTTTAAGATACTTAAGAGTCAGGTACATTCTTAGGCGTTTAATATGCGGTGTTGAGTCCATTTCGTTGAGCAAGGAGTAGCTCTTGTCTATTCCATATTTGGCTTAAGGAACTTTATCTGTGCTCATTTCAATCTCTGGTTTTATGCAGCACCCCAACTCACCTTTACCCTTAAACAAGCATAAGTTGGTTTTCTAAATTGGAGACCCTGTTCTGTTCTGTAATTCAGTTCCTGTGTAGCCAAGTTTACATTCCGTGTATTAGTGATATCTTATGATGTTTCTTTTTCTGTGTGACTTATTTCAGTTAGAATCATCGTACCTGAATCCACTCATTGTGCTGCTACGGGCCTGATGACATAGATTTCACTGCAGAGTTATACTGCATTGTACGTAAGTACCACAAGTTCTTTATCCATTTTTCACTTTCTGTGATATTGAACTTGTACGGTAAACGAGGTTATTGTAAACAGAGGCGTCCCAAACATTGGGGTGGCTGTATCTTTTTGATTTTAATTTCCCTAAGCTATAGGACCATAAGTGGAAGTGCCCTAGGCTCTGTTGCTTTGTTTTTTAGATGTTTCAGGAAACACCATACACTTCTCCCGAGTGTCTATTGGCAGTTTACATCCCGCCCATCAGCATAACAAGGCTCCCAGTTCGCCATGGCCTGTCCTGCCTTTCTGGATTTTACACTTTTTTCAGATGGCCCTTTTGACCGGGGGGGGGGGGGGAAGTGAGACTTCATTGTAGTGCAGATTTCCTTTGCAAGCTTGCTTGGTTGGCCAAAAAGGGCGTATGCGTTTTTTCCTGAATATATTCAGGAAAAAACGCATACGCCCTTTTTGGCCAAGTGCATCATTGTGGACGTTCTGCCTCTTTTCCTATGCTTTCAATGCAATTCCAGTCTACCTCCTGAAATCGGTTTCCTGCAATTCTGCCCCGCTTTCAAGTCCTCTTGGCAGCCTTACTTCAGTATATTTTTGGACGATAGCTGTCATTTATAACTCTGCAGGTTTGTGAATTACAGTGCCCCTGAGCTCCTTTCTTCAACTCGTTTTCTTGTGAGCTGGCCGCAACACCGCAGGATGGCTTCAGGCCCTAATCTGGTTCCGGCACGGCACGCTGAGCCTTTGGTTATTTCCTCTTCCTGTTGGGAAATGAGAGTTAAATTTGCCCGTCCAGACACCTCCAGCTAGTCTCTCATTGGTTCTCGCTATTCCTGTTCATCTTCCGCAGAAATTGCAAACTGGGCCAAACAGGAGGTTAAAGGGACTGACTCTCCAAGTCGGGAGAGTGTTAGTAAAGCGTCTGGAATGTTGCACCCGAGTACCAGGGTACGAAAACTGAGACATATTTGAACACGTCTCCCGATCACATGGTTGATCATACTCTAGGTTCCACAGGCATGTTTTAGCTGAAGGAAGAATACCTTAAACCTGGGTAGTTGAAACCCGTGGAATGGGTACCATGCAATATGACTTCAAAGGGTCTTCATTTGCTCACCGAACCTCTCCAATCCTATCACTGCTGCGTTTATGTCCCTGTACACATGCTTGATTCTCTTTCGGAGACATAGCAATCCATAGGTTTTAAGATACTTAAGAGTCAGGTACATTCTTAGGCGTTTAATATGCGGTGTTGAGTCCATTTCGTTGAGCAAGGAGTAGCTCTTGTCTATTCCATATTTGGCTTAAGGAACTTTATCTGTGCTCATTTCAATCTCTGGTTTTATGCAGCACCCCAACTCACCTTTACCCTTAAACAAGCATAAGTTGGTTTTCTAAATTGGAGACCCTGTTCTGTTCTGTAATTCAGTTCCTGTGTAGCCAAGTTTACATTCCGTGTATTACTGATATCTTATGATGTTTCTTTCTCTGTGTGACTTATATCAGTTAGAATCATCGTACCTGAATCCACTCATTGTGCTGCTACGGGCCTGATGACATAGATTTCACTGCAGAGTGATACTGCATTGTACGTAAGTATCACAAGTTCTTTATCCATTTTTCACTTTCTGTGATATTGAACTTGTACGGTAAACGAGGTTCTTGTAAACAGAGGCGTCCCAAACATTGGGGTGGCTGTATCTTTTTGATTTTAATTTCCCTAAGCTATAGGACCATAAGTGGAAGTGCCCTAGGCTCTGTTGCTTTGTTTTTTAGATGTTTCAGGAAACACCATACACTTCTCCCGAGTGTCTATTGGCAGTTTACATCCCGCCCATCAGCATAACAAGGCTCCCAGTTCGCCATGGCCTGTCCTGCCTTTCTGGATTTTACACTTTTTTCAGATGGCCCTTTTGACCGGGGGGGGGGGGGGGAAGTGAGACTTCATTGTAGTGCAGATTTCCTTTGCAAGCTTGCTTGGTTGGCCAAAAAGGGCGTATGCGTTTTTTCCTGAATATATTCAGGAAAAAACGCATACGCCCTTTTTGGCCAAGTGCATCATTGTGGACGTTCTGCCTCTTTTCCTATGCTTTCAATGCAATTCCAGTCTACCTCCTGAAATCGGTTTCCTGCAATTCTGCCCCGCTTTCAAGTCCTCTTGGCAGCCTTACTTCAGTATATTTTTGGACGATAGCTGTCATTTATAACTCTGCAGGTTTGTGAATTACAGTGCCCCTGAGCTCCTTTCTTCAACTCGTTTTCTTGTGAGCTGGCCGCAACACCGCAGGATGGCTTCAGGCCCTAATCTGGTTCCGGCACGGCACGCTGAGCCTTTGGTTATTTCCTCTTCCTGTTGGGAAATGAGAGTTAAATTTGCCCGTCCAGACACCTCCAGCTAGTCTCTCATTGGTTCTCACTATTCCTGTTCATCTTCCGCAGAAATTGCAAACTGGGCCAAACAGGAGGTTAAAGGGACTGACTCTCCAAGTCGGGAGAGTGTTAGTAAAGCGTCTGGAATGTTGCACCCGAGTACCAGGGTACGAAAACTGAGACATATTTGAACACGTCTCCCGATCACATGGTTGATCATACTCTAGGTTCCACAGGCATGTTTTAGCTGAAGGAAGAATACCTTAAACCTGGGTAGTTGAAACCCGTGGAATGGGTACCATGCAATATGACTTCAAAGGGTCTTCATTTGCTCACCGAACCTCTCCAATCCTATCACTGCTGCGTTTATGTCCCTGTACACATGCTTGATTCTCTTTCGGAGACATAGCAATCCATAGGTTTTAAGATACTTAAGAGTCAGGTACATTCTTAGGCGTTTAATATGCGGTGTTGAGTCCATTTCGTTGAGCAAGGAGTAGCTCTTGTCTATTCCATATTTGGCTTAAGGAACTTTATCTGTGCTCATTTCAATCTCTGGTTTTATGCAGCACCCCAACTCACCTTTACCCTTAAACAAGCATAAGTTGGTTTTCTAAATTTGAGACCCTGTTCTGTTCTGTAATTCAGTTCCTGTGTAGCCAAGTTTACATTCCGTGTATTACTGATATCTTATGATGTTTCTTTTTCTGTGTGACTTATTTCAGTTAGAATCATCGTACCTGAATCCACTCATTGTGCTGCTACGGGCCTGATGACATAGATTTCACTGCTGAGTGATACTGCATTGTACGTAAGTACCACAAGTTCTTTATCCATTTTTCACTTTCTGTGATATTGAACTTGTACGGTAAACGAGGTTCTTGTAAACAGAGGCGTCCCAAACATTGGGGTGGCTGTGTCTTTTTGATTTTAATTTCCCTAAGCTATAGGACCATAAGTGGAAGTGCCCTAGGCTCTGTTGCTTTGTTTTGTAGATGTTTCAGGAAACACCATACACTTCTCCCGAGTGTCTGTTGGCAATTTACATCCCACCCATCAGCATAACAAGGCTCCCAGTTCTCCATGGCCTGTCCTGCCTTTCTGGATTTTACACTTTTTGCAGATGGCCCTTTTGACCGGGGGGAAGTGAGACTTCATTGTAGTGCAGATTTCCTTTGCAAGCTTGCTTGATTGGCCAAAAAGGGCGTATGCGTTTTTTCCTGAATATATTCAGGAAAAAACGCATACGCCCTTTTTGGCCAAGTGCATCATTGTGGACGTTCTGCCTCTTTTCCTATGCTTTCAATGCAATTCCAGTCTACCTCCTGAAATCGGTTTCCTGCAATTCTGCCCCGCTTTCAAGTCCTCTTGGCAGCCTTACTTCAGTATATTTTTGGACGATAGTTGTCATTTATAACTCTGCAGGTTTGTGAATTACAGTGCCCCTGAGCTCCTTTCTTCAACTCGTTTTCTTGTGGGCTGGCCGCAACACCGCAGGATGGCTTCAGGCCCTAATCTGGTTCCGGCACGGCACGCTGAGCCTTTGGTTATTTCCTCTGCCTGGTGGGAAATGAGAGTTAAATTTGCCCGTCCAGACACCTCCAGCTAGTCTCTCATTGGTTCTCGCTATTCCTGTTCATCTTCCGCAGAAATTGCAAACTGGGCCAAACAGGAGGTTAAAGGCGCTGACTCTCCAAGTCGGGAGAGTGTTAGTAAAGCGTCTGGAATGTTGCACCCGAGTACCAGGGTACGAAAACTGAGACATATTTGAACACGTCTCCCGATCACATGGTTGATCATACTCTAGGTTCCACATGCATGTTTTAGCTGAAGGAAGAATACCTTAAACCTGGGTAGTTGAAACCCGTGGAATCGGTACCATGCAATATGACTTCAAAGGGTCTTCATTTGCTCACCGAACCTCTCCAATCCTATCACTGCTGCGTTTATGTCCCTGTACACATGCTTGATTCTCTTTCGGAGACATAGCAATCCATAGGTTTTAAGATACTTAAGAGTCAGGTACATTCTTAGGCGTTTAATATGCGGTGTTGAGTCCATTTCGTTGAGCAAGGAGTAGCTCTTGTCTATTCCATATTTGGCTTAAGGAACTTTATCTGTGCTCATTTCAATCTCTGGTTTTATGCAGCACCCCAACTCACCTTTACCCTTAAACAAGCATAAGTTGGTTTTCTAAATTTGAGACCCTGTTCTGTTCTGTAATTCAGTTCCTGTGTAGCCAAGTTTACATTCCGTGTATTACTGATATCTTATGATGTTTCTTTTTCTGTGTGACTTATTTCAGTTAGAATCATCGTACCTGAATCCACTCATTGTGCTGCTACGGGCCTGATGACATAGATTTCACTGCTGAGTGATACTGCATTGTACGTAAGTACCACAAGTTCTTTATCCATTTTTCACTTTCTGTGATATTGAACTTGTACGGTAAACGAGGTTCTTGTAAACAGAGGCGTCCCAAACATTGGGGTGGCTGTATCTTTTTGATTTTAATTTCCCTAAGCTATAGGACCATAAGTGGAAGTGCCCTAGGCTCTGTTGCTTTGTTTTTTAGATGTTTCAGGAAACACCATACACTTCTCCCGAGTGTCTGTTGGCAATTTACATCCCGCCCATCAGCATAACAAGGCTCCCAGTTCTCCATGGCCTGTCCTGCCTTTCTGGATTTTACACTTTTTGCAGATGGCCCTTTTGACCGGGGGGAAGTGAGACTTCATTGTAGTGCAGATTTCCTTTGCAAGCTTGCTTGGTTGGCCAAAAAGGGCGTATGCGTTTTTTCCTGAATATATTCAGGAAAAAACGCATACGCCCTTTTTGGCCAAGTGCATCATTGTGGACGTTCTGCCTCTTTTCCTATGCTTTCAATGCAATTCCAGTCTACCTCCTGAAATCGGTTTCCTGCAATTCTGCCCCGCTTTCAAGTCCTCTTGGCAGCCTTACTTCAGTATATTTTTGGACGATAGTTGTCATTTATAACTCTGCAGGTTTGTGAATTACAGTGCCCCTGAGCTCCTTTCTTCAACTCGTTTTCTTGTGAGCTGGCCGCAACACCGCAGGATGGCTTCAGCCCCTAATCTGGTTCCGGCACGGCACGCTGAGCCTTTGGTTATTTCCTCTTCCTGGTGGGAAATGAGAGTTAAATTTGCCCGTCCAGACACCTCCAGCTAGTCTCTCATTGGTTCTCGCTATTCCTGTTCATCTTCCGCAGAAATTGCAAACTGGGCCAAACAGGAGGTTAAAGGGACTGACTCTCCAAGTCGGGAGAGTGTTAGTAAAGCGTCTGGAATGTTGCACCCGAGTACCAGGGTACGAAAACTGAGACATATTTGAACACGTCTCCCGATCACATGGTTGATCATACTCTAGGTTCCACATGCATGTTTTAGCTGAAGGAAGAATACCTTAAACCTGGGTAGTTGAAACCCGTGGAATGGGTACCATGCAATATGACTTCAAAGGGTCTTCATTTGCTCACTGAACCTCTCCAATCCTATCACTGCTGCGTTTATGTCCCTGTACACATGCTTGATTCTCTTTCGGAGACATAGCAATCCATAGGTTTTAAGATACTTAAGAGTCAGGTACATTCTTAGGCGTTTAATATGCGGTGTTGAGTCCATTTCGTTGAGCAAGGAGTAGCTCTTGTCTATTCCATATTTGGCTTAAGGAACTTTATCTGTGCTCATTTCAATCTCTGGTTTTTTGCAGCACCCCAACTCACCTTTACCCTTAAACAAGCATAAGTTGGTTTTCTAAATTTGAGACCCTGTTCTGTTCTGTAATTCAGTTCCTGTGTAACCAAGTTTACATTCCGTGTATTACTGATATCTTATGATGTTTCTTTTTCTGTGTGACTTATTTCAGTTAGAATCATCGTACCTGAATCCACTCATTGTGCTGCTACGGGCCTGATGACATAGATTTCACTGCTGAGTGATACTGCATTGTACGTAAGTACCACAAGTTCTTTATCCATTTTTCACTTTCTGTGATATTGAACTTGTACGGTAAACGAGGTTCTTGTAAACAGAGGCGTCCCAAACATTGGGGTGGCTGTATCTTTTTGATTTTAATTTCCCTAATCTATAGGACCATAAGTGGAAGTGCCCTAGGCTCTGTTGCTTTGTTTTTTAGATGTTTCAGGAAACACCATACACTTCTCCTGAGTGTCTGTTGGCAATTTACATCCCGCCCATCAGCATAACAAGGCTCCCAGTTCTCCATGGCCTGTCCTGCCTTTCTGGATTTTACACTTTTTGCAGATGGCCCTTTTGACCGGGGGGAAGTGAGACTTCATTGTAGTGCAGATTTCCTTTGCAAGCTTGCTTGGTTGGCCAAAAAGGGCGTATGCCTTTTTTCCTGAATATATTCAGGAAAAAACGCATACGCCCTTTTTGGCCAAGTGCATCATTGTGGACGTTCTGCCTCTTTTCCTATGCTTTCAATGCAATTCCAGTCTACCTCCTGAAATCGGTTTCCTGCAATTCTGCCCCGCTTTCAAGTCCTCTTGGCAGCCTTACTTCAGTATATTTTTGGACGATAGCTGTCATTTATAACTCTGCAGGTTTGTGAATTATAGTGCCCCTGAGCTCCTTTTTTCAACTCACTTTCTTGTGAGCTGGCCGCAACACCGCAGGATGGCTTCAGGCCCTAATCTGGTTCCGGCACGGCACGCTGAGCCTTTGGTTAATTCCTCTTCCTGGTGGGAAATGATAGTTAAATTTGCCCGTCCAGACACCTCCAGCTAGTCTCTCATTGGTTCTCGCTATTGCTGTTCATCTTCAGCAGAAATTGCAAACTGGGCCAAACAGGAGGTTAAAGGGACTGACTCTCCAAGTGGGGAGAGTGTTAGTAAAGCGTCTGGAATGTTGCACCCGAGTACCAGGGTACGAAAACTGAGACATATTTGAACACGTCTCCCGATCACATGGTTGATCATACTCTGGTTTCCACATGCATGTTTTAGCTGAAGGAAGAATACCTTAAACCTGGGTAGTTGAAACCCGTGGAATGGGTACCATGCAATATGACTTCAAAGGGTCTTCATTTGCTCACCGAACCTCTCCAATCCTATCACTGCTGCGTTTATGTCCCTGTACACATGCTTGATTCTCTTTCGGAGACATAGCAATCCATAGGTTTTAAGATACTTAAGAGTCAGGTACATTCTTAGGCGTTTAATATGCGGTGTTGAGTCCATTTCGTTGAGCAAGGAGTAGCTCTGGTCTATTCCATATTTGGCTTAAGGAACTTTATCTGTGCTCATTTCAATCTCTGGTTTTATGCAGCACCCCAACTCACCTTTACCCTTAAACAAGCATAAGTTGGTTTTCTAAATTTGAGACCCTGTTCTGTTCTGTAATTCAGTTCCTGTGTAGCCAAGTTTACATTCCGTGTATTAGTGATATCTTATGATGTTTCTTTTTCTGTGTGACTTATTTCAGTTAGAATCATCGTACCTGAATCCACTCATTGTGCTGCTACGGGCCTGATGACATAGATTTCATTGCTGAGTGATATTGCTTTGTAAGTAAATACCACAACTTCTTTATCCATTTTTCACTTTCTGCGATATTGAACTTGTACTGTAAACGAGGTTCTTGTAAACAGAGGCGTCCCAAACTTTGGGGTGGCTTTGTCTTTTTGATTTTAATTTCCCTAAGCTATAGGACCATAAGTGGAAGTGCCCTAGGCTCTGTTGCTTTGTTTTTTAGATGTTTCAGGAAACACCATACACTTCTCCCGAGTGTCTGTTGGCAATTTACATCCCGCCCATCAGCATAACAAGGCTCCCAGTTCTCCATGGCCTGTCCTGCCTTTCTGGATTTTACACTTTTTTCAGATGGCCCTTTTGACCGGGGGGAAGTGAGACTTCATTGTAGTGCAGATTTCCTTTGCAAGCTTGCTTGGTTGGCCAAAAAGTGCGTATGCGTTTTTTCCTGAATATATTCAGGAAAAAACGCATACGCCCTTTTTGGCCAAGTGCATCATTGTGGACGTTCTGCCTCTTTTCCTATGCTTTCAATGCAATTCCAGTCTACCTCCTGAAATCGGTTTCCTGCAATTCTGCCCCGCTTTCAAGTCCTCTTGGCAGCCTTACTTCAGTATATTTTTGGACGATAGCTGTCATTTATAACTCTGCAGGTTTGTGAATTACAGTGCCCCTGAGCTCCTTTCTTCAACTCGCTTTCTTTTGAGCTGACCGCAACACCGCAGGATGGCTTCAGGCCCTAATCTGGTTTGGGCACGGCACGCTGAGCCTTTGGATATTTCCTCTTCCTGGTGGGAAATGAGAGTTAAATTTGCCCTTCCAGACACCTCCAGCTAGTCTCTCATTGTTTCTCCCTATTTCTGTTCATCTTCCGCAGAAATTGCAAACTGGGCCAAACAGGAGTTTAAAGGCGCTGACTCTCCAAGTGGGGAGAGTGTTAGTAAAGTGTCTGGAATGTTGCACCCGAGTACCAGGGGAGGAAAACTGAGACATATTTGAACACATCTCCCGTTCACACGGTTGATCATACTCTGGGTTCCACATGCATGTTTTAGCTGAAGGAAGAATACCTTAAACCTGGAGAGTTGAG
Organism: Globicephala melas; assembly: GCF_963455315.2. NCBI lineage: Eukaryota > Metazoa > Chordata > Mammalia > Artiodactyla > Delphinidae > Globicephala > Globicephala melas. Next base: position 23,617 of record NW_027207504.1, on the reverse strand, counting down.
ACCCGTGGAATGGGTACCATGCAATATGACTTCAAAGGGTCTTCATTTGCTCACCGAACCTCTCCAATCCTATCACTTCTGCGTTTATGCCCCTGTACACACGCTTGATTCTCTTTTGGAGACATAGCAATCCATAGGTTTTAAGATACTTACTAGTCAGGTACATTCTTAGGCGTTTAATATGGGGTGTTGAGTCCATTTCGTTGAGCAAGGAGTAGCTCTTGTCTATTCCATATGTGGCTTAAGGAACTTTATCTGTGCTCATTTCAATCTCTGGTTTTATGCAGCACCCCAACTCACCTTTTCCCTTAAGCAAGCATAAGTTGGTTTTCTAAATTTGAGACCCTTTTCTGTTCTGTAATTCAGTTCCTGTGTAGCCAACTTTACATTCCGTGTATTACTGATATCTTACGATGTTTCTTTTTCTGTGTGACTTATTTCAGTTAGAATCATCATATCTGAATCCACTCATTGTGCTGCTAAGGGCCTGATGACATAGATTTCAGTGCTGAGTGATATTGCTTTGTAAGTAAATACCACAACTTCTTTATCCATTTTTCACTTTCTGCAATGTTGAACTTGTACTGTAAACGAGGTTCTTGTAAACAGAGGCGTCCCAAACTTTGGGGTGGCTGTGTCTTTTTGATTTTAATTTCCCTAAGCTATAGGACCATAAGTGGAAGTGCCCTAGGCTCTGTTGCTTTGTTTTTTAAATGTTTCAGGAAACACCATACACTTCTCCCGAGTGTCTGTTGGCAATTTACATCCCGCCCATCAGCATAACAAGGCTCCCAGTTCTCCATGGCCTGTCCTGCCTTTCTGGATTTTACACTTTTTTCAGATGGCCCTTTTGACTGGGGGGAAGTGAGACTTCATTGTAGTACAGATTTCCTTTGCAAGCTTGCTTGGTTGGCCAAAAAGGGCATATGCCTTTTTTCCTGACTATATTCAGGAAAAAACGCATACGCCCTTTTTGGCCAAGTGCATCATTGTGGACGTTCTGCCTCTTTTCCTATGCTTTCAATGCAATTCCAGTCTACCTCCTGAAATCGGTTTCCTGCAATTCTGCCCTGCTTTCAAGTCCTCTTGGCAGCCTTACTTCAGTATATTTTTGGACGATAGCTGTCATTTATAACTCTGCAGGTTTGTGAATTACAGTGCTCCTGAGCTCCTTTCTTCAACTCGCTTTCTTGTGAGCTGGCCGCAACACCGCAGGCTGGTTTCAGGCCCTAATCTTGTTCCGGCACGGCATGCTGAGCCTTTGGTTATTTCCTCTTCCTGGTGGGAAATGAAAGTTAAATTTGCCCGTCCAGACACCTCCAGCTAGTCTCTCATTGGTTCTCCCTATTCCTGTTCATCTTCCGCAGAATTGCAAACTGGGCAAAACTGGAGGTTAAAGGCGCTGACTCTCCAAGTGGGGAGAGTGTTAGTAAAGCGTCTGGAATGTTGCACCCGAGTACCAGGGGAGGAAAACTGAGACATATTTGAACACATCTCCCGTTCACACGGTTGATCATACTCTGGGTTCCACATGCATGTTTTAGCTGAAGGAAGAATACCTTAAACCTGGAGAGTTGAGACCCGTGGAATGGGTACCATGCAATATGACTTCAAAGGGTCTTCATTTGCTCACCGAACCTCTCCAATCCTATCACTGCTGCGTTTATGCCCCTGTACACATGCTTGATTCTCTTTCGGAGACATAGCAATCCATAGGTTTTAAGATACTTACTAGACAGGTACATTCTTAGGCGTTTAATATGCGGTGTTGAGTCCATTTCGTTGAGCAAGGAGTAGCTCTTGTCTATTCCATATTTGGCTTAAGGAACTTTATCTATGCTCATTTCAATCTCTGGTTGTATGCAGCACCCCAACTCACCTTTCCCCTTAAGCAAGCATAAGTTGGTTTTCTAAATTTGAGACCCTATTCTGTTTTGGAATTCAGTTCCTGTGTAGCCAAGTTTACATTCCGTGTATTAGTGATATCTTATGATGTTTCTTTTTCTGTGTGACTTATTTCAGTTAGAATCATCGTACCTGAATCCACTCATTATGCTGCTAAGGGCCTGATGACATAGATTTCATTGCTGAGTGATACTGCATTGTACGTAAGTACCACAAGTTCTTTATCCATTTTTCACTTTGCGTGATATTGAACTTGTACGGTAAACGAGGTTCTTGTAAACAGAGGCGTCCCAAACTTTGGGGTGGCTGTGTCTTTTTGATTTTAATTTCCCTAAGCTATAGGACCATAAGTGGAAGTGCCCTAGGCTCTGTTGCTTTGTTTTTTAGATGTTTCAGGAAACACCATACACTTCTCCCAAGTGTCTGTTGGCAGTTTACATCCCTCCTATCAGCATAACAAGGCTCCCAGTTCGCCATGGCCTGTCCTGCCTTTCTAGATTTTACACTTTTTTCAGATGGCCCTTTTGACCGGGGGGAAGTGAGACTTCATTGTAGTGCAGATTTCCTTTGCAAGCTTGCTTGGTTGGCCAAAAAGGGCGTATGCGTTTTTTCCTTAATATATTCAGGAAAAAACGCATACGCCCTTTTTGGCCAAGTGCATCATTGTGGACGTTCTGCCTCTTTTCCTATGCTTTCAATGCAATTCCAGTCTACCTCCTGAAATCGGTTTCCTGCAATTCTGCCCCGCTTTCAAGTCCTCTTGGCAGCCTTACTTCAGTATATTTTTGGACGATAGCTGTCATTTATAACTCTGCAGGATTGTGAATTACAGTGCCCCTGAGCTCCTTTCTTCAACTCGCTTTCTTGTGAGCTGGCTGCAACACCGCAGGATGGCTTCAGGCCCTAATCTGGTTCCGGCACGGCATGCTGAGCCTTTGGTTAATTCCTCTTCCTGGTGGGAAATGAGAGTTAAATTTGCCCGTCCAGACACCTCCAGCTAGTCTCTCATTGGTTCTCGCTATTCCTGTTCATCTTCCGCAGAAATTGCAAACTGGGCCAAACAGGAGTTTAAAGGCGCTGACTCTCCAAGTGGGGAGTGTGTTAGTAAAGCGTCTGGAATGTTGCACCCGAGTACCAGGGGAGGAAAACTGAGACATATTTGAACACATCTCCCATTCACACGGTTGATCATACTCTGGGTTCCACATGCATGTTTTAGCTGAAGGAAGAATACCTTAAACTTGGAGAGTTGAGACCCGTGGAATGGGTACCATGCAATATGACTTCAAAGGGTCTTCATTTGCTCACCGAACCTCTCCAATCCTATCACTGCTGCGTTTATGCCCCTGTACACACGCTTGATTCTCTTTTGGAGACATAGCAATCCATAGGTTTTAAGATACTTACTAGTCAGGTACATTCTTAGGCGTTTAATATGGGGTGTTGAGTCCATTTCGTTGAGCAAGGAGTAGCTCTTGTCTATTCCATATGTGGCTTAAGGAACTTTATCTGTGCTCATTTCAATCTCTGGTTTTATGCAGCACCCCAACTCACCTTTTCCCTTAAGCAAGCATAAGTTGGTTTTCTAAATTTGAGACCCTTTTCTGTTCTGTAATTCAGTTCCTGTGTAGCCAACTTTACATTCCGTGTATTACTGATATCTTACGATGTTTCTTTTTCTGTGTGACTTATTTCAGTTAGAATCATCATATCTGAATCCACTCATTGTGCTGCTAAGGGCCTGATGACATAGATTTCAGTGCTGAGTGATATTGCTTTGTAAGTAAATACCACAACTTCTTTATCCATTTTTCACTTTCTGCAATGTTGAACTTGTACTGTAAACGAGGTTCTTGTAAACAGAGGCGTCCCAAACTTTGGGGTGGCTGTGTCTTTTTGATTTTAATTTCCCTAAGCTATAGGACCATAAGTGGAAGTGCCCTAGGCTCTGTTGCTTTGTTTTTTAAATGTTTCAGGAAACACCATACACTTCTCCCGAGTGTCTGTTGGCAATTTACATCCCGCCCATCAGCATAACAAGGCTCCCAGTTCTCCATGGCCTGTCCTGCCTTTCTGGATTTTACACTTTTTTCAGATGGCCCTTTTGACTGGGGGGAAGTGAGACTTCATTGTAGTACAGATTTCCTTTGCAAGCTTGCTTGGTTGGCCAAAAAGGGCATATGCCTTTTTTCCTGACTATATTCAGGAAAAAACGCATACGCCCTTTTTGGCCAAGTGCATCATTGTGGACGTTCTGCCTCTTTTCCTATGCTTTCAATGCAATTCCAGTCTACCTCCTGAAATCGGTTTCCTGCAATTCTGCCCTGCTTTCAAGTCCTCTTGGCAGCCTTACTTCAGTATATTTTTGGACGATAGCTGTCATTTATAACTCTGCAGGTTTGTGAATTACAGTGCTCCTGAGCTCCTTTCTTCAACTCGCTTTCTTGTGAGCTGGCCGCAACACCGCAGGCTGGTTTCAGGCCCTAATCTTGTTCCGGCACGGCATGCTGAGCCTTTGGTTATTTCCTCTTCCTGGTGGGAAATGAAAGTTAAATTTGCCCGTCCAGACACCTCCAGCTAGTCTCTCATTGGTTCTCCCTATTCCTGTTCATCTTCCGCAGAATTGCAAACTGGGCAAAACTGGAGGTTAAAGGCGCTGACTCTCCAAGTGGGGAGAGTGTTAGTAAAGCGTCTGGAATGTTGCACCCGAGTACCAGGGGAGGAAAACTGAGACATATTTGAACACATCTCCCGTTCACACGGTTGATCATACTCTGGGTTCCACATGCATGTTTTAGCTGAAGGAAGAATACCTTAAACCTGGAGAGTTGAGACCCGTGGAATGGGTACCATGCAATATGACTTCAAAGGGTCTTCATTTGCTCACCGAACCTCTCCAATCCTATCACTGCTGCGTTTATGCCCCTGTACACATGCTTGATTCTCTTTCGGAGACATAGCAATCCATAGGTTTTAAGATACTTACTAGACAGGTACATTCTTAGGCGTTTAATATGCGGTGTTGAGTCCATTTCGTTGAGCAAGGAGTAGCTCTTGTCTATTCCATATTTGGCTTAAGGAACTTTATCTATGCTCATTTCAATCTCTGGTTGTATGCAGCACCCCAACTCACCTTTCCCCTTAAGCAAGCATAAGTTGGTTTTCTAAATTTGAGACCCTATTCTGTTTTGGAATTCAGTTCCTGTGTAGCCAAGTTTACATTCCGTGTATTAGTGATATCTTATGATGTTTCTTTTTCTGTGTGACTTATTTCAGTTAGAATCATCGTACCTGAATCCACTCATTATGCTGCTAAGGGCCTGATGACATAGATTTCATTGCTGAGTGATACTGCATTGTACGTAAGTACCACAAGTTCTTTATCCATTTTTCACTTTGCGTGATATTGAACTTGTACGGTAAACGAGGTTCTTGTAAACAGAGGCGTCCCAAACTTTGGGGTGGCTGTGTCTTTTTGATTTTAATTTCCCTAAGCTATAGGACCATAAGTGGAAGTGCCCTAGGCTCTGTTGCTTTGTTTTTTAGATGTTTCAGGAAACACCATACACTTCTCCCAAGTGTCTGTTGGCAGTTTACATCCCTCCTATCAGCATAACAAGGCTCCCAGTTCGCCATGGCCTGTCCTGCCTTTCTAGATTTTACACTTTTTTCAGATGGCCCTTTTGACCGGGGGGAAGTGAGACTTCATTGTAGTGCAGATTTCCTTTGCAAGCTTGCTTGGTTGGCCAAAAAGGGCGTATGCGTTTTTTCCTTAATATATTCAGGAAAAAACGCATACGCCCTTTTTGGCCAAGTGCATCATTGTGGACGTTCTGCCTCTTTTCCTATGCTTTCAATGCAATTCCAGTCTACCTCCTGAAATCGGTTTCCTGCAATTCTGCCCCGCTTTCAAGTCCTCTTGGCAGCCTTACTTCAGTATATTTTTGGACGATAGCTGTCATTTATAACTCTGCAGGATTGTGAATTACAGTGCCCCTGAGCTCCTTTCTTCAACTCGCTTTCTTGTGAGCTGGCTGCAACACCGCAGGATGGCTTCAGGCCCTAATCTGGTTCCGGCACGGCATGCTGAGCCTTTGGTTAATTCCTCTTCCTGGTGGGAAATGAGAGTTAAATTTGCCCGTCCAGACACCTCCAGCTAGTCTCTCATTGGTTCTCGCTATTCCTGTTCATCTTCCGCAGAAATTGCAAACTGGGCCAAACAGGAGTTTAAAGGCGCTGACTCTCCAAGTGGGGAGTGTGTTAGTAAAGCGTCTGGAATGTTGCACCCGAGTACCAGGGGAGGAAAACTGAGACATATTTGAACACATCTCCCATTCACACGGTTGATCATACTCTGGGTTCCACATGCATGTTTTAGCTGAAGGAAGAATACCTTAAACTTGGAGAGTTGAGACCCGTGGAATGGGTACCATGCAATATGACTTCAAAGGGTATTCATTTGCTCACCGAACCTCTCCAATCCTATCACTGCTGCGTTTATGCCCCTGTACACATGCTTGATTCTCTTTCGGAGACATAGCAATCCATAGGTTTTAAGATACTTACTAGTCAGGTACATTCTTAGGCGTTTAATATGCGGTGTTGAGTCCATTTCGTTGAGCAAGGAGTAGCTCTTGTCTATTCCATATTTGGCTTAAGGAACTTTATCTGTGCTCATTTCAATCTCTGGTTTTATGCAGCACCCAAACTCACCTTTCCCCTTAAGCAAGCATAAGTTGGTTTTCTAAATTTGAGACCCTGTTCTGTTCTGTAATTCAGTTCCTGTGTAGCCATGTTTATATTCCGTGTATTAGTGATATCTTATGATGTTTCTTTTTCTGTGTGACTTATTTCAGTTAGAATCATCATACCTGAATCCACTCATTGTGCTGCTAAGGGCCTGATGACATAGATTTTATTGCTGAGTGATATTGCTTTGTAAGTAAATACCACAACTTCTTTATCCATTTTTCACTTTCTGCAATGTTGAACTTGTAATGTAAACGAGGTTCTTGTAAACAGAGGCGTCCCAAACTTTGGGGTGGCTGTGTCTTTTTGATTTTAATTTCCCTAAGCTATAGGACCATAAGTGGAAGTGCCCTAGGCTCTGTTGCTTTGTTTTTTAGATGTTTCAGGAAACACCATACACTTCTCCCGAGTGTCTGTTGGCAATTTACATCCCGCCCATCAGCATAACAAGGTTCACAGTTCTCAATGGCCTGTCCTGCCTTTCTGGATTTTACACTTTTTGCAGATGGCCCTTTTGACCGGGGGGAAGTGAGACTTCATTGTAGTGCAGATTTCCTTTGCAAGCTTGCTTGGTTGGCCAAAAAGGGCATATGCGTTTTTTCCTGAATATATTCAGGAAAAAACGCATACGCACTTTTTGCCCAAGTGCGTCATTGTGGACGTTCTGCCTCTTTTCCTATGCTTTCAATGCAATTCCAGTCTACCTCCTGCAATCGGTTTCCTGCAATTCTGCCCCGCTTTCAAGTCCTCTTGGCAGCCTTACTTCAGTATATTTTTGGACGATAGCTGTCATTTATAACTCTGCAGGTTTGTGCATTACAGTGCCCCTGAGCTCCTTTCTTCAATTCGCTTTCTTGTGACCTGGCCGCAACACCGCAGGATGGCTTCAGGCCCTAATCTGGTTCCAGCATGGCACGCTGAGCCTTTGGTTAATTCCTCTTCCTGGTGGGAAATGAGAGTTAAATTTGCCCGTCCAGACACCTCCAGCTAGTCTCTCATTGGTTCTCGCTATTCCTGTTCATCTTCCGCAGAAATTGCAAACTGGGCCAAACAGGAGGTTAAAGGGACTGACTCTCCGAGTCGGGAGAGTGTTAGTAAAGCGTCTGGAATGTTGCACCCGAGTACCAGGGTACGAAAACTGAGACATATTTGAACACGTCTCCCGATCACATGGTTGATCATACTCTAGGTTCCACATGCATGTTTTAGCTGAAGGAAGAATACCTTAAACCTGGAGAGTTGAGACCCGTGTAATGGGTACCATGCAATATGACTTCAAAGGGTCTTCATTTGCTCACCGAACCTCTCCAATCCTATCACTGCTGCGTTTATGCCCCTGTACACACGCTTGATTCTCTTTTGGAGACATAGCAATCCATAGGTTTTAAGATACTTACTAGTCAGGTACATTCTTAGGCGTTTAATATGCGGTGTTGAGTCCATTTCGTTGAGCAAGGAGTAGCTCTTGTCTATTCCATATTTGGCTTAAGGAACTTTATCTGTGCTCATTTCAATCTCTGGTTTTATGCAGCACCCCAACTCACCTTTCCCCTTAAGCAAGCATAAGTTGGTTTTCTAAATTTGAGACCATGTTCTGTTCTGTAATTCACTTCCTGTGTAGCCAAGTTTACATTCCGTGTATTAGTGATATCTTATGATGTTTCTTTTTCTGTGTGACTTATTTCAGTTAGAATCATCGTACCTGAATCCACTCATTATGCTGCTACGGGCCTGATGACATAGATTTCATTGCTGAGTGATACTGCATTGTACGTAAGTACCACAAGTTCTTTATCCATTTTTCACTTTCTGTGATATTGAACTTGTACGGTAAACGAGGTTCTTGTAAACAGAGGTGTCCCAAATTGGGGTGGCTGTGTCTTTTTGATTTTAATTTCCCTAAGCTATAGGACCATAAGTGGAAGTGCCCTAGGCTCTGTTGCTTTGTTTTTTAGATGTTTCAGGAAACACCATACACTTCTCCCGAGTGTCTGTTGGCAATTTACATCTCGCCCATCAGCATAACAAGGCTCCCAGTTCTCCATGGCCTGTCCTGCCTTTCTGGATTTTACACTTTTTTCAGATGGCCCTTTTGACCGGGGGGAAGTGAGACTTCATTGTAGTGCAGATTTCCTTTGCAAGTTTGCTTGGTTGGCCAAAAAGGGCGTATGCGTTTTTTCCTGAATATATTCAGGAAAAAACGCATACGCCCTTTTTGGCCAAGTGCATCATTGTGGACGTTCTGCCTCTTTTCCTATGCTTTCAATGCAATTCCAGTCTACCTCCTGAAATCGGTTTCCTGCAATTCTGCCCCGCTTTCAAGTCCTCTTGGCAGCCTTACTTCAGTATATTATTGGACGATAGCTGTCATTTATAACTCTGCAGGTTTGTGAATTACAGTGTCCCTGAGCTCCTTTCTTCAACTCGCTTTCTTGTGACCTGGCCGCAACACCGCAGGATGGCTTCAGACCCTAATCTGGTTCCGGCACGGCACGCTGTGCCTTTGGTTATTTCCTCTTCATGGTGGGAAATGAGAGTTAAATTTGCCCGTCTAGACACCTCCAGCTAGTCTCTCATTGGTTCTCCCTATTCCTGTTCATCTTCCGCAGAAATTGCAAACTAGGCTAAACAGGAGGTTAAAGGCGCTGACCCTCCAAGTGGGGAGAGTGTTAGTAAAGCGTCTGCAATGTTGCACTCGAGTACCAGGGGAGGAAAACTGAGACGTATTTGAACACATCTCCCGTTCACACGGTTGATCATACTCTGGGTTCCACATGCATGTTTTAGCTGAAGGAAGAATACCTTAAACCTGGAGAGTTGAGACCCGTGTAATGGGTACCATGCAATATGACTTCAAAGGGTCTTCACTTGCTCACCGAACCTCTCCAATCCTATCACTGCTGCGTTTATGCCCCTGTACACACGCTTGATTCTCTTTCGGAGACATAGCAATCCATAGGTTTTAAGATACTTACTAGTCAGGTACATTCTTATGCGTTTAATATGCGGTGTTGAGTCCATTTCGTTGAGCAAGGAGTAGCTCTTGTCTATTCCATATTTGGCTTACGAAACTTTATCTGTGCTCATTTCAATCTCTGGTTTTATGCAGCACCCCAACTCACCTTTCCCCTTAAGCAAGCATAAGTTGGTTTTCTAAATTTGAGACCCTGTTCTGTTTTGGAATTCAGTTCCTGTGTAGCCAAGTTTACATTCCGTGTATTACTGATATCTTATGATGATTCTTTTTCTGTGTGACTTATTTCAGTTAGAATCATCATACCTGAATCCACTCATTGTGCTGCTAAGGGCCTGATGACATAGATTTCATTGCTGAGTGATATTGCTTTGTAAGTAAATACCACAACTTCTTTATCCATTTTTCACTTTCTGCGATGTTGAACTTGTACTGTAAACGAGGTTCTTGTAAACAGAGCCGTTCCAAACTTTGGGGTGGCTGTGTCTTTTTGATTTTAATTTCCCTAAGCTATAGGACCATAAGTGGAAGTGCCCTAGGCTCTGTTGCTTTGTTTTTTAGATGTTTCAGGAAACACCATACACTTCTCCCGAGTGTCTGTTGGCAATTTACATCCCGCCCATCAGCATAACAGGGCTCCCAGTTCTCCATGGCGTGTCCTGCCTTTCTGGATTTTACACTTTTTTCAGATGGCCCTTTTGACCGGGGGGAAGTGAGACTTCATTGTAGTGCAGATTTCCTTTGCAAGTTTGCTTGGTTGGCCAAAAAGGGCGTATGCGTTTTTTCCTGAATATATTCAGGAAAAAACGCATACGCCCTTTTTGGCCAAGTGCATCATTGTGGACGTTCTGCCTCTTTTCCTATGCTTTCAATGCAATTCCAGTCTACCTCCTGAAATCGGTTTCCTGCAATTCTGCCCCGCTTTCAAGTCCTCTTGGCAGCCTTACTTCAGTATATTATTGGACGATAGCTGTCATTTATAACTCTGCAGGTTTGTGAATTACAGTGTCCCTGAGCTCCTTTCTTCAACTCGCTTTCTTGTGACCTGGCCGCAACACCGCAGGATGGCTTCAGACCCTAATCTGGTTCCGGCACGGCACGCTGTGCCTTTGGTTATTTCCTCTTCATGGTGGGAAATGAGAGTTAAATTTGCCCGTCCAGACACCTCCAGCTAGTCTCTCATTGGTTCTCCCTATTCCTGTTCATCTTCCGCAGAAATTGCAAACTAGGCTAAACAGGAGGTTAAAGGCGCTAACCCTCCAAGTGGGGAAAGTGTTAGTAAAGCGTCTGCAATGTTGCACTCGAGTACCAGGGGAGGAAAACTGAGACGTATTTGAACACATCTCCCGTTCACACGGTTGATCATACTCTGGGTTCCACATGCATGTTTTAGCTGAAGGAAGAATACCTTAAACCTGGAGAGTTGAGACCCGTGTAATGGGTACCATGCAATATGACTTCAAAGGGTCTTCATTTGCTCACCGAACCTCTCCAATCCTATCACTGCTGCGTTTATGCCCCTGTACACACGCTTGATTCTCTTTTGGAGACATAGCAATCCATAGGTTTTAAGATACTTACTAGTCAGGTACATTCTTATGCGTTTAATATGCGGTGTTGAGTCCATTTCGTTGAGCAAGGAGTAGCTCTTGTCTATTCCATATTTGGCTTAAGAAACTTTATCTGTGCTCATTTCAATCTCTGGTTTTATGCAGCACCCCAACTCACCTTTACCCTTAAGCAAGCATAAGTTGGTTTTCTAAATTTGAGACCCTGTTCTGTTTCGGAATTCAGTTCCTCTGTAGCCAAGTTTACATTCCGTGTATTACTGATATCTTATGATGTTTCTTTTTCTGTGTGACTTATTTCAGTTAGAATCATCATACCTGAATCCACTCATTGTGCTGCTAAGGGCCTGATGACATAGATTTCATTGCTGAGTGATATTGCTTTGTAAGTAAATACCACAACTTCTTTATCCATTTTTCACTTTCTGCGATGTTGAACTTGTACTGTAAACGAGGTTCTTGTAAACAGAGCCGTTCCAAACTTTGGGGTGGCTGTGTCTTTTTGATTTTAATTTCCCAAAGCTATAGGACCATAAGTGGAAGTGCCCTAGGCTCTGTTGCTTTGTTTTTTAGATGTTTCAGGAAACACCATACACTTCTCCCGAGTGTCTGTTGGCAATTTACATCCCGCCCATCAGCATAACAACGCTCCCAGTTCTCCATGGCCTGTCCTGCCTTTCTGGATTTTACACTTTTATCAGATGGCCCTTTTGACCGGGGGGAAGTGAGACTTCATTGTAGTGCAGATTTCCTTTGCAAGCTTGTTTGGTTGGCCAACAAGGGCGTATGCGTTTTTTCTTGAATATATTCAGGAAAAAACGCATACGCCCTTTTTGGCCAAGTGCATCATTGTGGACGTTCTGCCTCTTTTCCTATGCTTTCAATGCAATTCCAGTCTACCTCCTGAAATCGGTTTCCTGCAATTCTGCCTCGCTTTCAAGTCCTCTTGGCAGCCTTACTTCAGTATAGTTTTGGACGATAGCTGTCATTTATAACTCTGCAGGTTTGTGAATTACAGTGCCCCTGAGCTCCTTTCTTCATCTCGCTTTCTTGTGAGCTGGCCGCAACACCGCAGGATGGCTTCAGGCCCTAATCTTGTTCCGGCACGGCACGCTGAGCCTTTGGTTATTTCCTCTTCCTGTGGGAAATGAGAGTTAAATTTGCCCGTCCAGCCACCTCCAGCTAGTCTCTCATTGGTTCTCGCTATTCCTGTTCATCTTCCGCAGAAATTGCAAACTGGGCCAAACAGGAGGTTAAAGGGACTGACTCTCCAAGGCAGGAGAGTGTTAGTAAAGCGTCTGGAATGTTGCACCCGAGTACCATGGTACGAAAACTGAGACATATTTGAACACGTCTCCCGATCACATGGTTGATCATACTCTGGGTTCCACATGCATGTTTTAGCTGTAGGAAGAATACCTTAAACCTGGGTAGTTGAAACCCTTGGAATGGGTACCATGCAATATGATTTCAAAGGGTCTTCATTTGCTCACCGAACCTCTCCAATCCTATCACTGCTGCGTTTATGCCCCTGTACACATGCTTGATTCTCTTTCGGAGACATAGCAATCCATAGGTTTAAGATACTTAAGAGTCAGGTACATTCTTAGGCGTTTAATATGCGGTGTTGAGTCCATTTCGTTGAGCACGGAGTAGCTCTTGTATATTCCATATTTGGCTTAAGGAACTTTATCTGTGCTCATTTCAATCTCTGGTTTTATGCAGCACCCCAACTCACCTTTCCCCTTAAGCAAGCATAAGTTGGTTTCCTAAATTTGAGACCCTGTTCTGTTCTGTAATTCAGTTCCTGTGTAGCCAAGTTTACATTCCGTGTATTAGTGATATCTTATGATGTTTCTTTTTCTGTGTGACTTATTTCAGTTAGAATCATCGTACCTGAATCCACTCATTATGCTGCTACGGTCCTGATGACATAGATTTCATTGCTGAGTGATAATGCATTGTACGTAAGTACCACAAGTTCTTTATCCATTTTTCACTTTCTGTGATATTGAACTTGTACTGTAAACGAGGTTCTTGTAAACAAAGGCGTCCCAAATTGGGGTGGCTGTGTCTTTTTGATTTTAATTTCCCTAAGCTATAGGACCATAAGTGGAAGTGCCTTAGGCTCTGTTGCTTTGTTTCTTAGATGTTTCAGGAAGCACCATACACTTCTCCCGAGTGTCTGTTGGCAATTTACATCCCGCCCATCAGCATAACAAGGCTCCCAGTTCTCCATGGCCTGTCCTGCCTTTCTGGATTTTACACTTTTTTCAGATGGCCCTTTTGACCGGGGGGAAGTGAGACTTCATTGTAGTGCAGATTTCCTTTGCAAGTTTGCTTGGTTGGCCAAAAAGGGCGTATGCGTTTTTTCCTTAATATATTCAGGAAAAAACGCATACGCCCTTTTTGGCCAAGTGCATCATTGTGGACGTTCTGCCTCTTTTCCTATGCTTTCAATGCAATTCCAGTCTACCTCCTGAAATCGGTTTCCTGCAATTCTGCCCCGCTTTCAAGTCCTCTTGGCAGCCTTACTTCAGTATAGTTTTGGACGATAGCTGTCATTTATAACTCTGCAGGTTTGTGAATTACAGTGCCCCTGAGCTCCTTTCTCCAACTCGCTTTCTTGTGACCTGGCCGCAACACCGCAGGATGGCTTCAGGCCCTAATCTGGTTCCGGCACAGCACGCTGAGCCTTTGGTTTTCCTCTTCCTGGTGGGAAATGAGAGTTAAATTTGCCCATCCAGACACCTCCAGCTAGTCTCTCATTGGTTCTCCCTATTCCTGTTCATCTTCCGCAGAAATTGCAAACTGGGCCAAACAGGAAGTTAAAGGGACTGACTCTCCAAGTCAGGAGAGTGTTAGTAAAGCGTCTGGAATGTTGCACCCGAGTACCAGGGTATGAAAACTGAGACATATTTGAACACGTCTCCCGATCACACGGTTGATCATACTCTGGGTTCCACATGCATGTTTTAGCTGAAGGAAGAATACCTTAAACCTGGAGAGTTGAGACCCGTGTAATGGGTACCATGCAATATGACTTCAAAGGGTCTTCATTTGCTCACCGAACCTCTCCAATCCTATCACTGCTGCGTTTATGCCCCGTACACACACTTGATTCTCTTTCGGAGACATAGCAATCCATAGGTTTTAAGATACTTACTAGTCAGGTACATTCTTAGGCGTTTAATATGCGGTGTTGAGTCCATTTCGTTGAGCAAGGAGTAGCTATTGTCTATTCCATATTTGGCTTAAGTTACTTTATCTGTGCTCATTTCAATCTCTGGTTTTATGCAGCACCCCAACTCACCTTTCCCCTTAAGCAATCATAAGTTGGTTTTCTAAATTTGAGACCCTGTTCTGTTTTGGAATTCACTTCCTGTGTAGCCAAGTTTATATTCCGTGTATTGGTGATATCTTATGATGTTTCTTTTTCTGTGTGACTTATTTCAGTTAGAATCATCATACCTGAATCCACTCATTGTGCTGCTAAGGGCCTGATGACATAGATTTCATTGCTGAGTGATACTGCATTGTACGTAAGTACCACAAGTTCTTTATCCATTTTTCACTTTCTGTGATATTGAACTTGTACTGTAAACGAGGTTCTTGTAAACAGAGGCGTCCCAAACTTTGGGGTGGCTGTGTCTTTTTGATTTTAATTTCCCTAAGCTATAGGACCATAAGTGGAAGTGCCCTAGGCTCTGTTGCTTTGTTTTTTAGATGTTTCAGGAAACACCATACACTTCTCCCGAGTGTCTTTTGGCAATTTACATCCCGCCCATCAGCATAACAAGGCTCCCAGTTCTCCATGGCCTGTCCTGCCTTTCTGGATTTTACACTTTTTTCAGATGGCCCTTTTGACCGGGGGGAAGTGAGACTTCATTGTAGTGCAGATTTCCTTTCCAAGCTTGCTTGGTTGGCCAAAAAGGGCGTAGGCGTTTTTTCCTGAATATATTCAGGAAAAAACGCCTACGCCCTTTTTGGCCAAGTGCATCATTGTGGACGTTCTGCCTCTTTTCCTATGCTTTCAATGCAATTCCAGTCTACCTCCTGAAATCGGTTTCCTGCAATTCTGCCCCGCTTTCAAGTCCTCTTGGCAGCCTTACTTCAGTCTATTTTTGGACGATAGCTGTCATTTATAACTCTGCAGGTTTGTGAATTACAGTGCCCCTGAGCTCCTTTCTTCAACTCGCTTTCTTGTGACCTGGCCGCAACAACGCAGGATGGCTTCAGGCCCTAATCTGGTTCAGGCACAGCACGCTGAGCCTTTGGTTAGTTCCTCTTCCTGGTGGGACATGAGAGTTAAATTTGCCCGTCCAGACACCTCCAGCTAGTCTCTCATTGGTTCTCGCTATTCCTGTTCATCTTCCGCAGAAATTGCAAACTGGGCCAAACAGGAGGTTAAAGGGACTGACTCTCCAAGTCAGGAGAGTGTTAGTAAAGCGTCTGGAATGTTGTACCCGGGTACAAGGGTATGAAAACTGAGACATATTTAAACACGTCTCCCGATCACATGGTTGATCATACTCTAGGTTCCACATGCATGTTTTAGCTGAAGGAAGAATACGTTAAACCTGGGTAGTTGAAACCCGTGGAATGGGTACCATGCAATATGACTTCAAAGGGTCTTCATTTGCTCACCGAACCTCTCCAATCCTATCACTGCTGCGTTTATGCCCCTGTACACACGCTTGATTCTCTTTTGGAGACATAGCAATCCATAGGTTTTAAGATACTTACTAGTCAGGTACATTCTTAGGCGTTTAATATGCGGTGTTGAGTCCATTTCGTTGAGCAAGGAGTAGCTCTTGTCTATTCCATATTTGGCTTAAGGAACTTTATCTGTGCTCATTTCAATCTCTGGTTTTATGCAGCACATCAACTCACCTTTGCCCTTAAGCAAGCATAAGTTGGTTTTCTAAATTTGAGACCCTGTTCTGTTTTGGAATTCAGTTCCTGTGTAGCCAAGTTTACATTCCGTGTATTAGTGATATCTTATGATGTTTCTTTTTCTGTGTGACTTATTTCAGTTAGAATCATCATACCTGAATCCACTCATTGTGCTGCTAAGGGCCTACTGACATAGATTTCATTGCTGAGTGATATTGATTTGTAAGTATATACCACAAGTTCTTTATGCATTTTTCACTTTCTGTGATGTAGAACTTGTACTGTAAACGAGGTTCTTGTAAACAGAGGCGTCCCAAACTTTGGGGTGGCTGTGGCTTTTTGATTTTAATTTCCCTAAGCTATACAACCATAAGTGGAAGTGCCCTAGGCTCTGTTGCTTTGTTTTTTAGATGTTTCAGGAAACACCATACACTTCTCCGGAGTGTCTGTTGGCAATTTACATCCCGCCCATCAGCATAACAAGGCTCCCAGTTCTCCATGGCCTGTCCTGCCTTTCTGGATTTTACACTTTTTTCAGGTGGCCCTTTTGACCGGGGGGAAGTGAGACTTCATTGTAGTGCAGATTTCCTTTGCAAGTTTGCTTGGTTGGCCAAAAAGGGCGTATGCGTTTTCTCCTGAATATATTCAGGAAAAAACGCATACGCCCTTTTTGGCCAAGTGCATCATTGTGGACGTTCTGCCTCTTTTCTTATGCTTTCAATGCAATTCCAGTCTACCTCCTGAAATCGGTTTCCTGCAATTCTGCCCCGCTTTCAAGTCCTCTTGGCAGCCTTACTTCAGTATAGTTTTGGACGATAGCTGTCATTTATAACTCTGCAGGTTTGTTAATTACAGTGCCCCTGAGCTCCTTTCTTCAACTCGCTTTCTTGTGACCTGGCCGCAACACCGCAGGATGGCTTCAGGCCCTAATCTGGTTCCGGCACAGCATGCTGAGCCTTTGGTTCTTTCCTCTTCCTGGTGGGAAATGAGAGTTAAATTTGCCCATCCAGACACCTCCAGCTAGTCTCTCATTGGTCCTCCCTATTCCTGTTCATCTTCCGCAGAAATTGCAAACTGGGCCAAACAGGTTAAAGGGACTGACTCTCCAAGTCGGGAGAGTGTTAGTAAAGCGTCTGGAATGTTGCACCCGAGTACCAGGGTATGAAAACTGAGACATATTTGAACACGTCTCCCGATCACATGGTTGATCATACTCTGGGTTCCACATGCATGTTTTAGCTGAAGGAAGAATACCTTAAACCTGGAGAGTTGAGACCCGTGGAATGGGTACCATGCAATATGACTTCAAAGGGTCTTCGTTTGCTCACCGAACCTCTCCAATCCTATCACTGCTGCGTTTATGCCCCGTACACACACTTGATTCTCTTTCGGAGACATAGCAATCCATAGGTTTTAAGATACTTACTAGTCAGGTACATTCTTAGGCGTTTAATATGCGGTGTTGAGTCCATTTCGTTGAGCAAGGAGTAGCTATTGTCTATTCCATATTTGGCTTAAGTTACTTTATCTGTGCTCATTTCAATCTCTGGTTTTATGCAGCACCCCAACTCACCTTTCCCCTTAAGCAAGCATAAGTTGGTTTTCTAAATTTGAGACCCTGTTCTGTTTTGGAATTCTTTTCCTGTGTAGCCAAGTTTACATTCCGTGTATTACTGATATCTTATGATGTTTCTTTTTCTGTGTGACTTATTTCAGTTAGAATCATCATACCTGAATCCACTCATTGTGCTGCTAAGGGCCTGCTGACATAGAATTCATTGCTGAGTGATATTGCTTTGTAAGTAAATACCACAACTTCTTTATCCATTTTTCACTTTCTGCGATGTTGAACTTGTACTGTAAACGAGGTTCTTGTAAACAGAGCCGTTCCAAACTTTGGGGTGGCTGTGTCTTTTTGATTTTAATTTCCCTAAGCTATAGGACCATAAGTGGAAGTGCCCTAGGCTCTGTTGCTTTGTTTTTTAGATGTTTCAGGAAGCACCATACACTTCTCCCGAGTGTCTGTTGGCAATTTACATCCCGCCCATCAGCATAACAAGGCTCCCAGTTCTCCATGGCCTGTCCTGCCTTTCTGGATTTTACACTTTTTTCAGATGGCCCTTTTGACTAGGGGGAAGTGAGACTTCATTGTAGTGCAGATTTCCTTTGCAAGCTTGCTTGGTTGGCCAAAAAGGGCGTAGGCGTTTTTTCCTGAATATATTCAGGAAAAAACGCATACGCCCTTTTTGGCCAAGTGCATCATTGTGGACGTTCTGCCTCTTTTCCTATGCTTTCAATGCAATTCCAGTCTACCTCCTGAAATCGGTTTCCTGCAATTCTGCCCCGCTTTCAAGTCCTCTTGGCAGCCTTACTTCAGTATATTTTTGGACGATAGCTGTCATTTATAACTCTGCAGGTTTGTGAATTACAGTGCCCCTGAGCTCCTTTCTTCAACTCGCTTTCTTGTGACCTGTCCGCAACACCGCAGGATGGCTTCAGGCCCTAATCTGGTTCCGGCACGGCACGCTGCGCCTTTGGTTAATTCCTCTTCCTGGTGGGAAATGAGAGTTAAATTTGCCCGTCCAGACACCTCCAGCTAGTCTCTCATTGGTTCTCGCTATTCCTGTTCATCTTCCACAGAAATTGCAAACTGGGCCAAACAGGAGGTTAAAGGGACTGACTCTCCAAGTCGGGAGAGTGTTAGTAAAGCGTCTGGAATGTTGCACCCGAGTACCAGGGTATGAAAACTGAGACATATTTGAACACGTCTCCCGTTCACACGGTTGATCATACTCTGGGTTCCACATGCATGTTTTAGCTGAAGGAAGAATACCTTAAACCTGGAGAGTTGAGACCCATGTAATGGGTACCATGCAATATGACTTCAAAGGGTCTTCATTTGCTCACCGAACCTCTCCAATCCTATCACTGCTGCGTTTATGCCCCGTACACACGCTTGATTCTCTTTCGGAGACATAGCAATCCATAGGTTTTAAGATACTTACTAGTCAGGTACATTCTTAGGCGTTTAATATGCGGTGTTGAGTCCATTTCCTTGAGCAAGGAGTAGCTCTTGTCTATTCCATATTTGGCTTAAGTTACTTTACCTGTGCTCATTTCAATCTCTGGTTTTATGCAGCACCCCAACTCACCTTTCCCCTTAAGCAAGCATAAGTTGGTTTTCTAAATTTGAGACAATGTTCTGTTTTGGAATTCAGTTCTTGTGTAGCCAAGTTTACATTCCGTGTATTAGTGATATCTTATGATGTTTCTTTTTCTGTGTGACTTATTTCAGTTAGAATCATCATACCTGAATCCACTCATTGTGCTGCTAAGGGCCTGCTGACATAGATTTCATTGCTGAGTGATATTGCTTTGTAAGTAAATACCACAACTTCTTTATCCATTTTTCACTTTCTGCGATGTTGAACTTGTACTGTAAACGAGGTTCTTGTAAACAGAGCCGTTCCAAACTTTGGGGTGGCTGTGTCTTTTTGATTTTAATTTCCCTAAGCTATAGGACCATAAGTGGAAGTGCCCTAGGCTCTGTTGCTTTGTTTTTTAGATGTTTCAGGAAACACCATACACTTCTCCCGAGTGTCTGTTGGCAATTTACATCCCGCCCATCAGCATAACAAGGCTCCCAGTTCTCCATGGCCTGTCCTGCCTTTCTGGATTTTACACTTTTTTCTGATGGCCCTTTTAACCGGGTAGAAATGAGACTTCATTGTAGTGCAGATTTCCTTTGCAAGCTTGTTTGGTTGGCCAAAAAGTGCGGATGCGTTTTTTCCTGAATATATTCAGGAAAAAACGCATCCGCCCTTTTTGGCCAAGTGCATCATTGTGGACGTTCTGCCTCTTTTCCTATGCTTTCAATGCAATTCCAGTCTACCTCCTGAAATCGGTTTCCTGCAATTCTGCCCCGCTTTCAAGTCCTCTTGGCAGCCTTACTTCAGTATATTTTTGGACGATAGCTGTCATTTGTAACTCTGCAGGTTTGTGAATTACAGTGCCCCTGAGCTCTTTCTTCAACTCGCTTTCTTTTGAGCTGGCCGCAACACCGCAGGATGGCTTCAGGCCCTAATCTGGTTCCGGCACGGCACGCTGAGCCTTTGGTTAATTCCTCTTCCTGGTGGGAAATGAGAGTTAAATTTGCCCGTCCAGACACCTCCAGCTAGTCTCTCATTGGTTCTCCCTATTCCTGTTCATCTTCCGCAGAAATTGCAAACTGGGCCAAACAGGAGGTTAAAGGCGCTGACTCTCCAAGTGGGGAGAGTGTTATTAAAGCGTCTGGAATGTTGCACCCGAGTACCAGGGTACGAAAACTGTGACATATCTGAACACGTCTCCCGTTCACACGGTTGATCATACTCTGGGTTCCACATGCATGTTTTAGCTGAAGGAAGAATACCTTAAACCTGGAGAGTTGAGACCCGTGTAATGGGTACCATGCAATATGACTTCAAAGGGTCTTCATTTGCTCACCAAACCTCTCCAATCCTATCACTGCTGTGTTTATGCCCCTGTACACACGCTTGATTCTCTTTCAGAGACATAGCAATCCATAGGTTTTAAGATACTTACTAGTCAGGTACATTCTTAGGCGTTTAATATGGGGTGTTGAGTCCATTTCGTTGAGCAAGGAGTAGCTCTTGTCTATTCCATATTTGGCTTAAGGAACTTTATCTGTGCTCATTTCAATCTCTGGTTTTATGCAGCACCCCAACTCACCTTTCCCCTTAAGCAAGCATAAGTTGGTTTTCTAAATTTGAGACCCTGTTCTGTTTTGGAATTCAGTTCCTGTGTAGCCAAGTTTACATTCCGTGTATTAGTGATATCTTATGATGTTTCTTTTTCTGTGTGACTTATTTCAGTTAGAATCATCATACCTGAATCCACTCATTATGCTGCTACGGGCCTGATGACATAGATATCATTGCTGAGTGATACTGCATTGTACGTAAGTACCACAAGTTTTTTATCCATTTTTCACTTTCTGTGATATTGAACTTGTACGGTAAACGAGGTTCTTGTAAACAGAGGCGTCCCAAACTTTGGGGTGGCTGTGTCTTTTTGATTTTAATTTCCCTAAGCTATAGGACCATAAGTGAATGTGCCCTAGGCTCCGTTGCTTTGTTTCTTAGATGTTTCAGGAAACACCATACACTTCTCCCGAGTGTCTGTTGGCAATTTACATCCCGCCCATCAGCATAACAATGCTCCCAGTTCTCCATGGCCTGTCCTGCCTTTCTGGATTTTACACTTTTTTCAGATGGCCCTTTTGACTGGGGGGAAGTGAGACTTCATTGTAGTGCAGATTTCCTTTGCAAGCTTGCTTGGTTGGCCAAAAAGGGCGTATGCGTTTTTTCCTGAATATATTCAGGAAAAAACGCATATGCCCTTTTTGGCCAAGTGCATCATTGTGGATGTTCTGCCTCTTTTCCTATGCTTTCAATGCAATTCCAGTCTACCTCCTGAAATCGGTTTCGTGCAATTCTGCCCCACTTTCAAGTCCTGTTGGCAGCCTTACTTCAGTATATTTTTGGACGATAACTGTCATTTATAACTCTGCAGGGTTGTGAATTACAGTGCCCCTGAGCTCCTTTCTTCAACTCGCTTTCTTTTGAGCTGGGCGCAACACCGCAGGATGGCTTCAGGCCTTAATCTGGTTCCGGCACGGCACGCTGAGCCTTTGGTTAATTCCTCTTCCTGGTGGGAAATGAGAGTTAAATTTGCCCGTCCAGACACCTCCAGCTAGTCTCTCATTGGTTCTCCCTATTCCTGTACATCTTCCGCAGAAATTGCAAACTGGGCCAAACAGGAGGTTAAAGGCGCTGACTCTCCAAGTGGGGAGAGTGTTATTAAAGCGTCTGGAATGTTGCACCCGAGTACCAGGGTACGAAAACTGAGACATATCTGAACACGTCTCCCGTTCACACGGTTGATCATACTCTGGGTTCCACATGCATGTTTTAGCTGAAGGAAGAATACCTTAAACCTGGAGAGTTGAGACCCGTGTAATGGGTACCATGCAATATGACTTCAAAGGGTCTTCATTTGCTCACCGAACCTCTCCAATCCTATCACTGCTGCGTTTATGTCCCTGTACACATGCTTGATTCTCTTTCGGAGACATAGCAATCCATAGGTTTTAAGATACTTAAGAGTCAGGTACATTCTTAGGCGTTTAATATGCGGTGTTGAGTCCATTTCGTTGAGCAAGGAGTAGCTCTTGTCTATTCCATATTTGGCTTAAGGAACTTTATCTGTGCTCATTTCAATCTCTGGTTTTATGCAGCACCCCAACTCACCTTTCCCCTTAAGCAAGCATAAGTTGGTTTTCTAAATTTGAGACCCTGTTCTGTTCTGTAATTCAGTTCCTGTGTAGCCAAGTTTACATTCCGTGTATTAGTGATATCTTATGATGTTTCTTTTTCTGTGTGACTTATTTCAGTTAGAATCATCGTACCTGAATCCACTCATTATGCTGCTACGGGCCTGATGACATAGATTTCATTGCTGAGTGATACTGCATTGTACGTAAGTACCACAAGTTCTTTATCCATTTTTCACTTTCTGTGATATTGAACTTGTACGGTAAACGAGGTTCTTGTAAACAAAGGCGTCCCAAATTGGGGTGGCTGTGTCTTTTTGATTTTAATTTCCCTAAGCTATAGGACCATAAGTGGAAGTGCCTTAGGCTGTGTTGCTTTGTTTCTTAGATGTTTCAGGAAACACCATACACTTCTCCCGAGTGTCTGTTGGCAATTTACATCCCGCCCATCAGCATAACAAGGCTCCCAGTTCTCCATGGCCTGTCCTGCCTTTCTGGATTTTACACTTTTTTCAGATGGCCCTTTTGACCGGGGGGAAGTGAGACTTCATTGTAGTGCAGATTTCCTTTGCAAGTTTGCTTGGTTGGCCAAAAAGTGCGTATGCGTTTTTTCCTGAATATATTCAGGAAAAAACGCATACGCCCTTTTTGGCCAAGTGCATCATTGTGGACGTTCTGCCTCTTTTCCTATGCTTTCAATGCAATTCCAGTCTACCTCCTGAAATCGGTTTCCTGCAATTTTGCCCCGCTTTCAAGTACTCTTGGCAGCCTTACTTCAGTATAGTTTTGGACGATAGCTGTCATTTATAACTCTGCAGGTTTGTGAATTACAGTGCCCCTGAGCTCCTTTCTTCAACCCGCTTTCTTGTGAGCTGGCCGCAACACCGCAGGATGGCTTCAGGCCCTAATCTGGTTCCGGCACAGCACGCTGAGCCTTTGGTTATTTCCTCTTCCTGGTGAGAAATGAGAGTTAAATTTGCCCATCCAGACACCTCCAGCTAGTCTCTCATTGGTTCTCCCTATTCCTGTTCATCTTCCGCAGAAATTGCAAACTGGGCCAAACAGGAGGTTAAAGGCGCTGACTCTCCAAGTGTGGAGAGTGTTAGTAAAGCGTCTGGAATGTTGCATCCGAGTACCAGGGTATGAAAACTGAGACATATTTGAACACGTCTCCCGATCACATGGTTGATC